>NC_092711.1:63188475-63527850 GCF_047496885.1 Scyliorhinus torazame
CGGTCCCCCTCCCCTCCCCCAGCAGCCGCGGTACCCCTCCCCCAGCAGCCGCGGTCCCCCTCCCCTCCCCCAGCAGCCGCGGTCCCCTCCCACAGCAGCCGTGGTCCCCCCTCCCCAGCAGCCGCGGTTCCCTTCCCCAAGCAGCCGCGGTCCCCCTCTCCCAGCAGCCGGCCTCCCCCTCCCCCAGCAGCCGGCCGGTCCCCCCTCCCCCAGCAGCCGCGGTCCCCCCTCCCCCAGCAGCCGCGGTCCCCCTCCCCCAGCAGCCGCGGTCCCCCTCCCCCAGCAGCCGCGGTTCCCCTCCCCCAGCAGCCCGCGGTCCCCCACCCACAGCAGCCGCGGTCCCCCCTTCCCCCAGCAGCCGCGGTGCCCCTCCCCCAGCAGCCGCGGTCCCCCTCCCCCTCCCCCAACAGCCGCGGTTCCCCTCCCCCAGCAGCCGCGGTTCCCCTCCCCCAGCAGCCGCGGGTCCCCCACCCGCAGCAGCCGCGGTCCCCCTCCCCCAGCAGCCGCGGTTCCCCTCCCCCAGCAGCCGTGGTCCCCCTCCCCCTCCCCCAGCAGCCGCGGTTCCCCTCCCCAGCAGCCGCGGTCCCCCTCCCCAGCAGCCGTGCTCCCCCTCCCCCAGCAGCCGCGGTCCCCCTCCCCCCAGCAGCCGCGGTCCCCCTCCCCAGCAGCCGCGGTCCCCCTCCCCCAGCAGCCGTGGTTCCCCCTCCGCCAGCAGCCGCGGTCCCCCTCCCCCAGCAGCCGCGGTCCCCCTCCCCCAGCAGCCGCGGTGCCCCTCCCCAGCAGCCGCGGTCTCCCCCTCCCCCCAGTAGCCGCGGTCCCCCTCCCCCAGCAGCCGCGGTACCCCTCCCCCTCCCCTAGCAGCCGCGGTCCCCCCTCCCCCAGCAGCCGCGGTGCCCCTCCCCAGCAGCCGCGGTCCCCCTCCCCCCAGCAGCCGCGGTCCCCCCTCCCCCAGCAGCCGCGGTCCCCCCTCCCCAGCAAGGCCGTGGTCCCCCCTCCCCCAGCAGCCGCGGTCCCCCCTCCCCCAGCAGCCGCGGTCCCCCTCCCCCCAGCAGCCCGCGGTCACCCTCCCCCAGCAGCCGCGGTCCCCCTCCCCCAGCAGACGCGGTCCCCCTCCCCCAGCAGCCGCTGGCCCCCTCCCCCAGCAACCGCGGTCCCCCTCCCCCTCCCCCCAGCAGCCGCGGTCCCCCTCCCCCTCCCCAGCAGCCACGGTCCCCTTCCCCAGCAGCCGCGGTCCCCCTCCCCAGCAGCTGCGGTCCCCCTCCCCCAGCAGCCGCGGTCCCCCTCCCCTCCCCCAGCAGCCGCGGTCCCCTCCCACAGCAGCCGCGGTCCCCCTCCCCATCCCCCAGCAGCCGCTGGCTCCCCTCCCCAAGCAGCCACGGTCCCCCTCCCCAGCAGCCGGCGGTCCCCCTCCCCCAGCAGCCGCGGTCCCCCTCCCCAGCAGCCGCGGTCCCCCTCCCCAGCAGCCGCGATTCCCCTCCCCCAGCAGCCGCGGTCCCCCACCCCCAGCAGCCGCGGTCCCCCTCCCCCAGCAGCCGCGGTGCCCCTCCCCACCACCGCGGTACACCTCCCCTCCCCCAGCAGCCGCGGTCCACCTCCCCCTCCCGCAGCAGCCGCGGTGCCCCTCCCCCTCCCCCAGCAGCCGCGGTGCCACTCCCCCCAGCAGCCGCGGTCCCCCCTCCCCCTCCCCCCAGCAGCCGCGTCCCCCTCCCCCAGCAGCCACGGTCCCCCTCCCCAGCAGCGCGTCCCCCTCCCAGCAGCTGCGGTCCCCCTCCCCAAGCAGCCGCGGTCCCCCTCCCCTCCCCCAGCAGCCGCGGTACCCCTCCCCCAGCAGCCGCGGTCCCCCTCCCCTCCCCCAGCAGCCGCTGTCCCCCTCCCCCAGCAGCCGGGGTCCCCCACCCCCAGCAGCCGCGGTCCCCCTCCCCCAGCAGCCACGGTCCCCCTCCCCCAGCAGCCGCGGTGCCCCTCCCCCACCACCGCGGTACACCTCCCCCAGCAGCCGCGGTCCCCCTCCACCAGCAGCCGCGGTCCCCCTCCCCTCCCCCAGCAGCCGCTGTCCCCCTCCCCCAGCAGCCACGGTCCCCCTCCCCAGCAGCCGCGGTCCCCCTCCCCCAGCAGCCACGGTCCCCCTCCCCCAGCAGCCGCGGCCCCCCTCCCCCAGCAGCCGCGGTCCCCTCCCCCAGCAGCCGCGGTCCCCCTCCCCCAGCAGCCGCGGATCCCCTCCCCCAGCAGCCGCGGTCCCCAACCCCCAGCAGCCGCGGTCCCCCTCCCCAGCAGCCGCGGTCCCCCTCCCCCAGCAGCCTTACACCCCTCCTCCAGCAGCCGTGGTCCCCCTCCCCCAGCAGCCGCGGTCCCCCTCCCCAGCAGCCGCGGTCCCCCTCCCCCAGCAGCCGCGGTGCCCCTCCCTCAGCAGCCGCGGTCCCCCTCCCCCAGCAGCCGCGGTCCCGCTCCCCCTCCCCCAGCAGCCGCGGTCACCCTCCCCCTCCCCCAGCAGCCGCGGTCCCCTCCCACAGCAGCCGTGGTCCCCGTCCCCAGCAGCCGCGGTTCCCCTCCCCAGCAGCCGCGGTCCCCCTCCCCCAGCAGCCGCGGTCCCCCTCCCCAGCAGCCGTGCTCCCCCTCCCCAGCAGCCGCGGTCCCCCTCCCCCAGCAGCCGCGGTCCCCCTCCCCCAGCAGCCGCGGTCCCCCTCCCCCAGCAGCCGCGGTCCCCCTCCCCCAGCAGCCGCGGTTCCCCTCCCCCAGCAGCCGCGGTCCCCCACCCCCAGCAGCCGCGGTCCCCCTCCCCCAGCAGCCGCGGTGCCCCTCCCACAGCAGCCGCGGTCCCCCTCCCCCTCCCCCAACAGCCGCGGTTCCCCTCCCCCAGCAGCCGCGGTTCCCCTCCCCCAGCAGCCGCGGTCCCCCACCCGCAGCAGCCGCGGTCCTCCTCCCCCAGCAGCCGCGGTTCCCCTCCCCCAGCAGCCGTGGTCCCCCTCCCCCTCCCCCAGCAGCCGCGGTTCCCCTCCCCAGCAGCCGCGGTCCACCTCCCCAGCAGCCGTGCTCCCCCTCCCCCAGCAGCCGCGGTCCCCCTCCCTCAGCAGCCGCGGTCCCCCTCCCCAGCAGCCGCGGTCCCCCTCCCCCAGCAGCCGCGGTGCCCCTCCCCCTCCCCCAGCAGCCGCGGTCCCCCTCCCCCAGCAGCCGCGGTGCCCCTCCCCTCCCCCAGCAGCCGCGGTGCCCCTCCCCAGCAGCCGCGGTCCCCCTCCCCCAGCAGCCGCGGTCCCCCTCCCCAGCAGCCGTGGTCCCCCTCCCCCAGCAGCCGCGGTCCCCCTCCCCCAGCAGCCGCGGTCCCCCTCCCCCAGCAGCCGCGGTCACCCTCCCCCAGCAGCCGCGGTCCCCCTCCCCCAGCAGCCGCGGTCCCCCTCCCCAGCAGCCGCGGTACCGCTCCCCCTCCCCTAGCAGCCGCGGTCCCCCTCCCCCAGCATCCGCGGTGCCCCTCCCCCTCCCCCAGCAGCCGCGGTGCCCCTCCCCAGCAGCCGCGGTCCCCCTCCCCCAGCAGCCGCGGTCCCCCTCCCCCAGCAGCCGCGGTCCCCCTCCCCAGCAGCCGTGGTCCCCCTCCCCCAGCAGCCACGGTCCCCCTCCCCCAGCAGCCGCGGTCCCCCTCCCCCAGCAGCCGCGGTCACCCCCAGCAGCCGCGGTCCCCCTCCCCCAGCAGCCGCGGTCCCCCTCCCCCAGCAGCCGCTGGCCCCCTCCCCCAGCAGCCGAGGTCCCCCTCGCCCTCCCCCCAGCAGCCGCGGTCCCCCTCCCCCTCCCCAGCAGCCACGGTCCCCTTCCCCAGCAGCCGCGGTCCCCCTCCCCAGCAGCTGCGGTCCCCCTCCCCCTCCCCCAGCAGCCGCGGTCCCCCTCCCCTCCCCCAGCAGCCGCGGTCCCCTCCCCCAGCAGCCGCGGTCCCCCTCCCCATCCCCCAGCAGCCGCTGTCCCCCTCCCCCAGCAGCCGCGGTCCCCCTCCCCAGCAGCCGCGGTCCCCCTCCCCCAGCAGCCGCGGTCCCCCTCCCCCAGCAGCCGCGGTCCCCCTCCCCCAGCAGCCGCGGTCCCCCTCCCCCAGCAGCCGCGGTCCCCTCCCCCAGCAGCCGCGGTCCCCCTTCCCAGCAGCCGCGGTCCCCCTCCCCCAGCAGCCGCCGTCCCCCTCCCCCAGAAGCCGCGGTCCCCCACCACCAGCAGCCGTGGTCCCCCTCCCCCAGCAGCCGTGGTCCCCCTCCCCCAGCAGCCGCGGTCCCCCTCCCCCAGCAGCCGCGGTCCCCCTCCCCCAGCAGCCGCTGTCCCCCTCCCCTAGCAGCATTGTCTCGGGTCGGACAGTTTGATGGTGCTGTTTATTTGATGTCGATATAATGTTTATTTGGATCTGTTTTCCCTGAGATTGCCTGTCCTGCCCGCTCTTCCCGCGGGCAGGGTGAGGCAGCGCCTGACGCTGGCATCGGCCTGGAGCTGGGACACAACAAAGCAAAACAGACCAGAAGTAACTGATGGACAAAACAAAATGTGGGGAGTGCCCCAAACCGCGGGTGGAGCACAGCCCCAACAGAACAGGAACAGAGACCAAACCTCACCCAATGCCCGCCCAATGAAAGTGTGAGAATGGGGGTCGGTCCGGCAGCCCACCCCCTGCGGGGCCCAGCCAGCCCGGAAAGCTTCGAGTGTGCCCGTGGGCAGCGCCTGCCCCCGCTCCAGGGACCCCCGGCCGCCACCCAGCCCTTCCCACGGCACCCACAGCCCGGCCCTCCCCACCCAGCCCTTCCCACGGCACCCACAGCCCTCCGCCACCCAGCCCTTCCCACGGCACCCACAGCCCGGCCCTCTGCCACCCAGCCCTTCCCACGGCACCCACAGCCCTCCGCCACCCAGCCCATCCCACGGCACCCACAGCCCGGCCCTCTGCCACCCAGCCCTTCCCACGGCACCCACAGCCCTCCGCCACCCAGCCCTTCCCACGGCACCCACAGCCCGGCCCTCTGCCACCCAGCCCTTCCCACGGCACCCACAGCCCGGCCCTCCGCCACCCAGCTTTTCCCACTGCACCCACAGCCCGGCCCTCCGCCACCCAGCCCTTCCCACGGCACCCACAGCCCTCCGCCACCCAGCCCTTCCCATGGCACCCACAGCCCTCCGCCACCCAGCCCTTCCCACGGCACCCACAGCCCGGCCCCCCGCCACCCAGCCCTTCCCACGGCACCCACAGCCCGGCCCTCCGCCACCCAGCCCTTCCCACGGCACCCACAGCCCGGCCCTCCGCCACCCAGCCCTGCCCACGGCACCCACAGCCCGGCCCTCCGCCACCCAGCCCTTCCCACGGCACCCACAGCCCTCCGCCACCCAGCCCTTCCCACGGCACCCACAGCCCTTCACCACCCAGCCCTTCCCACGGCACCCACAGCCCGGCCCTCCGCCACCCAGCCCTTCCCACGGCACCCACATCCCTCCGCCACCCAGCCCTTCCCACGGCACCCACAGCCCTCCGCCACCCAGCCCTTCCCACGGCACCCACAGCCCGGCCCTCCGCCACCCAGCCCTTCCCACGGCACCCACAGCCCTCCGCCACCCAGCCCTTCCCATGGCACCCACAGCCCTCCGCCACCCAGCCCTTCCCACGGCACCCACAGCCCGGCCCCCCGCCACCCAGCCCTTCCCACGGCACCCACAGCCCGGCCCTCCGCCACCCAGCCCTTCCCACGGCACCCACAGCCCGGCCCTCCGCCACCCAGCCCTGCCCACGGCACCCACAGCCCGGCCCTCCGCCACCCAGCCCTTCCCACGGCACCCACAGCCCTCCGCCACCCAGCCCTTCCCACGGCACCCACAGCCCTTCACCACCCAGCCCTTCCCACGGCACCCACAGCCCGGCCCTCCGCCACCCAGCCCTTCCCACGGCACCCACATCCCTCCGCCACCCAGCCCTTCCCACGGCACCAACAGCCCTCCGCCACCCAGCCCTTCCCACGGCACCCACAGCACTCCGCCACCCAGCCCTTCCCACGGCACCCACAGCCCTCCGCCACCCAGCCCTGCCCACGGCACCCACCGCCCTCCGCCACCCAGCCCTGCCCACGGCACCCACCGCCCTCCGCCACCCAGCCCTGCCCACGGCACCCACAGCCCGGCCCTCCGCCACCCAGCCTTGCCCACGGCACCCACCGCCCTCCGCCACCCAGCCCTTCCCACGGCACCCACAGCCCTCCCCCACCCAGCCCTGCCCACGGCACCCTCCGCCCTCCGCCACCCAGCCCTTCCCACGGCACCCACAGCCCTCCACCATCCAGCCCTGCCCACGGCACCCACAGCCCGGCCCTCCCCACCCAGCCCTTCCCACGGCACCCACAGCCATCCGCCACCCAGCCCTGCCCACGGCACCCACAGCCCTCCGCCACCCAGCCCTTCCCACGGCACCCACAGCCCTCCCCCACCCAGCCCTGTCCACGGCACCCACAGCCCTCCGCCACCCAGCCCTTCCCACGGCACCCACAGCCCTCCCCCACCCAGCCCTTCCCACGGCACCCACAGCCCTCCGCCACCCAGCCCTTCCCACGGCACCCACAGCCCGCCACCCAGCCCTTCCCACGGCACCCACAGCCCTCCGCCACCCAGCCCTGCCCACGGCACCCTCAGCCCTCCGCCACCCAGCCCTTCCCACGGCACCCACAGCCCGGCCCTCCGCCACCCAGCCCTGCCCACGGCACCCACCGCCCTCCGCTCCGCCAGCCACCCGAATGGAGATTGGCGGCGGTGCGGATTCCTGAGCAGCGGCTCCCTTACGACAGCCGCCACTCCTGACGGGGGAGAGCTGCGGCGCCTGGAGACCGTGTTCCAGACTTTGAGGAGGTCCTGGTACAAGACGGGCAGCGCCAACAGAGAGTTCCGAAGACCCTGCTGGTCCACAGACAGGAGCTGCACGTCGTAGTTCAGGCCGAGCCCCTGGGGGGAGAAATCCGTCGCCAGGGCCCCACCGTGGAGGAGGCTCAGCGTACAGGTAACGCTGCAGAGTCTGAGGGTGGAAAGTGGCAGTCTGGGTGCGGAGGCACACCAGCGCCTGACCGCCCTCCGCCATCGGGAGACTCCAGACCTCCGCAGCGACCCCGTGCAGTCGATTGTCCCGGAGGAACCGAAGCCGGGCTCTCTGGATGGTGGGACAAAGCCAGGGGGGGGGAGTCAGTGACCAGCCGGGACCACAGCATGGAGGCGATCAGCTGGTTTATGACGAGAACTCGGCCCCTGGGGGACAGCACTCGGAGCCGTCCTGTCCAGCGTCCCAGGCCAGCGGTGACCTTGGTCTCCAGCTCCTGCCCGTTCGCCGGCCAGGCTCCCTCTGCCGGGCAAAGATGGACTCCCAGGTAGAGGCTGTTGGTCCGACTCCAGCTGAAGGGCCCGAGCTCCTCCGGGAGGGGGTCCACCTGCCACGGACCGACCAGGAGTCCGGAACATTGAGCCCAGTTGATCCGTGCGGAGGACGCGGCGGAGTAGACAGCTTGGCTCTCTCGCATCCTCCGGGGGTTCCCGGGGTCAGTGACCATGAGGAACACGGCATCAGCGTCCGCCGAGAGGACCACCCCCCCCGTCCGGCTCGCGCAGAACCAGCCCCGTGAACCCCCTCCGCAGGAGGCACAGGAAAGGCTCCACGCAGAGGGAATAATGTTGGCCGGACAGGGGGCAGCCCTGACGCACTCCTCTCCCAAAGCGAAGGGGCGCCGTCAGGGACCCGTTAACCTTAATCAGACTCTCCGAGGCGGCGGACAGTAACCGGATCCGGGGGACAAAATCCCACCCGAACCCGACAGCTCGCAGAGTCCCGAGCAAATCCCCGGGCCCCACCCTGTCGAACGCCTTCTCCTGGTCAAGAGACAGGGAGGCGCTCGACATACCAGTCCGCTGGGTAAAATGGATAATTTCCCGGGCCAGGTGGATATTGTCATAGATTGTGCGGTCCGGGACTCTGTAGGACTGGTCAGGGTGGATCATGTGGTCCAGCTCAGGGCCAAGGCGTAAAGACAGCACCTTGGCGAAGATTTTATAGTCCGTGCTGAGGAGGGAGACAGGTCGCCAGTTCTTAAGTCGGCGGAGATCCCCCTTCTTGGGCAGCAGGGCAATGACGGCCCTGCGCCCCGAAAGGGGCATCTCGCCGGTCGCGATACATTCCCCCAGGACCCCTGCATAGTCGCTCCCCAGGACGTCCCAGCACGCCCTGAAGAACTCCACGGTCAGCCCGTCCAGCCCTGGGGATTTGCCCCGTGAGAGGCTGTCCAGGGCGCCGGTCAGCTCTTGGAGGTTGATGGCATTATCGAGCTTCCCGGCGCCCTCCGGGCCCACCTGCGGCAGGTCCTCCCACAGAACTCTGCAAGTGTCCTCGCTGGACGGACCCGGAGAGAAGAGGTAAGAGTAAAAACACCTAATCAGGGTCCTGACCCCCTCCGGATCCGAGACGAGGGGCCGGTCGTCGGCCAACAGCGTAGAAACCTGCCGACGGGCCCCGCGTCCTCTTTCCAGCGAGTCGAAGAAGCGGGAGCCGCGGTCCATGTCCGTTAGGAGGCGGATCCGCGACCTCACGTACGCACCGCGGGACCCGGCGAGTTGCAGGCCCCGCAGTGCGCCCCTCTTCTCCCTGTTCACCAGCCCCAGGGCCGGGCCTCATCGGGCTGAGCGAGACGTGACTCCAGATCGAGCAGTTCCTCAGCCAGGTTGGTGATCGTGGAGTTCCGCCCCGCCGAAGACCCCTTCGTGTACCCCTGACAGACGGCACGGTTCTGGGCCTTGCCCACATCCCACCGTAGCCTCAAGGAGGGGAAGCCACCCCGCTCCCTTCTCCAGCCGGCCCAGAAACGGCGGAACGAGTCCAGGAACCGCTCGTCCTCCAGCAGCAGGTTGTTAAAGTGCCAGTACGCGGACCGTGTCTGAGCGCGGGACGGGGCGAGACCCGCCCACACCAGGTGGTGATCCGAGCTCGGCACCTGCTCCATGGAGGCCGTCGGAACGCTGGGCAAGTACGTCTTGGAAATGTAAAGACGGTCGATGCTGGACGCTCTGAACGGGGGCCGCACAGAGGTGTACACCCGCAATTCAGGATGGAGAGTCCACCAGACATCCTCCAAGTCAAAGGACCTAACCAGGTCCCTCAACTTCACCACCACCGCCGAGCGGCCCTGGACTTCACCACGGTCCTTGTCCCGGAGGGTGCAATTAAAATCCCCTCCGAGGACGATGCACTCGCCCACCGGGATGCTGCTAAGAAGGGTGGACACCTTTTGGAAGAAAGTCGCCTGCTGCGGTCCGGCCACGGGAGCGGATACATTTACAAAGTGAATAACCGCTGCCCCGAAACGGGCCTTTAGGTGCAGCAGACGGCCTGGCACCGGCTCCTGGACCCCCAAGATCTCCGGCTGAAAATGTGGAGCCAACAAGATAGCCACCCCGCCCGAACGTGGGGCCAGGTGACTCATGAAGACTCCTCCTTGCCCCTCCAGGGTCCACTGAGCTTCGTCACCCGGGTGGCCTGGGTTTCCTGCAGGAAGCACACCCCGTACTTTCCGTCCCGGAGGATAGACAGGAACTGGAGACGGTGGTGCGCGTGGCTGCTGCCATTGATGTTGAGGCTGGCCATGGTTACCTCCATGTCAGCAGCAATAGTTATCCATCACCTTCAGTGCTCAGAGTGGGGGTACCGCCCCTCCACTCCCTCAGGAGTCCCACAAGGAACTGAGCAGCTTGGCGCTGCTCCTCCTGGTCTTGATCGAACTCCCGGGCCTCTCTGACATAGGCCCGGGCGGGGCCAACAGCAGCCCCAGATTTCCCCAGCTGCCCAGGGCCAGCCGCACACAGTCCGGGTGACCATGGTGCGTTCCCAGAAATGTCCGGAGTTCCTCAGGGGGGACGAGGGGAGACTCGGTTCCGGGTGTGAGGGTGCCCTCTGCCTCTGCAGTGAGAGTCTAAATCCTCCTCCTCACCCATCACCGAGCAGCCTTCCTCCTCCGAACGGTCACCTCCCGAGCTCGAGTCCCCCGCCACATGGAGAGTGGGCGGCACGAGCCCACCGGCTAACCCTTGGCCCGAGTCGACCCCACCCCCAGGGTCGTCCTCAGGCAGGTCCTTCGCAGGCTCCTCCCGCGGCTCAGGGCCCGTGGACGGCGCCTCCACCCACGCCGGCGACTCCGGGACCTTGGAGAGACCCCCACGGAAACATGTCCGGCTTGAAAACAGGGCTCTCCGGCGTCGCCCGCTCGGGTGTAGAGGGCGGGGAGCCTTCCCCGTCCTCCCCCGTCCACGGCCCACAGCGGCACGATGAGCGGTCGCTGCTGATGCCGGCCCCCGGCGATGGTGAAGAGGAGGCGTCCGGGGAGGAAACTTGCACCGGGCGGGACGGGCCCCCAGGGGCTTCGACTCCGCTCGACCCCGGGTCCTCCTGCTCGGGGGGCGACAGCAGCTCGAGTGGCTCGGGGGCCTCGGAGGCCCCCCCGGCCTTGCTTCTCTTCATTGTGTGCCCCAGGCCAGGCGTCAGGGGGATGGGCACCAACACGGGAGACCCCCCCCCTCCTCGCCCGGGGAGGGGGCAGCGAACCCCCCCCCCCCTTGCCCGGGCAGGCGGCGCTTGCGGGGAGGGGGCGGCTCGGGATCGCCCTGCTGCACGGCCTCCATGGCGGGAGAGGCCCCGGCAGCATCCCCCTCCTCACCCCCTCCAGCGGCCGCGGGGGGGGGGTCTGGGGCCGGCCGCTGGGCAGAGGAGAGGGGGACAGTGCTGGCAGCTGGCAGGGGGGGGGGGCAGTGGCGCCGGAGGTGCCCCAGCCATTTGCAGGCGTGGCCGCGCACGCCGTCCGCCGACCAGAACACTTTATGGGCCTCCCCCTGATGGGAGACCACGAAACCTCCTCGGTGACCTCCTCCCGGCTCAGGCAGAGGGGTGGGAGGACAGGGTCCGCAGTCCCCGATGGTCCCACTCCAACCTCAGGCAGAGGGGTGGGAGGACAGGGTCCGCAGTCCCCGATGGCCCCACTCCCACCTCAGGCAGAGGAGCGGGAGGACAGGGTCCGCAGTCCCCAATGGTCCCACTCCCACCTCAGGCAGAGGGGTGGGAGGACAGAGTCCGCAGTCCCAATGGTCCCACTCCCCCCTCAGGCAGAGGGGTGGGAGGACAGGGTCCGCAGTCCCCGATGGTCCCACTCCCACCTCAGGCAGAGGGGTGGGAGGACAGGGTCCGCAGTCCCCGATGGTCCCACTCCCACCTCAGGCAGAGGAGCGGGAGGACAGGGTCCGCAGTCCCCAATGGTCCCACTCCCACCTCAGGCAGAGGGGTGGGAGGACAGAGTCCGCAGTCCCAATGGTCCCACTCCCCCCTCAGGCAGAGGGGTGGGAGGACAGGGTCCGCAGTCCCCGATGGTCCCAGTCCCACCTCAGGCAGAGGGGTGGGAGGACAGGGTCCGCAGTCCCCGATGGCCCCACTCCCACCTCAGGCAGAGGGGTGGGAGGACAGGGTCCGCAGTCCCCAATCTCCCACTGCCACCTCAGGCAGAGGGGTGGGAGGACAGCGTCCGCAGTCGCCAATGGTCCCACTCCCACCTCAGGCAGAGGGGTGGGAGGACAGGGTCCGCAGTCCCCGATGGTCTCAGTCCCACCTCAGGCAGAGGGGTAGGGGGACAGGGTCCGCAGTCCCTGATGGTCCCACTCCCACCTCAGGCAGAGGGGTGGGAGGACAGTGTTCGCAGTCCCCAATGGTCCCACTCCCACCTCAGGCAGAGGGGTGGGAGGACAGGGTCCGCAGTCCCAATGGTCCCACTCCCACCTCAGGCAGAGGGGTGGGAGGACAGAGTCCGCAGTCCCCGATGGTCCCACTCCCACCTCAGGCAGAGGGGTGGGAGGACAGGGTCCGCAGTCCCCGATAGTCCAAGTCCCATCTCAGACAGAGGGGTGGGAGGACAGAGTCCGCAGTCCCCGATGGTCTCAGTCCCACCTCAGGCAGAGGGGTGGGAGGACAGAGTCCGCAGTCCCCGATGGTCTCAGTCCCACCTCAGGCAGAGGGGTGGGAGGACAGAGTCCGCAGGCCCCGATGGTCTCAGTCCCACCTCAGGCAGAGGGGTGGGAGGACAGAGTCCGCAGTCCCCGATGGTCCCACTCCCACCTCAGGCAGAGGGGTGGGAGGACAGAGTCCGCAGTCCGCGATGGCCCCACTCCCACCACAGGCAGAGGGGTGGGGGGACAGAGTCCACAGTCCCCGATGGTCCCACTCCCACCTCAGGCAGAGGGGTGGGAGGACAGAGTCCCCAGTCCCCGCTGGTCCCACTCCCACCTCAGGCAGAGGGGTGGGAGGACAGAGTCCGCAGTCCCCGATGGTCCCACTCCCACCTCAGGCAGAGGGGTGGGAGGACAGAGTCCGCAGACCCCGATGGTCCAACTCCCACCTCAGGCAGAGGGGTGGGAGGACAGGAGGCCGGGTCTGCAGCCCTGGATGGTCCCAGTCCCACCTCAGGCAGAGGGGCGGGAGGAGAGGAGGCCGGGCCTGCAGCCCTGGATGGTCCCACTCCCACCTCAGGCAGAGGGGTGGGAGGACAGGAGGCCGGGCCTGCAGCCCTGCATGGTCCCAGTCCAACCTCAGGCAGAGGGGTGGGAGGACAGGAGGCCGGGCCTGCAGCCCTGGATGGTCCCACTCCCACCTCAGGCAGAGGGGTCGGAGGACAGGAGGCCGGGCCTGCAGCCCTGGATGATCCCACTCCCACCTCAGGCAGAGGGGTCGGAGGACAGGAAGCTGGGCCTACAGCCCTGGATGGTCCCACTCCCCCCTCAGGCAGAGGGGTGGGAGGACAGGGTCCGCAGTCCCCGATGGTCCCACTCCCACCTCAGGCAGAGGGGTGGGAGGACAGGGTCCGCAGTCCCCGATGGTCCCACTCCCACCTCAGGCAGAGGGGTGGGAGGACAGGGTCCGCAGTCCCCGATGGTCCCACTCCCACCTCAGGCAGAGGGGTGGGAGGACAGGGTCCGCAGTCCCCGATGGTCCCAGTCCCACCTCAGGCAGAGGGGTGGGAGGCCAGGGTCCGCAGTCCCCGATGGCCCCACTCCCACCTCAGGCAGAGGGGTGGGAGGACATGTTCCGCAGTCCCCAATCTCCCACTCCCACCTCAGGCAGAGGGGTGGGAGGACAGCGTCCGCAGTCCCCAATGGTCCCACTCCCACCTCAGGCAGAGGGGTGGGAGGACAGAGTCCGCAGTCCCCGATGGTCTCAGTCCCACCTCAGGCAGAGGGGTAGGGGGACAGGGTCCGCAGTCCCTGATGGTCCCACTCCCACCTCAGGCAGAGGGGTGGGAGGACAGTGTTCGCAGTCCCCAATGGTCCCACTCCCACCTCAGGCAGATGGGTGGGAGGACAGAGTCCGCAGTCCCCGATGGTCCCACTCCCACCTCAGGCAGAGGGGTGGGAGGACAGGGTCCGCAGTCCCCGATGGTCCAAGTCCCACCTCAGGCAGAGGGGTGGGAGGACAGAGTCCGCAGTCCCCGATGGTCTCAGTCCCACCTCAGGCAGAGGGGTGGGAGGACAGAGTCCGCAGTCCCCGATGGTCCCACTCCCCCCTCAGGCAGAGGGGTGGGAGGACAGAATCCGCAGTCCCCGATAGTCCCACTCCCACCTCAGGCAGAGGGGTGGGAGGACAGGGTCCGCAGTCCCCGCTGGTCCCACTCCCACCTCAGGCAGAGGGGTGGGAGGACAGAGTCCGCAGACCCCGATGATCCCACTCCCACCTCAGGCAGAGGGGTGGGAGGACAGGAGGCCGGGTCTGCAGCCCTGGATGGTCCCAGTCCCACCTCAGGCAGAGGGGTGGGAGGAGAGGAGGCCGGGCCTGCAGCCCTGGATGGTCCCACTCCCACCTCAGGCAGAGGGGTCGGAGGACAGGAGGCTGGGCCTGCAGCCCTGGATGGTCCCAGTCCCACCTCAGGCAGAGGGGTGGGAGGACAGGAGGCCGGGCCTGCAGCCCCGGATGGTCCCAGTCCCACCTCATGCAGAGGGGTGGGAGGACAGGAGGCCGGGCCTGCAGCCCTGGATGGTCCCAGCCCCACCTCAGGCAGAGGCGGGAGGACAGGAGGCTCGGCCTGCAGCCCTGGATGGTCCCACTCCCACCTCAGGCAGAGGGGCGGGAGGACAGGAGGCCGGGCCTGCAGCCCTGGATGGTCCCACTCCCACCTCAGGCAGAGGGGTGGGAGGACAGGAGGCCAGGCCTGCAGCCCTGGATGGTCCCACTCCCACCTCAGGCAGAGGGGTGGGAGGACAGGAGGCTGGGCCTGCAGCCCTGGATGGTCCCACTCCCACCAGACACAACACAAGGTGGGGCAGGTAGGATCGGGGAACTCCACTTCCTCACACCACCAACAGCTCTCACTTCAAGCTCTCTCACTTGACACTGAAGCTCCACTCAGCAACACACACAGACACACACTGAACAAGAGGGGCAATGTTTTCATTGAAGTGGGAGGATTGGTCCCTCAGACTCAGATTTATCCTCAGTGAGCTGTGAGCAAACTCCAGCCCCAGTCTCTGACACGTGTGGAATGTCTGCCTCTGAGGACAGCTCACTATTGACATGTCAATGACTGACACGAGATACCAATCTCCTTACTGTTGATAAATGACACAGCATTGGATCCAGCAACTGCTGTCTTAACATAATCCTCCCACAGGGACCACATTTCTGTGTAACAGAATTGAAGCATAAGTTAAAATTCTATTGGGAAATGATTAGAAACAGTATTGGTTGAGATCTCCTCAGAGATCTGTGTACAGACCTACCCCCTGACTGTCTGTCATGAATGTTTTCAGTCTGTCCGCTGTGATTATTTACTAAAGATGTGTCTTCACAGGAGAGGCCAGAGGCATTTGTCCTGTCTGTGGTTATGTTAATTCAGGGCACAGCAACAGATCTAGCAATGTCCTGTGCTTACTTCAGTCTTGATGTTAATATTTATTTCCTCCTGAGTTTCTGACTAGTTTGGGATGTCTATTCGTCTGTCTCCCAAGGACAGCTTTCTATACTCTGAGTAAAGACCGGCAAGGAACCCAGGACGTTGCTGCCGTGGGAGTCTTTGACGGGGACAATCTTATTCTGTTTCTCACAGACAGATTTCCTCAGTGAGCTGCTCTATAAATTGGGATTCAATTTGATTTTTCCCACTGGGAGATTTAAAGTTTATTCCTGAATAAATATAGGGTCATCGGCAACAACATCATTTTAATAGACAGAGGGGTTCAATGGGATTTTTCACTGAATTCCTCTGATGTCAATTTCTGAGATTAGAATTTATAATGAAACAATTTGGATTCAATGAAAACGGTCAGTTTGATAACCCCAACTGATTTCTGTTAACTCGCCCCTCACGTTCCTCTCTCTCCTTTTTTTAATTTGGGGAATTCTGCAGGCAGCTTGTGCACAGGAAGAGCCCAAAAATGGGGCACTTTCAGAATTAAGTTCAGAGTCTCTGAAGATGGATTTATTTCTCTCTTTCTACTCGAAGGTGTACAAACTGACAGCACGCAGATTGATTGCACAGTAAGATTCCACAGTCAGAAATGTGATCATGGTGGAAAATTCCCCACAGGGCTATGGGGAGAGCGGGATTAGTTTGGGGATTTACCCTGGGCTGTGGGGAGAGTGGGATTAGTTTGGGAATGACCCAGGGCTATGGGAGAGTGGGATTAGTTTGGGGATTGACACAGGGCTGTGGGGATTAGTTTGGGAATGACCCAGGGCTATGGGAGAGTGGGATTAGTTTGGGGATTGACACAGGGCTGTGGGGAGAGTGGGATTAGTTTGGGAATGACCCAGGGCTATGGGAGAGTGGGATTCGTTTGGGGATTCACACAGGGCTGTGGGGAGAGTGGGATTCGTTTGGGAATGACCCAGGGCTATGGGAGAGTGGGATTAGTTTGGGGATTGACACAGGGCTGTGGGGATTAGTTTGGGAATGACCCAGGGCTATGGGAGAGTGGGATTAGTTTGGGGATTGACACAGGGCTGTGGGGAGAGTGGGATTACTTTGGGGATGACACAGGGCTGTGGGGAGAGTGGGATTAGTATTGGGGATTGACCAGGGCAGTGGGGAGAGTGGGATCAGTTTGGGATTGATCCGGGACTGTAGGGATAGTTGCATTAGTTTGGGGATTGCCACAGGGCTGTGGAGAGAGTGGGATTAGTATTGGAGATTCACCCAGGGCTGTGGGGAGAGTGGGATTAGTTTGGGGATTGATACAGGGCTGTGGGGAGAGTGGGATTAGTTTGGGGATTGACACAGGGCTATGGTGAGAGTGGGATTAGTTTGGGGATTGACACAGGGCTATGTGGAGAGCGTGGGGCAGTGGGATTAGTTTGGGGATTGATACAGGGTTACATGGAGAGAGTGGGGCAGAGCAATTAGTCTGGGGATTGATACAGGGATATGGGGAGAGAGTTGGGCAGTGGAATTAGTTTGGGGATTGATACAGGGCTATGGGCAGAGAGTGGGGCAGTGGAATTAGTTTGGGATTGATACAGGGCTATGGGGAGAGAGCCGGGCAGTGGGATTAGTTTGGGGATTGATACAGAGTTACAGGGAGAGTGTGGGGCAGTGGGATTAGTTTGGGGATTGATACAGATTTACAGGGAGAGTGTGGGGCAGTGGGATTCGTTTGGGGATTGATGCAGGACTTTAGGGAGAGAGTGGGGCAGTGGGATTAGTTTGGGGATTGATACAGATTTACAGGGAGCGTGTGGGGCATTTGGATTCGTTTGGGGATTGATGCAGGACTTTGGGGAGAGAGTGGGGCAGTGGGATTAGTTTGGGGATTGATACAGGGTTATGGGGAGAGAGCGGGGCAGTGGGATTAGTTTGGAGATTGATACAGGGCTATGGGGAGAGAGTGGGACAGTGTGATTAGTTTGGGATTGATACAGGGCTATGGGGAGAGAGTGGGGCTGTGGGATTAGTTTGGGATTGATACAGGGCTATGGGGAGAAAGCGGGGCAGTGGGATTAGTTTGGGAATGATACAGGGCTATGGGGAGACAGTGGGGCAGTGAGATTAGTTTGGGGATTGATACAGGGCTATAGGGAGATAGCGGGGCAGTGGGATTAGTTTGGGAATGATACAGGGCTATGGGGAGAGAGTGGGACAGTGTGATTAGTTTGGGATTGATACAGGGCTATGGGGAGAGAGCGGGGCAGTGGGATTAGTTTGGGATTGATACAGGGCTATGGGGAGAAAGCGGGGCAGTGGGATTAGTTTGGGAATGATACCGGGCTATGGGGAGAGAGCGGGGCAGTGGGATTAGTTTGGGGTTGACACAGGGCTATGGGGAGACAGTGGGGCAGTGAGATTAGTTTGCGGATTGATACAGGGCTATGGGGAGATAGCGGGGCAGTGGGTTTAGTTTGGGAATGATACAGGGCTATGGGGAGAGAGTGGGACAGTGTGATTAGTTTGGGGATTGATACAGGGCTATGGGGAGAGAGTGGGGCTGTGGGATTAGTTTGGGATTGATACAGGGCTATGGGGAGATAGCGGGGCAGTGGGATTAGTTTGGGAATGATACAGGGCTATGGGGAGAGAGTGGGGCTGTGGGATTAGTTTGGGGATTGATACAGGGCTATGGGGAGAGAGCGGGGCAGTGGGATTAGTTTGGGAATGATACAGGGCTATGGGGAGACAGTGGGGCAGTGAAATAAGTTTGGGGATTGATACAGGGCTATGGGGAGAGAGTGGGGCAGTGAGATTAGTTTGGGAATGATACAGGGCTATGGGGAGACAGTGGGGCTGTGGGATTAGTTTGGCGATTGATACAGGGCTATGGGGAGAGAGTGGGGCAGTGGGATTAGTTTGGGGATTGATACAGGGCTTTGGGGTGAGAGTGGGGCAGTGGGATTAGTTTGGGAATGATACAGGGCTATGGGGTGAGAGTGGGGCAGTGGGATTAGTTTGGGATTGATACAGGTCTATCGGGAGAAAGGGGGGCAGTGGGATTAGTTTGGGAATGATACAGGGCTATGGGGTGAGAGTGGGGCAGTGGGATTAGTTTGGGGTTGATACAGGGCTGTGGGGTGAGAGTGGGGCAGTGGGATTAGTTTGGGAATGATACAGGGCTATGGGGAGAGAGTTGGGAAGTGGGATTAGTTTGGGATTGATACAGGGCTATGGGGTGAGAGTGGGGCAGTGGGATTAGTTTGGGAATGATACAGGGCTATGGGGAGAGAGTTGGGAAGTGGGATTAGTTTGGGATTGATACAGGTCTATGGGGAGAAAGAGGGGCAGTGGGATTAGTTTGGGAATGATACAGGGCTATGGGGAGAGAGTGGGGCAGTGGGATTAGTTTGGGAATGATACAGGGCTATGGGGTGAGAGTGGGGCAGTGGGATTAGTTTGGGAATGATACAGGGCTATGGGGATAGAGTGGGGCAGTGGGATTAGTTTGGGATTGATACAGGGCTATGGGGTGAGAGTGGGGCAGTGGGATTAGTTTGGGATTGACACAGGTCTACGGGGAGAAAGGGGGGCAGTGGGATTAGTTTGGGATTGATACAGGGCTATGGGGAGAGAGTGGGGCAGTGGGATTACTTTGGGAATGATACAGGGCTATGGGGTGAGAGTGGGGCAGTGGGATTAGTTTGGGGATTGATACAGGGCTATGGGGCGAGAGCGGGGCAGTGGGATTAGTTTGGGATTGATAGAAGGCTATGGGGTGAGAGTGGGGCAGTGGGATTAGTTTGGGAATGATACAGGGCTATGGGGAGAGAGTTGGGAAGTGGGATTAGTTTGGGATTGATACAGGGCTATGGGGAGAAAGAGGGGCAGTGGGATTAGTTTGGGATTGATACAGGGCTATGGGGAGAGAGTGGGGCAGTGGGATTAGTTTGGGGATTGATACAGGCCTACTGGGAGAGAGTGGGGCAGTGGGATTAGTTTGGGGATTGATACAGGGTTATGGGGAGAGAGTGGGGCAGTGGGATTAGTTTGGGGATTGATACAGGGCTATGGGGAGACAGTGGGGCAGTGGGATTAGTTTGGGATTGATACAGGGCTATGGGGAGAGAGTGGGGCAGTGGGATTAGTTTGGGGTTGTTACAGGGCTATGGGGTGTGAGTGGGGCAGTGGGATTAGTTTGGGATTGATACAGGGCTATGGGGAGATTGGGGAAGTGGGATTAGTTTGGGGTTGATACAGGGCTATGGGGTGAGAGTGGGGCAGTAGGATTAGTTTGGGGACGGATACAGGGCTATGGGGAGAGAGTGGGGCAGTAGGATTAGTTTGGGGATTGATACAGGGCTATGGGGAGAGAATGGGGCAGTGGGTTTAGTTTGGGGATTGATACAGGACTACGGGGAGAAAGTGGGGCTGTGGGATTAGTGTGGGGATTGATACAGGGCTATGGGGAAAGAGCGGGGCAGTGGGATTAGTTTGGGGATTGATACAGGGCTATGGGGAGACAGTGGGGCTGTGGGATTAGTTTGGGAATGATACAGGGCTATGGGGAGACAGTGGGGCAGTGGGTTTAGTTTGGGGATTGATACAGGACTATGGGGAGAGAGTGGGGCTGTGGGATTAGTTTGGGGATTGATACAGGGCTATGGGGAGACAGTGGGGCTGTGGGATTAGTTTGGGAATGATACAGGGCTACGGGGAGAGAGTGGGGCTGTGGGATTAGTGTGGGGATTGATACAGGGCTATGGGGAAAGAGCGGGGCAGTGGGATTAGTTTGGGGATTGATACAGGGCTATGGGGAGACAGTGGGGCTGTGGGATTAGTTTGGGAATGATACAGGGCTATGGGGAGACAGTGGGGCAGTGGGTTTAGTTTGGGGATTGATACAGGACTATGGGGAGAGAGTGGGGCTGTGGGATTAGTGTGGGGATTGATACAGGGCTATGGGGAAAGAGCGGGGCAGTGGGATTAGTTTGGGGATTGATACAAGGCGATGGGGAGAGAGCGGGGCAGTGGGATTAGTTTGGGAATGATACAGGGCTATGGGGAGAGAGTGGGGCTGTGGGATTAGTGTGGGGATTGATACAGGGCTATGGGGAGAGAGTGGGCCTGTGGGATTAGTTTGTGGATTGATACAGGGCTATGGGGAGAGAGTGGGGCTGTGGGATTAGTTTGGGGATTGATACAGGGCTATGGGGAGAGAGTGGGGCTGTGGGATTAGTTTGGGGATTGATACAGGGCTATGGCGAGAGAGTGGGGCTGTGGGATTAGTTTGGGGATTGATACAGGGCTATGGGGACAGAGTGGGGCAGTGGGATTAGTTTGGGAATGATACAGGGCTATGGGGAGAGAGTGGGGCTGTGGGATTAGTTTGGGGATTGATACAGGGCTATGGGGACAGAGTGGGGCAGTGGGATTAGTTTGGGAATGATACAGGGCTATGGGGAGAGAGTGGGGCTGTGGGATTAGTTTGGGGATTGATACAGGGCTATGGGGACAGAGTGGGGCAGTGGGATTAGTTTGGGAATGATACAGGGCTATGGGGAGAGAGTGGGGCAGTGGGATTAGTTTTTGGGATTGATACAGGGCTATGGGGAGAGAGTGGGGCAGTGGGATTAGTTTGGGGATTGATACAGGGCTATGGGGAGAGAGTGGGACAGTGGGATTAGTTTGGGGATTGATACAGGGCTATGGGGAGAGAGTGGGGCAGTGGGATTAGTTTGGTGATTGGCAGAGTGGAGGATGCCCCCAAGGTGCCGGCCATGCCCACCCCTGGTACCACCCGCCCGTGTAAAAAGGCAAAGGACAGGGGAGGTGGCAGCCTAAATGCAGGGGCCACAAGGGAAAGCGCCGCAGGGCAATAGTAGTGCGGGGCAGCGTCCTTCAGCCCTGGAGGGGCCTAAAGTAATGTCCAAAGCTGCCCCACACCCCCCGCAGGTGGCAAAGCGGCCGCACGGCACTCTTCAGCCCTGCCAGAGCCCAAAACAAAGTCTCTCGCTGCAGCCCCAGGTGGTCCCACTCCCACCTCAGGCAGAGGGGTGGGAGGACAGGAGGCCGGGCCTGCAGCCCTGGATGGTCCCAGTCCCACCTGAGGCAGAGGGGTGGGAGGACAGAGTCCGCAGTCCCCAATGGTCCCACTCCCACCTCAGGCAGAGGGGTGAGAGGACAGGAGGCTGGGCCTGCAGCCCTGGATGGTCCCAGTCCCACCTGAGGCAGAGGGGTGGGAGGACAGAGTCCGCAGTCCCCAATGGTCCCACTCCCACCTCAGGCAGAGGGGTGAGAGGACAGGAGGCCGGGCCTGCAGCCCTGGATGGTCCCATTCCCACCTCAGGCAGAGGGGTGGGAGGACAGGGTCCGCAGTCCCCGATGGTCCCACTCCCACCTCAGGCCGAGGGGTGTGAGGACAGGGTCCGCAGTCCCCGATGGTCCCACTCCCACCTCAGGCCGAGGGGTGGGGAGTCAGGATCCGCAGTCCCCACGTGGCCCCACTCCCACCTCAGGCAGAGGGGTGGGAGGACAGGAGGCCGGGCCTGCAGCCCTGGATGGTCCCAGTCCCACCTCAGGCAGAGGGGTGGGAGGACAGGAGGCCGGGCCTGCAGCCCTGGATGGTCCCAGTCCCACCTCAGGCAGAGGGGTGGGAGGACAGGAGGCCGGGCCTGCAGCCCTGGATGGTCCCAGTCCCACCTCAGGCAGAGGGGTGGGAGGACAGGAGGCCGGGCCTGCAGCCCTGGATGGTCCCAGTCCCACCTCAGGCAGAGGGGTGGGGGGACAGGAGGCCGGGCCTGCAGCCCTGGATGGTCCCACTCCCACCTCAGGCCGAGGGGTGGGAGGACAGGAGGCTGGGCCTGCAGACTTGGATGGTCCCACTCCCACCTCAGGCAGAGGGGTGGGTGGACAGGAGGCCGGGCCTGCAGCCCTGGATGGTCCCTGTCCCACCTCAGGCAGAGTGGTGGGAGGACAGGAGGCCGGGCCTGCAGCCCTGGATGGTCCCACTCCCACCTCAGGCAGAGGTGTGGGAGGACAGGAGGCCGGGCCTGCAGTCCTGGATGGTCCCACTCCCACCTCAGGCAGAGGGGTGGGAGGACAGGAGGCCGGGCCTGCAGCCCTGGATGGTCCCAGTCCCACCTCAGGCAGAGGGGTGGGAGGACAGGAGGCCGGGCCTGCAGCCCTGGATGGTCCCACCCACCTCAGGCCGAGGGGTGGGAGGACAGGAGGCCGGGCCTGCAGCCCTGGATGGTCCCACTCCCACCTCAGGCAGAGGGGTGGGTGGACAGGAGGCCGGGCCTGCAGCCCAGGATGGTCCCTGTCCCACCTCAGGCAGAGGGGTGGGAGGACAGGAGGCCGGGCCTGCAGCCCTGGATGGTCCCAGTCCCAACTCAGGCAGAGGGCTGGGAGGACAGGAGGCTCGGCCTGCAGCCCTGGATGGTCCCACCTCAGGCAGAGGGGTGGGAGGACAGGAGGCTGGGCCTGCAGCCCTGGATGGTCCCAGTCCCACCTCAGGCAGAGGGGTGGGAGGACAGGAGGCCGGCCTGCAGCCCTGGATGGACCCAGTCCCACCTCAGGCAGAGGGGTGGGAGGACAGGAGGCCGGGCCTGCAGCCCTGGATGCTCCCACTCCTACCTCAGGCAGAGGGGTGATCAAACCGTGATCTTTATCAATGATGAGAAGGCGGAAACAGTGGAAGTTTAAACTGGACAGATATTTCACAGCTGGATTCACACAATACAGACAGCAATGTATCGTAGATTGTGGAAGTGCCACAAATGTTGTCAAATGCTGGACGCGGGGTCCCTCAATGTTTCAATCTTGCTGAGAGACTGTCAGCCCACAGGGACAACATTTCAGTTTAATGGGACTGATGGACAAGTTAAAATAGTTCCGTTTCAAAGTTTAAAATAACCAGTCATTGCTCTGTGCAGCTTTCGGAATCTGTCAGTGGAATTTACTTCACACAGGCAAGTTTAACAAGTGTATGGGGAACTGATTAGAAGTTTTGATGGAGATATTCCTGCATTATGGAAAGGTGTGAGATCTATTTCGGGTTGGGAAATGGATTGAGGATCAAAGGAAGCAGTTTTTTTTCACTACATTAGACTGAGAGCCTTGAAGATTCACAACTTCCATGTGCTGTGAGAAAGGATTGATTAACCAAGGCCTATTATTCAAATACTTCAGACAAGTGAATAAGCTACAGGAACATTGAATATACAGACAGAGACAAGCAGACACCTGTAATCGGAGCTTAAACTTCACGGTTAAATGTGAAGGGCTGAAATAAACAAGAGTCCACCCTGGGATTCGGTGCAATTTACGTTCTGCTTTTCCAAAAAATAAAAATAACTATCTGCAATGAAAACTTCCTTGGACAGGACAGAGGGATTTTGACTCTGTATTTAATCCCAGACAGTATTTGTGTTGTGAGTGTTTGATGGGCAGTGTAGATGAAGCTTTACTCTGAAACACTGGAATTCAGTCTCAGGGCTGATTTAATCAAAATGCTTCAGAATAATAATTGATATTGTACATCTCGTGTGTGTCTCAGTGTCAGCTGTGAAACATGTACAGCACAATCTCATCCTGTTTCTGTGTGTCTCTCTCTCTGAAATTAGCTGGTCCATTTCCTACATTACCACTTTTCAAAAGGGCTCCATTGCCTGTGAAGCAGTTTGTGATACCCAAAGGTTATGAAAACTGCTTTAGAAATATCTGTCCCCAAGCTGCTGTGAGGATGTTCAGAGTCAGTGTGTGACTTGGGTCACACACAGGCCAGATACACCTCTCCAAGTTAAAGATTTCTCTCCATTTGAAAGATGTATTGACCCAGTCTGTCTGAGTTTGAGTATGTGTTTTTCTCTTCACGTGTGTGTGTGTTGGGGGGGGGGGGTGCCGTTTATGTGTGGCATTCTTTACGCAGCACTGTAAGTTACACGGTAGCACAGTGGGTAGCACTGCAGCTTCACAGCTTCAGGGTCCCAGGTTCGAATCCCGGCTTGGGTCGCAGTCTGTGCGGAGTCTGCACGTTCTCCCCTTGTCCGCGTGGGCTTCTCCCGGGTGCTCCGGTTTCCCCCCTGACGTCCCGAAGGACGTGCTGTTTGGTGAATTTGACATTATGTATTCTCCCTCAGTGTACCCGAACAGGCGCCAGAGTTTGGCGACAAGGGACTTTTCTCAGTAACTTCATTGCAGTCTGTGACTGTGTGTGTGTGTGCGAGTGTGTGTGTGTGTGTGTGTGTGTGTGTGTGCGAGTGTGTGTGTGTCTGTGTGTGTGTGTCTGTGTGTGTGACTGTGTGTGTGCCTGTGTGTGTGTGTTATCAGTTTCACTTTGTTTAGTATAGATTGAAGATAATGAGATAGAAAGTTTGATAGAAAGTTTGGCAGCATTGTAGGTGTAAACAATAATGACAGAGACAGTGTGAACCCTGAAGAGAGCGCCATACCTGGGCCCACTCCCCTATCCCGTCGCTGTCACCCCACCTAACCTGAACATCTTTAGATACTGTGGGCAATTTGGATTTATCACGGCCAACCCACCTAACCTGCACGTCTTTGGGCGGTGGGAGGAAACCGGAGCACCCGGAGGAAACCCACGCAGACACGGGGAGGACGTCCAGACTCCGCACAGATAGTGACCTGAGCCGGGAATCGAATCTGGGGCCCTGTAGCTGTGAGGCAGCAGTGCTAACCACTGTTCAGTCCCGGCTCTGGGTCACTGTCTGTGTGGAGTCTGCACATTCTCCCCGTGTTAGCCTGGGTCTCACCCCCACAACCCAAAGATGTGCAGGGCAGGTGGATTGGCCGCGCTAAGTTGCCCTGAATTGGAAAAACTGAACTGGGCTCTGAATTTATTGTAAAAATCTTTTTATTGCCATTTTCACAATTCTGTGCATTGCGGCTTGTTTACATTTCTCAGAGAGTGAAAAGGCTTTCTCTTACGTTTCTATCGTTACAAACTGTTGCCGTTCAGTTCGGCGTGTCTGCCCCCCCCCCCCCCCAAACCCCCTTTCCCTAACCCTTCCCCTCTCTCCCCCGCAGACCCTCCGTGATGCCCTTCCTGGCGGACCTGGTGTGTGACCCCCTGCTCCTTGTTTACCCCCTTACCCCCCCTTTCTTTTCTCCCTCCATCGGTTTCAGCCGTGTTCTTTCAGTGGATTGGGGGGGGGGTTCCCCCCTCTCCATCTCTTTCGGTGGGTGGGGGGGGCGGTTCCCCCATCTCCATCTCTCTCGGTGGGGGGTCCCCCCTCTCCATCTCTCTCGGTGGGGGTGTCCCCCCTCTCCACCTCTCTTGGTGGGGGTGGTTCCCCCCTCTCCATCTCTCTCGGTGGGGGGGGCCCTCTCCATCTCTCTCAGTGGGGGGGGGGGTCCCCCCTCTCCATCTCTCTCGGTGGGGGTGGGTCCCCTTGACCATCTCTATCGGTGGGGGGGGGGGATTCCCCCCTCATCTCTCTCGGTGGGGGGGGGGTCCCCCCTCTCCATCTCTCTCGGTGGGGGGCGGACCCCCTCTCGATCCCTCTCTGTGGGGGGTGGTTCCCCCCTCTCCATCTTTCTCGTTGGGGGTGGGTGCTGTTCCCCCTCTCCAACCCTCTCGGTGGGGGGATCCCCCCTCTCCATCTCTCTCGGAGGGGGGAGTTCCCCCTCTCCATCCCTCTCGGTGGTGGGGTTTCCCCCTCTCCATCCCTCTCGGTGGGGGGGTTTCCCCCTCGCCATCCCTCTCGATGGGGGGTTCTTCCTCTCCATCTCTCTCGGTGGGGGGAGATCCCCCTCTCCATCCCTCTCGGTGGGGGGGTTTCCCCCTCTCCATCCCTCTCGGTGGGGGTGGTGGTCCCCCTCTCCATCTCTCCCGGTGGGGGGGGGTTCCCCCTCTCCATCTCACTCGGTGGGCGGGGGGCTTCCCCCTCTCCATCTCTCTCGGTGCGGGGAGGGGGGTTTCCCCCTCTCCATCTCTCTCGGTGGGGGTGGGGGTTCCCCCCTCTCCATCCCTCCCGGTGGGGGGATCCCCCCTCTCCATCTCTCTCGGTGGGGGGAGTTCCCCCTCTCCATCCCTCTCGGTGGTGGGGTTTCCCCCTCGCCATCCCTCTCGATGGGGGGTTCTCCCTCTCCATCTCTCTCGGTGGGGGGAGTTCCCCCTCTCCATCCCTCTCGGTGGGGGGGTTTCCCCCTCTCCATCCCTCTCGGTGGGGGTGGTGGTCCCCCTCTCCATCTCTCCCGGTGGGGGGGGGGTTTCCCCCTCTCCATCTCTCTCGGTGGGGGAGGGGGGTTTCCCCCTCTCCATCTCTCTCGGTGGGGGTGGGGGTTCCCCCCTCTCCATCCCTCCCGGTGGAGGGGTTTCCCCCTCTCCATCCCTCTCGGTGGGGGTGGCTTCCCCCTCTCCATCCTCTCGGTGGAGGGGGGTTCCCCCCTCTCCATCCCTCTCGGTGGGTGGGGGGGGTTCCCTCTCTCCACAACCCTCGGTGGGGGAGTGCTTCCCCCGCTCCATCCCTCTCGGTGGGGGGGGGGTCCCCCCTCTTAATCTCTCTCGGTGGAGTGTGGGTCCCCCCTCTCCATCCCTATCAGTGGGGGGAGGGGGGTTGCCCCCTCGCCACAACTCTCGGTGGGAGGGGGATTCCCCCCTCCATCTCTCTCGGTGGGGGGGTTTCCCCCTCTCCATCCCTCTCGGTGGGGGGGGGGGTTCCCCCTTTCCATCCCTCTCGGTAGGGGGGATCCCCCCTCTCCATCTCTCTCGCTGGGGGGTTTCCCCCCCTCCAACCCTCTCGGTGGGGGTGGTGGTTCCCCCTCTCCAACTCTCTCGGTGGGGGCGGGGGTTCCCCCCTCTCCTTCCCTCCCGGTGGTGGGGTTTCCCCCTCTCCATCTCACTCGGTGGGGGGGGCTTCCCCCTCTCCATCTCTCTCGGTGTGGGGGGATTCCCCCTCTCCATCTCTCTCGGTGTGGGGGGGGTGGGTTCCCCCCTCTCCATATCTCTCGGTGGGGTGGGGGTTCCCCCCTCTCCATCCCTCTCGGTGGGGGGGGGGGGGGGTTCCCCCTCTCCATCCCTCTCGGTGGGGGTGGTGGTTCCCCCTCTCCATCTCGCTCGGTGGGGGGGTTTCCCCCTCTCCATCCCTCTCGGTGGGGGTGGGGGTTCCCCCCTCTCCATCTCTCCCGGTGGTGGGGTTTCCCCCTCTCCATCACACTCGGTGGGGGGGGGGCTTCCCCCTCTCCTTCCCTCTCGGTGCGGGGGGGTTCCCCCCTCTCCACAACACTCGGTGGGGCGGTGACATCTCCCTCTCCATCCCTCTCAGTGGGGTGGGGTCCCCCCTCAATCTCTCTCGGTGAAGGGGGGGTCCACCCTCTCCATCCCTCTCAGTGGGGGGGTCCCCCCTCTCCACAACTCTCGGTGGGTGGGGGATTTCCCCCTCCATCTCTCTCGGTGTGGGGGGTTTCCCCCTCTCCGTCTCTCTCGGTGGGGGGGGGTGTTCCCCCCTCTACATCCCTCTCGGTGGGGGGGTTTCGCCCGCTCCTTCTCACTCGGTGTGGGGGAGGGGGGTGTTCCCCCTCTCCATCCCTCTCGGTGGGGGGGGTTCCCCCTTTCCATCCCTCTCGGTAGGGGGGGATCCCCCCTCTCCATCTCTCTCGGTGGGGGGTGTTCCCCCTCTCCATCCCTCTCGGTAGGGGGGGTTTCCCCCCCTCCATCCCTCTCGGTGGGGGTGGTGGTTCCCCCTCTCCAACTCTCTCGGTGGGGGCGGGGGTTCCCCCCTCTCCTTCCCTCCCGGTGGGGGGGTTTCCCCCTCTCCATCTCACTCGGTGGGGGGGGCTTCCCCCTCTCCATCCCTCTCGGTGGAGGGGGGGTCCCCCCACCTCTCCATCCCTCTCAGTGGGGGGGGGGTTCCCCCACTCCATCTCTCTCGCTGGGGGGGGGGGCGGACCCCCTCTCCATCACTCTCTGTGGGAGGTGGTTCCCCCCTCTCCATCTTTCTCGGTGGGGGGGGGGGTCCCCCTCTCCATCGCTCTCAGTGGGGGGGCTTCCCCCTTTCCATCCCTCTCGGTAGGGGGGATCCCCCCTCTCCATCTCTCTCGGTGGGGGGGGTCCCCGCTCTCCATCCCGCTCGGTGGGGGGGGTTCCCCCTCTCCATCCCTCTCGGTGGGGGTGGTGGTTCCCCCTCTCCAACTCTCTCGGTGGGGGCGGGGGTTCCCCCCTCTCCTTCCCTCCCGGTGGGGGGGTTTCCCCCTCTCCATCTCACTCGGTGGGGGGGGGCTTCCCCCTCTCCATCCCTCTCGGTGGAGGGGGGGCCCCCCTCTCCATCCCGCTCAGTGGGGGGGGTGTTCCCCCCTCTCCACAACTCTCGGTGGGGGGGGGATTCCTCCCCTCCATCTCTCTCGGTGTGGGGGGGATTCCCCCTCTCCATCTCTCTCGGTGGGGGGGGGATCCCCCCTCTCCATATCTCTCGGTGTGGGGGGATTCCCCCTCTCCATCTCTCTCATAGAACATTACGGCGCATTACAGGCCCTTCGGCCCTCGATGTTGCGCCGACCTGTGAAACCACTCTAAAGCCCATCTACACTATTCCCTTATCGTCCATTTGTCTATCCAATGACCATTTGAATGTCCTTAGTGTTGGCGAGTCCACTACTGTTGCAGGCAGGGCATTCCACGCCCTTACTACTCTCTGAGTAAAGAACGTACCTCTGACATCTGTCCTATATCTATCTCCCCTCAATTTAAAGCTATTTCCCCTAATGCTAGACATCACCATCCAAGGAAAAAGGCTCTCACTGTCCACCCTATCCAATCCTCTGATCATCTTGTATGCCTCAATTAAGTCACCTCTTAACCGTCTTCTCTCTCACGGAAACAGCCTCAAGTCCCTCAGCCTTTCCTCATAAGATCTTCCCTCCATACCAGGCAACATTCTGGTAAATCTCCTCTGCACCCTTTCCAATGCTTCCACATCCTTCCTATAATGCAGCGACCAGAATTGCACGCAATACTCCAAATGCGGCCGCACCAGAGTTTTGTACAGCTGCAACATGACCTCATGGCTCCGAAATTCAGACACTCTACCAATAAAGGCCAACACACCGTACACCTTCTTAACAACCCTCTCAACCTGAGTGGCAACTTTCAGGGATCTATGTACATGGATACCGAGATCTCTCTGCTCATCCACACTGCCAAGAATCTTACCATTAGCCCAGTACACTGTCTTCCTGTTATTCCTTCCTAAATGAATCACCTCACACTTTTCTGCATTAAACTCCATTTGCCACCTCTCAGCCCAGCGCTGCAGCTTATCTATGTCCCTCTGTAACTTGTAACATCCTTCCGCACTGTCCACAACTCCACCGACTTTAGTATCATCTGCAAATTTACTCACCCATCCTTCTGCGCCCTCCTCCAGGTCATTTATAAAAATGACAAACAGCAGTGGACCCAAAACAGATCCTTGTGGTACACCACTAGTAACTGGACTCCAGTCTGAACACTTCCCATCAACCACCACCCTTTGTCTTCTTCCAGCTAGCCAATTTCTGATCCAAACTGCTAAATCTCCCTGAATCCCATGCTTCCGTATTTTCTGCAGTAGCCTACCGTGGGGAGCCTTGTCAAACGCTTTACTTAAATCCATATACACCACATCAACTGCTTTTCCCATCATCCACCTGTTTCTCACCTTCTCAAAGAACTCTATATGGTTTGTGAGGCACAACCGTCCCTTCACGAAACCGTGTTGGCTATGTCTAATCAAATTATTCCTTTCCAGATGATTATACACCCTATCTCTTATAAACCTTTCCAAGATTTTGCCCACAACAGAAGTTAGGCTCACTGGTCTATATTTACCGGGGTTGTCTCTACTCTCCTTCTTGAACAAGGGGACAACATTTGCTATCCTCCAGTCTTCTGGCACTATTCCTGTTGACAAAGATGACTTAAAGATCAAAGCCAAAGGCTCTGTAATCTCCTCCCTAGCTTCCCAGAGAATCCTAGGATAAATCGTATCCGGCCCAGGGGACTTATCAATTTTCACCCTTTCCAGAATTGCTAACACCTCCTCCTTATGAACCTCAAGCCCTTCTAGTATAGTAGCCTGAATCTCAGTATTCTCCTCGTCAACATTGTCTTTTTGCTGTGTGAATAGTGATGAAAAATATTCATATAGCACCTCGCCTATCTCCTCGGACTCCAAGCACAACTTCCCACTCCTGTCCTTGACTGGCCCTACTCTTACCCTAGTCATTCTTTTATTCCTGACGTATCTATAGAAAGCTGTAGGGTTATCCTTGACCCTACCTTCCAAAGACTTCTCATGTCCCCTCCTGGCTCTTCTTAGCTCTCTCTTTAGGTCCTTCCTAGCTAACTTGGAACTCTCGAGCGCCCTTACTGAACCTTCATGTCTCATATTTACATAAACCTCCTTCCTTCTTCCTCTAGACAAGTGTTTCAACTGCCTTAGTAAACCACGGTTCCCTTGCTCGACCACTTCCTCCCTGCCTGACAGGTACATACTTATCAAGGACTCGCAGTAGCTGTTCCTTGAACAAGCTCCACATTTCCCTTGTGCCCATCCCCTGCAGTTTTCCTCTCCGTCTCGGTGGGGGTGGGGGGGGGGAGGGTACCCCTCCCCATCTCTCTCGGTGGAGGGGGTACCCCCTCTCCATCTCTCTCGGCGGGGGGGTCCACCCTCTCCATCTCTCTCGGTGGAGGGGGAGTTCCATCCTCTCCATCTCTCTCGGCGGGGGGGGGGGGGGTCCACCCTCTCCATCTATCTCGGTGGAGGGGGAGTTCCATCCTCTCCATCTCTCTCGGTGGGTGGGGGGGTTCCCGCCTCTCCATCTCTCTCGGTGGGGGGTCCCCCTCTCCATCTCTCTCGGTGGGGGGTCCCCCTCTCCATCTCTCTCGGTGGGGGAGTCCCCCCTCTCCATCTCTCTCGGTTGGGGGTCCCCCTCTCCATCTCTCTCGGTGGGGGGGGGGGAGGCGCCCTCTCCTTCTCTCTGAGCGGTGGGGGGGGGATCCACCCTCTGCATCTCTCTCGGTGGAGGGGGAGTTCTCCCCTCTCCATCTCTCTCGGTGGGGGCAGGGATCCCCCCTCTCCATCTCTCTCGGCGGGGAAGAGGGGATCCACCCTCTCCACCTCTCTCGGTGGAGGGGGATGTCCCCCCTCTCCATCTCTCCCGGTGGGGGGGGGGGTCCACCCTCTCCATCTCTCTCTCGGTGGGGGGGTTCCCCCTTCTCCATCTCGCCTTGTGGCCTTCTGGCTCTTCTTAGCTCCCTCTTTAGGTCCTTCCTAGCTAACTTGTAACTCTCGAGCGCCCTTACTGAACCTTCATGTCTCATCTTTACATCAGCCTCCTTCCTTCTTCCTCTAGACAAGTGTTTCAACTGCCTTAGTAAACCACGGTTCCCTTGCTCGACCACTTCCTCCCTGCCTGACAGGTACATACTTATCAAGGACACGCAGTAGCTGTTCCTTGAACAAGCTCCACATTTCCATTGTGCCCATCTCCTGCAGTTTTCCTCTCCGTCTCGGTGGGGGTGGGGGGAAGGGTCCCCCCCTCTCCATCTCCCTCGGTGGGGGGGGGGGGACCCCGTCTCCATCTCTCTCGGCGGGGGGGGTTCCACCCTCTCCATCTCCCTCGGCGGAGAGGGAGTTCTCCCCTCTCCAACTCTCTCGGTGGGGGGGAGGGGGTCCACCCTCTCCATCTCTCTCGGTGGAGGGGGAGTTCCCCCCTCTCCATCTCTCCCGGTTGGGGGGGGGGGTTCCACCCTCTCCATCTCTCTCTCGGTGGGGGGCGCGGGGGTTCCACCCACTCCATCTCTCTCTGTGGGGGGGTCCCCCTTCTCCATCTCGCTCGGTGGGGGTGGTTCCCCTTCTCCATCTCTCTCGGTGGGGGGTGTTCCCCTTCTCCATCTCTCTCGGTGGGGGGGTTCCCCTTCTCCATCTCTCTCTGTGGGGGGGGGGTCCCCCTTCTCCATCTCTCTCGGTGGGGGGTCCCCCTTCTCCATCTCTCTCGGTGGGGGAGGGGTCCCCTTCCCCATCTCTCTCGGTCTCTGCGTCTCTCCGTCTCTCTCTGGGACTCTGCCAAAACAAAATCCACAATCAGCAGTTGGCCATTTTATGTCAGTTCACCGGAGCCATTTTATGTCAGTTCACGGTGGCCATTTTACATCAGTTCGCGATAGCCATTTTATGTCAGTTCACAATGGCCATTGTATGTCAGTTCACAATGGCCATTTTATGCCGGTTCACGGGAGCCATTTTATATCAGTTCACAATAGCCATTTTATGTCAGTTAACAATGGACAATTCATGTCAGTTCACGGGGGCCTTTTTAGGTCAGGTCGCAATGGCCATTTATTATCGGTTCACGGTGGCCATTGTATGTCAGTTTACAATGACCATTTTATGTCAGTTCACAATGGCCATTTTATGTCAGTTCACAATGGCCATTTTATGTCAGTTCACAATGGCCATTTTATGTCAGTTCACGGTGGCCATTGTATGTCAGTTCAGAATGGCCATTTTATGTCAGTTCACAATGGCCATTTTATGTCAGTTCACAATGGCCATTTTATGTCAGTTCACGGTGGCCATTTTATGTCAGTTCACAATGGCCATTTTATGTCAGTTCACGGGGTCCATTTTATGTCAGGTCGCAATGGCCATTTTATGTCAGTTCATAATGGACAGTTTATGTCAGTTCACGGGGGCCATTTTATGTCAGGTCGCAATAACCATTGTATGTCAGTTCACAATGGACAGTTTATGTCAGTTCACGGGGGCCATTTTATGTCAGGTCGCAATGGCCATTTTATGTCAGTTCACAATGGACAGTTTATGTCAGTTCACGGGGGCCATTTTATGTCAGGTCGCAATAACCATTGTATGTCAGTTCAGAATGGACACTTTATGTCAGTTCATGGGGGCCTTTTTATGTCAGGTCGCAATGGCCATTTTATGTCAGTTCACGGTAGCCATTTTATGTCAGGTCGCAATGGCCATTTTATGTCAGTTCACAATGGCCATTTTATGTCAGTTTGCAATGGCCGTTTTTTCTCATTTGACGGTGGACATTTTGTGTCAGTTCACGGTGGCCATTGTATGTAAGTTCACAATGGCCATTTTATGTCAGTTTGCAATGGCCATTTTATCTCAGTTGCGGTGGCCAGTTCATGTTGGTTCACGGGGGCCATGTTATGTCAGTTCACGGTGGCCATTTTAATCCGTTCACGGGGGCCATTTTATGTCAGTTCATGGTGGCTATTGTATGTCAGTACACAATTGTCATTTTATGTCAGTTCACGGTGGCCATTTTATCTCAGTTCACAGTGGCCATTTTATGTCGGTTGACGGGGGCCATTTTATGTCAGCTCGCAATGGCCATTTTATGTCAGTTTACGGTGGCCATTGTATGTCAGTTCATGGCGTCCATTGAATGTCAGTTCACAATGGACAGTTTATGTCAGTTCACAATGGCCATTTTATGTCAGTTCACAATGGACAGTTTATGTCAGTTCACGGGGGCCCTTTTATGTCAGTTCACAATGGCCATTGTATGTCAGTTTGCAATGGCCGTTTTTCTCAGTTGACGGTGGCCATTTTGTGTCAGTTCACGGTGGCCATTGTATGTAAGTTCACAATGGCCATTTTATGTCAGTTTGCAATGGCCATTTTATCTCAGTTGCGGTGGCCAGTTCATGTTGGTTCACGGGGGCCATATTATGTCAGTTCACGGTGGCCATTTTATATCCGTTCACGGGAGCTATTTTATGTCAGTTCATGGTGGCTATTGTATGTCAGTACACAATTGTCATTTTATGTCAGTTCACGGTGGCCATTTTATCTCAGTTCACAGTGGCCATTTTATGTCGGTTGACGGGGGCCATTTTATGTCAGCTCGCAATGGCCATTGTTTGTCAGTTCACGGGGGCCATTGTATGTCAGTTCACGGGGGCCATTGTATGTCAGTTCTCAATGGCCATTTTATGTCAGTTCACAGTGGCCATTTTATGTCAATTCACGGTAGCAATTTTATATCAGCTCACAATGGCCATTTTATGTCAGTTCATGGTGGCCATTGTATGTCAGTTCACAATGGCCATTATATGTCAGTTCACGGGGTCCATTTATTGTCAGTTCATGGTGGCCATTTTATGTCAGTTCACAATGGCCATTTTATGTCAGTTCACAATGGCCATTTTATGTCAGTTCACGGTGGCCATTGTATGTCAGTTCATGGCGCCCATTGTATGTCAGTTCACATTGGACAGTTTATGTCAGTTCACGGGGTCCTTTTATGTCAGGTCGCAATGGCCATTTTATGTCAGTTCATGGTGGCCATTGTATGTCAGTTCACAATGGCCATTTTATGTCAGTTCACGGGGTCCATTTTATGTCAGTTCATGGTGGCCATTGTATGTCAGTTCACAATGGCCATTTTATGTCAGTTCACGGGGTCCATTTTTTGTCAGTTCACAATGGCCATTTTATGTCAGTTCACAATGGCCATTGTATGTCAGTTCATGGCGCCCATTGTATGTCAGTTCACAATGGACAGTTTATGTCAGTTCACGGGGGCCTTTTATGTCAGGTCGCAATGGCCATTTTATGTCAGTTCATGGTGGCCATTGTATGTCAGTTCACAATGGCCATTTTATGTCAGTTCACGGGGTCCATTTTATGTCAGTTCATGGTGGCCATTGTATGTCAGTTCACAATGGCCATTTTATGTCAGTTCACGGGGTCCATTTTTTGTCAGTTCACAATGGCCATTTTATGTCAGTTCACAATGGCCATTGTATGTCAGTTCATGGTGGCCATTATATGTCAGTTTACGGTAGCCATTGTATATCAGTTCACAATGGCCATTTTATGTCAGTTCATGGTGGCCATTGTATGTCAGTTCAAAATGGCCATTTTATGTCAGTTCACGGGGTCCATTTAATGTCAGTTCACGGTGGCCATTTTATGTCAGTTCACAATGGCCATTTTATGTCAGTTCACAGTGGCCATTTTATGTCAATTCACGGTAGCCATTGTATATCAGTTCACAATGGCCATTTTATGTCAGTTTGCAATGGCCATTTAATCTCAGTTTCGGTGGCCAGTTCATGTTGGTTCACGGGGGCCATTTTATGTCAGTTCACGGTGGCCATTTTATGTCCGTTCACGGGGGCCTTTTTATTCAGTCGAAGGGGCCATTTAATGTCAGTACACGGCGGCCATTTTATGTCAGTTCACGGTGGTCATATTATGTCGTTTGAAGGTGGCCATTTTATTTCAGCTCGCAATGGCCATTTTATGTCAGTTCACGGTGGCCATTGTATGTCAGTTCACGGTGGCCATTTTATGTCAGGTCACGGTGGCTATTTTATGTTAGCTCACGGCAGCCATTTTATGTTCATTCACGGTATCCATTTTATGTCAGTTCACGGCAGCCATTTAATGTCAGTTCACAATGGCCATTTAATGTCAGTTCACGGTGGCCATTTTAAGTCAGTTCACGGTGGCCATTTTATGTCAGTTCACGTTGGCCATTGTATGTCAGTTCACAATGGCCATTTTATGTCAGTTCACGGGGTCCATTTTATGTCAGTTCACGGTGGCCATTTTCTGTCAGTTCACAATGGCCATTTTATGTCAATTCACGGGGTCCATTTTATGTCAGTTCACGGTGGCCATTTCTGTCAGTTCACAATGGCCATTTTATGTCAGTTCACGGTGGCCATTGTATGTCAGTTCACAATAGTCATTTTATGTCTGTTCACAATGGCCATTTAATGTCAGTTCATGATGGCCATTGTATGTCAGTTCATGGTGGCCATTGTATGTCAGTTCACCATGGCCATTGTATGTCAGTTCACAATGGCCATTTTACGTCAGGTTGCAATGGCCATTTTATCTCAGTTGGCGGTGGCCATTTTATGTCAGTTCACGGTGGCCATTGTATGTCAGATCACAATTGCCATTTTATGTCAGTTTGCAATGGCCATTTAATCTCAGTTGCGGTGGCCAGTTCATGTTGGTTCACGGGGGCCATTTTATGTCAGTTCACGGTGGCCATTTTAAGTCAGTTCACGGGGGCCATTTTATGTCAGTTCACGGTGGCCATTGTATGTCAGATCACAATTGCCATTTTATGTCAGTTTGCAATGGCCATTTAATCTCAGTTGCGGTGGCCAGTTCATGTTGGTTCACGGGGGCCATTTTATGTCAGTTCACGGTGGCCATTTTAAGTCAGTTCACGGGGGCCATTTTATGTCAGTTCATGGTGGTCATTTTATCTCAGTTCACGGTGGCCATTTTATGTCCGTTCACGGGGGACTTTTTATTCAGTCGAAGGGGCCATTTACTGTCAGTACACGGTGGCTATTTTATATCAGTTCACGGTGGTCATATTATGTCGTTTGAAGGTGGCCATTTTATTTCAGCTCGCAATGGCCATTTTATGTCAGTTCACGGTGGCCATTGTATGTCAGTTCACGGTGGCCATTTTATGTCAGGTCACGGTGGCTATTTTATGTTAGCTCAAGGCAGCCATTTTATGTTCATTCACGGTATCCATTTTATGTCAGTTCACGGCAGGCATTTAATGTCAGTTCACAATGGCCATTTAATGTCAGTTCACGGTGGCCATTTTATGTCAGTTCACGTTGGCATTTTATGTCCCTTCACAGCAGCCATTTTATGTCAGTTCACGGTGGCCATTATATATCAGTTCACGGTGGCCATTTTATGTCAGTTCACGGCAGCCTTTTTCAGCCATCCTACAGCCAGCACCCAGTGCTCCCCCACACAGCCAGCACTGTCAGTCGTCCCCCACACAGCCAGCACTGTCAGTGCTCCCCCCACACAGCCAGAACTGCCAGTGCTCCCCCACACAGCCAGCACTGTCAGTGCTCCCACCGCCCAGCCAGCACTGTCAGTGCTCCCCCACACAGCTAGCACTGTCAGTGCTCCCCCGCACAGCCAGCACTGTCAGTGCTCCCACACACACAGCCAGCACTCTCAGTGCTCCCCACACAGCCAGCACTGTCAGTGCTCCCACCACACAGCCAGCACTGCCAGTGCTCCCAGCATACAGCCAGCACTGTCAGTGCTCCCCACACAACCAGCACTGTCAGTGCTCCCCAACACAGCCAGCACTGTCAGTGCTCCCCCCACACAGCCAGCACTGTCAGTGCTCCCCCCACACAGCCAGCACTGTCAGTGCTCCCCCACAGAGCCAGCACTGTCAGTGCTCCCATCGCACAGCCAGCACTGTCAGTGCTCCCCCACATAGCTAGCACTGTCAGTGCTCCCCCCGCACAATTAGCACTGTCAGTGCTCCCCCCACACAGCCAGCACTGTCAGTGCTCCCCCACACACAGTCAGCACTGTCAGTGCTCCCACCACACAGCCAGCACTGTCACTACTCCCCCAAAGAGCAAGCACTGTCAGAGCTCCCACCACACAGCCAGCACTGTCAGTGCTCCCCACACACTATCAGCACTGCCAGTGCTCCCCCCACACAGCCAGCACTGTCAGTGCTCCCCCACACAGCCAGCAATGCCAGTGCTCCCCATACAGCCAGCACTGTCAGTGCTTCCCCCACACTGCCAGCACTGTCAGTGCTCCTACACCCACAGCCAACACTGTCAGTGCTACCCCACACAGCCAGCACTATCAGTGCTCTCACCACACAGCCAGCATTGTCAGTGCTTCCCACACACAGACAGCACTGTCAGTGCTCCCCAACACAGCCAGCTCTGTCAGTGCTCCCACCACACAGCCAGCACTGTCAGTGCTCCCACCACACAGCCAGCACTATCAGTGCTCCCCACACAGACAGCACTGTCAGTGCTCCCACCACAGAGCCAGCACTGTCAGTGCTCCCACCACACAGCCAGCACTGTCGGTGCTCCCACCACACAGCCAGCACTATCAGTGCTCCCCCCACACAGCTAGCACTGTCAGTGCTCCCCACACAGCCAGCACTGTCGGTGCTCCACCCACACAGCCAGCACTGTCAGTGCTCCCCCCACACAACCAGCACTGTCAGTGCTCCACCCTCACAGCCAGCTCTGTCAGTGCTCTCACCACACAGCCAGCACTGTCAGTGCTCCCCACAGAGCCAGCACTGTCAGTGCTCCCCCCACACAACCAGCACTGTCAGTGCTCCACCCTCGCAGCCAGCTCTGTCAGTGCTCCCACCACACAGCCAGCACTGTCAGTGCTCCCCGCAGAGCCAGCACTGTCAGTGCTCCCACCACACAGCCAGAACTGTCAGTGCTCCCCCCACTGCCAGCACTGTCAGTGACCGCACACCACACAGCCAGCACTGTCAGTGCTCCCCACAGCCAGCATTGTCAGTGCTCCCACCACACAGCCAGCACTGCCAGTTCTCCACCCACAGCCAGCGCTGCGAGTGCTCCCCACACAGCACTGCCAGTGCTCTCCCACAGAGCTAGCACTGTCAGTGCTCCCCCACACAGCCAGCACTGTCAGTGCTCCCACCACACAGCCAGCACTGTCAGTGCTCCGACCACACAACCAGCACTGTCAGTGCTCCCAACACAGCCAGCACTGTCAGTGCACCCATCACACAGCCAGCACTGTCAGTGCTCCCCAGATACAGCCAGCACTTTCAGTGCTCCCCCACACAGCCAGCACTGTCAGTGCTCCCACCACACAGCCAGCACTGTCAGTGCTCACCACACAGCCAGCACTGCCAGAGCTCCCCCACACAGCCAGCACTGTCAGTGCTCCCCACACAGCCAGCACTGTCAGTGCTGCCCCACACAGCCAGCACTCTCAGTGCTCCCCCCACACAGCCAACACTGTCAGTGCTCCCATCGCTCAGCCAGCATAGAATCATAGAAGTTTACAGCATGGAAACAGGCCCTTCGGCCCAACCAGTCCATGCCGCCCAGTTTTTTACCATTAAGCTAGTCCCAGTTGCCCGCACTTGGCCCATAACCCTCTATACCCATCTTACCCATGTAACCATCTAAATGCTTTTTGAAAGACACAATTGTACCCGCTTCTACTACTACCTCTGGCAGCCCATTCCAGACACTCACTACCCTCTGAGTGAAGAAATTGCCCCTCTGGGCCCTTCTGAATCTCTCCCCTCTCACCTTAAACCTATGCCCTCTAGTTTTAGACTCCCCTACCTTTGGGAAAAGATGTTGACTATCTACCTTATCTATGCCCCTCATTATTTTATAGACCTCTATAAGTTCACCCCTAAGCCTCCTACGCTCCAGGGAAAAAAGTCCCAGTCTATCCAGCCTCTCCTTATAACTCAAACCATCAAGTCCCGGCAACATCCTAGTAAATCTTTTCTGCACTCTTTCTAGTTTAATAATATCCTTTCTATAATAGGGTGACCAGAACAGCACACAGTATTCCAAGTGTGGCCGTACCAATGTCTTGTACAACTTCAACAAGACGTCCCAACTCCTATATTCAATGTTCTGACCAATGAAACCAAGCATGCCGAATGCCTTCTTCACCACCCTGTCCACCTGCGACTCCACCTTCAAGGAGCTATGAACCTGTACTCCTAGATCTCTTTGTTCTATAACTCTCCCCAACGCCATACCATTAACTGAGTACATTCTGGCCTGATTCGATCTGCCAAAATGCATCACCTCACATTTATCTAAATTAAACTCCATCTGCCATTCGTCGGCCCACTGGCCTAATTGATCGAGATCCCGTTGCAATCCTAGATAACCTTCTTCACTATCCACTATGCCACCAATCTTGGTGTCATCTGCAAACTTACTAACCATGCCTCCTAAATTCTCATCCAAATCATTAATATAAATCACAAATAACAGTGGACCCAGCACCGATCCCTGAGGCACACCACTGGTCACAGGCCTCCAGTTTGAAAAACAACCCTCTACAACCACCCTCTGCCTTCTTTCGTCCAGCCAATTTTGAATCCAATTGGCAACCTCACCCTGGATCCCGTGAGCTTTAACCTTCTGCAACAACCTACCATGCGGTACCTTGTCAAAGGCTTTGCTAAAGTCCATGTAGACAACGTCTACTGCACTACCCTCATCTACCTTCTTGGTCACTCCCTCAAAAAACTCAATCAAATTTGTGAGACATGATTTTCCACGCACAAAGCCATGCTGACTGCCCCGAATCAGTCCTTGCCTCTCTAAATGCTTGTAGATCCTGTCTCTCAGAATACCTTCTAGCAACTTACCTACTACAGACGTTAGGCTCACTGGTCTGTAGTTCCCAGGCTTTTCCCTGCTGCCCTTCTTAAACAAGGGCACAACATTCGCCACTCTCCAATCTTCAGGCACCTCGCCTGTGGCTGCCGATGATTCAAATATCTCGGTTAGGGGACCCGCAATTTCTCCCTAGCCTCCCACAACATCCTGGGATACATTTCATCAGGTCCCGGGGATTTATCTACGTTGATGCGCTTTAAGACTTCCAGCACCTCCTCCTCTGTAATATGCACACTTCTCAAGACATCACTATTTATTTCCCTTAGTTTCCTAACATCCATGCCTTTCTCCACCGTGAATACCGATGAGAAATATTCATTCAGGATCTCACCCAACTCTTGTGGCTCTGCACATAAATGCCCTTGTTGATCCTTAAGAGGCCCTACTCTGTCCCTAGTTACTCTTTTCCCCTTTATGTATCTGTAGAATCTCTTTGGATTCTCCCTTGCATTATTTGCCAAAGCAATTTCATGTCCCCTTTTTGCCCTCCTGATTTCCCTCTTAACTCTATTTCGACAATCTCTATACTCTTCAAGGGATATACTTGATCCCAGTTGCTTATGTACGTCATATGCCTCCTTCTTCTTTTTGACCAGAGTCTCAATATCTCGAGTCATCCAGGGTTCCCTACTTCTACCAGCCTTGCCCTTCACTCTAAAGGGAATGTGCTTACCCTGCACCCTGGTTAACACATTTTTAAAAGCCTCCCATTTACCAGCCGTCCCTTTGTCTGCCAATAGTCTCCCCCAATCTACCTCTGCAAGTTCCTGTCTGATACCATCAAAATTGGCCTTGCCCCAATTAAGAATTTTAACTCTTGGGCCAGACCTATCATTCTCCATAGCTATCTTAAAACTAATGGAATTATGGTCACTTGTCCCAAAGTGATCCCTCACTAGCACTTCTATCACTTGCCCTTCCTTATTTCCCAAGACGAGGTCAAGTTTTGCCCCCTCTCTAGTCGGTCCATCCACATACTGAATGAGAAATTCCTCCTGAATACACTCAACAAATTTCCCTCCATCCAAGCCCCTAATGCTATGACTGTCCCAGTCAATGTTGGGAAAGTTAAAGTCCCCTACTACTACCACCCTATTATTCTTGCAGCTATCTGTAATCTCCTTACATATTTGCTCCTCAATTTCCCGCTGACTATTTGGGGGCCTGTAGTACAGTCCTACCAAGGTGATCTCTCCCTTCTTATTTTTCAGTTCCACCCATATAGACTCAGTGGGCGAACCCTCGGACATATCCCCTCTAAGTACTGCCGTGATGTTCTCCCTAATCAAAAACGCCACTCCCCCTCCTCTCTTACCTCCTGTTCTATCCTTTCTATAGCATCTGTAGCCCGGAACATTGAGCTGCCAGTCCTGCCCCTCCCTTAGCCATGTTTCAGTCATAGCTATAATATCCCAGTCCCATGTGCCCGTCCATGCCCTGAGTTCATCCGCTTTGCCAGTCAGGCCCCTTGCATTGAAATAAATGCAGTTTAATGTAGACCTTCCTTGCTCTCTGCCCTGCTTTCTCTGGTCATGCTTTACACACTCTCCCTTCCTGCCTTTTGTTTCTGTCCCCACTGACTTCCTACATCGGTTCCCATCCCCCTGGCACATTAGTTTAAACCCTCCCCAACTGCACTAGCAAACACCCCCCCGAGAACATTGGTTCCGGTCCCACCCAGATGCAGACCGTCCGATTTGTACAGGTCCCACCTCCCCCAGAATCGGTCCCAATGTCCCAGGAATTTGAAACCCTCCCTCTTGCACCATCTCTCAAGCCACGTATTCATCCTAGCTATCCTGTCATTCCTACTCTGACTATCACGTGGCACTGGTAGCAATCCTGAGATTACTACCTTTGAGGTCCTACTTTTTAGTTTAACTCCTAACTCCCTAAATTCAGCTTGTAGGACCTCATCCCGTTTTTTACCTATATCGTTGGTGCCTATATGCACCACGACAGCTGGCTGTTCACCCTCCCCCTCCAGAATGCCCTGCAGCCGCTCCGAGACATCCTTGACCTTTGCACCAGGGAGGCAACATACCAACCTGGATTCTCGTTTGCGTCAGCAGAAACGCCTGTCTATTCCCCTTACGATTGAATCCCCTATCACTATAGCTCTGCCACTCTTTTTCCCGCCCTTCTGTGCAGCAGAGCCAGCCACGGTGCCATGAACCTGGCTGCTGCCACCTTCCCCTGGTGAGCCATCTCCCCCAACAGTTTCCAAAACGGTAAATCTGTTTTGGAGGGAGATGACCGCAGGGGATCCCTGCACTGCCTTCCTACTCTTCCTCTGTCTGTTGGTCACCCTTTCCCTATCTGCCTCAGTAATTTTAATCTGCGGTGTGACCAACTCACTGAATGTGCTTTCCACAACTTCCTCAGCATCGCGGATGCTCCAAAGTGAGTCCATCCGCAGCTCCAGAGCCGTCAAGCGGTCTAACAGGAGCTGCAGTTGGACACACTTCTTGCAGATGAAGGAGTCAGGGACACCAGAAGGGTCCCTGACTTGCAACATCTCACAAGAGGAGCATGACACTGTCAGTGCTCCCCCACATAGCTAGCACTGTCATTGCTCCCCCACACAGCCAACACTGTCAGAGCTCCCACCACACAGCCAGCACTGTGAGTGCTCCCCCACACAGCCAGCACTGTCAGTGCTCCCCCACACACAGCCAGCACTGTCAGTGCTCCCACCACACAGTCAGCACTGTCACTACTCCCCCACAGAGCAAGCACTATCAGAGCTCCCACCACACAGCCAGCACTGTCAGTGCTCCCACCACACAGCCAGCACTGTCAGTGCTCCCCCACACAGCCAGCACTGCCAGTGCTCCCCCACACAGCCAGCACTGTCAGTGCTACCCCACACAGCCAGCACTGTCAGTGCTACCCCACACAGCCAGCACTGTCCGTGCTCTCACCACACAACCAGCACTGTCAGTGCTTCCCCCACACTGGCAGCACTGTCAGTGCTCCCACACATACAGCCAGCACTGTCAGTGCTACCCCACACAGCCAGCACTGTCAGTGCTCTCACCACACAGCCAGCACTGCCAGTACTTCCCCCACACAGACAGCACTGTCAGTGCTCCCCAACACAGACATCACTGTCAGTGCTCCCCCACACAGCCAGCACTGTCAGTGCCCCCCACACAGCCAGAACTGTCAGTGCTCCCACCACACAGCCAGCAATGTCAGTGCTCCCACCACACAGCCAGCACTGCCAGTGCTCCCACCACACAGCCAGCACTGTCAGTGGTCCCCCCACACAGCCAGCACTGTCAGTGCCCCCACCCCACACAGACAGCACTGTCAGTGCTCCCACCACACAGCCAGCACTGTCAGTGCTCCCCATACAGCCAGCACTGTCAGTGCTCCCACCCCACAGCCAGCACTATCAGTGCTCCCCCCACACAGCCAGCACTGTCAGTGCCCCCCACACAGCCAGCACTGTCAGTGCTCCACCCACACAGCCAGCACTGCCAGTGCTCCCCCACAAAGCCAGCACTGCCAGTGCTCCCCCCAGACAACCAGCCCTGTCAGTGCTCCACACTCACAGCCAGCACTGTCCGTGCTCCCCCACACAGCCAGCACTGCCAGTGCTCCCACCACACAGCCAGCACTGTCTGTGCTCCCCACAGAGCCAGCTCTCTCAGTGCTCCCACCACACACAGCCAGCACTGTCAGTGCTCCCCACAGCCAGCATTGTCAGTGCTCCCACCACACAGCCAGCACTGCCAGTTCTCCACCCACAGCGAGCACTGAGAGTGCGCCCCACACAGCCAGCACGGTCAGTGCTCCCCACACAGCCAGCACTGTCAGTGCTCCCCCACACAGCCAGCACTGTCAGTGCTCCCCGCACACAGCCAGCACTGTCAGTGCTCCCACCACACAGCCAGCACTGCCAGTGCTCCCACCACACAGCCAGCACTGTCAGTGGTCCCCCAACACAGCCAGCACTGTCAGTGCCCCCACCCCACACAGACAGCACTGTCAGTGCTCCCACCACACAGCCAGCACTGTCAGTGCTCCCCATACAGCCAGCACTGTCAGTGCCACCCACCCCACAGCCAGCACTATCAGTGCTCCCCCCACACAGCCAGCACTGTCAGTGCCCCCCACACAGCCAGCACTGTCAGTGCTCCACCCACACAGCCAGCACTGCCAGTGCTCCCCACAAAGCCAGCACTGCCAGTGCTCCCCCCACACAACCAGCCCTGTCAGTGCTCCACCCTCACAGCCAGCACTGTCCGTGCTCCCCCACACAGCCAGCACTGCCAGTGCTCCCACCACACAGCCAGCACTGTCTGTGCTCCCCACAGAGCCAGCACTCTCAGTGCTCCCACCACACACAGCCAGCACTGTCAGTGCTCCCCACAGCCAGCATTGTCAGTGCTCCCACCACACAGCCAGCACTGCCAGTTCTCCACCCACAGCCAGCACTGAGAGTGCGCCCCACACAGCCAGCACTGCCAGTGCTCTCCCACAGAGCTAGCACTGTCAATGCTCCCCCACACAGCCAGCACTGTCAGTGGTCCCACCACACAACCAGCACGGTCAGTGCTCCCCACACAGCCAGCACTGTCAGTGCTCCCCCACACAGCCAGCACTGTCAGTGCTCCTCCCACACAGCCAGCACTGTCAGTGCTCCCACCACACAGCCAGCACTGTCAGTGCTCCCCCTCATACAGCCAGCACTGTCAGTGCTCCCCGACACAGCCAGCACTGTCAGTGCTCCCCCACAAAGCCAGCACTGTCAGTGCTCCCCCACATAGCCAGCACTGTCAGTGCTCCCACCACACAGCCAGCACTGTCAGTGCTCCCCCCACACAGCCAGCACTGTCAGTGCTCCCCCCACACAGCCAGCCCTGTCAGTGCTCCCCCCACACAGCCAGCAGTGTCAGTGCTCCTACCACACAGCCAGCACTGTCAGTGCTCCCCCCACACAGCCAGCACTGTCAGTGCTCCCACCACACAGCCAGCATTGTCAGTGCTCCCACCACACAGCCAGCACTGTCAGTGCTCCCAACAGAGACAGCACTGGAAATGCTCCCGCCAAACTCTGTCTGTGTCGCTCTGTCTGTCTGTGTCTCTCTATCTGTCTCTCACTGTCCCTGTCTCTGTCTCTGCCTGTGTCTCTGTCTCTCTCTGTGTCTCTGTCTGTATCTCTGTCTCTGTCCCTGTCTCTGTCTGTGTCCCTGTCTCTGTCTGCGTCTCTGTCTGTGTCTCTGTCTCTGTCTATGTCCCTGTCTGTCTGTGTCCCTGTCTCTCTCTGTGTCTCTGTCTGTGTCTCTGTGTTTGTCTGTGTCTTAGTCTGCCTGTGTCTCTGTCTATGTCTGTGTCTCTGTCTGTATCTCTGTCTGAATCTCTCTGTGTCTGTCTGTATCTCTCTCTGTGTCTCTGTGTCTGTCTGTGTCTCAGTCTCATTCTCTGTCTGTTTCTCTGTGTCTGTCTGTGTCTCTGTCTCTGTCTCTGTCTGGGGCACATTCTACTGCACAGACTGTGTTTAGGTGTGAGGCACCCACCCAGCTGATCGGCATTGGGGGAGTCACACACACCCAGCTGATTGACCATGGTGGAGGCACACACCCAGCTGACGGCACTGGGGAGAGGCACACATCCAGCTGATCGGCAATCCGGGGAAGCACACATCCAGCTGATCGGCATTGGGGGAGTCACACACACCCAGTTGATCGGCAATGGGGGGAAGCACACACCCAGCTGATCGGCAATGGGGGGAAGCACACACACAGCTGACGGGCGACGGGGGAGTCACACTGAACCAGCTGATCGGCCATGGGAGAGTCACACTGACCCAGTTGATCGGCCATGGGGGAGTCACAATGACCCAGCTGATCGGCCATGGGGGAGTCACACTGATCCAGCTGATCGGCCATGGGGGAGTCACACTGATCCAGCTGATCGGCCCTGGGGGAGTCACACCCACCCACCGACATTCTCTACTGGTATTGCAGAATGGTAAATCTCTGCCTGTGTCTCTGCCTGTATCTGTCCAATTCTCTCTCTGTCTGTGTTTCTGTCTGTGTTTCTGTCTGTTTCTCTGTCTGTGTCTCTGTCTGTATCTCTGTCTGTGTCTCTGTGTCGGTCTGTATCTCTCTCTGTGTCTCCGTCTCTGTCTGTGTCTCTGTCTGTGTCTGTATCTCTCTGTGTCTGTGTCCCTGTTGAGGCTGTGTCAGTGTCTCTCCCTGTGTCTCTATCTGTGTCTCTATCTGTACCTGTCTGTGTTTCTGTCTGTGTCTCTGGCAGTGTCTCTTTCTCTGTCCGTGTCTGTCTCTGTATCTCTGTCTGTCTCTGTCTGTGTCACTGCCTCCGTCTCTGTCTGTGTCTCTGTCTCTGTCTGTTTCTGTGTTTGTGTCTCTATCTGCGTCTATGCCTCTGTCTGTGTCTGTGTGTGTGTCTGTGTCTGTATCTCTCTGTGTCTGTGTCCCTGTTGAGGCTGTGTCAGTGTCTCTACCTGTGTCTCTATCTGTGTCTCTATCTGTATCTCTGTCTGTGTTTCTGTCTGTGTCTCTGGCAGTGTCTCTTTCTCTGTCCGTGTCTGTCTCTGTATCTCTGTCTGTGTCTCTGTCTGTGTCACTGCCTCTGTCTCTGTCTGTGTCTCTGTCTCTGTCTGTTTCTGTGTTTGTGTCTCTACCTGCGTCTATGCCTCTGTCTGTGTCTGTGTCAGTCTCCCAGCTGATCGGCAATGGGGGGAAGCACACTCCCAGCTGATCGGCAATGGGGGGGAAGGAAACACCCAGCTGATCGGCAATGTGGGGAAGCACACACCCAGCTGATCGACAATGTGGGGAAGCACTCACCCAGCTAATCGGCAATGCGGGGAAGTGCACTCCCAGCTGATCGGCAATGGGGGGAAGTACGCACCCAGCTGATCGGCAATGGGGGGAAGGACACTCGCAGCTGATCGGCAATGTGGGGAAGCACACACCCAGCTGATCGACAATGTGGGGAAGCACACACCCAGCTGATCGGCAATGGGAGGAAGCACTCTCCCAGCTGATCGGCAATGTGGGGAAGCACACACATAGCTGATCGGCAATGGGGGGAAGCACACACCCAGCTGATCGGCAATGGGGGGGAAGACCACACCCTGCTGATCGGCAATGGGGAGAAGCACACACCCAGCTGATCGGCAATGCGGGGAAGCACGCACCCAGTTGATCGACAATGCGGGGAAGCACACAGCCAGCTGATCGGCAATGCGGGGAAGCACAGACCCAGCTGATCGGCAATGGGGGGAAGCACACTCCCAGCTGATCGGCAATGCGGGGAAGCACACACGCAGCTGATCGACAATGGGGGGAAGCACACACCCAGCTGATCGGCAATGGGGGGAAGCACACTCCCAACTGATCGGCATTGGGGGGGGGGGAAGCACACACCCAGCAGATCGGCAATGGGGGGAGGACATACCCAGCTGATCGGCAATGGGGGGAGTCACACCCACCCACCGATAGTCCTGGTCATGCAGAATGGTAAATCAGGGTGAGGCTGGCTGGGGAGGGTCAGTTTTACCGGCAGTGCGAAGAGAGAGATGCCGAGTGGGTTGGGTTTCCTCTCAGGGTTTAATGAATTGAAGAATTGAACGAAAGGGAACTTTCAGCACATTTTTCAACTGCTGCCTGAACTGAGTCTGTGTCACGGCGTAAATCGCGGTGTTTGTGCAGCAGCTCAGGAGCTGCAGCATGAAGCCCAATTCTATAACATAATAATCTAACCATACAGACCCATACCCCAGAAACGACATCCGTTTCCATATAGAATAAACCATTACCGTTGACCATAACAGGATGAAGTTGGCGGAGATAACGAAGAGTAACATGATGGATTTGCTCCGACTCTCCATCTCTGGGTCTCTGGCACTGTGCCCACTGCTGTGAGCCCGGAGTCTCCTGCGGGCCCTGCTGCTCAGGACAATGTGTCTGACGGTGAGAACATTGAGCAGCAGAATCAGGGCGAATGGAACACCCGGGGTTAGAATGTGGTGGAGGAACTCGATTGGTCCCCAGGCCGGAGAGAACAGAACATCCATTGTGACAACACAAAACCAGGGGAGGTTCCCCAGCTGATACTCACTGGACAGCATCACCCCCCAGGAAATGTCCTTCAAACAGCTCAGCACAGCCACTGTTCCCAGAACCACAGCCGCCGTTTTCTCGCTGCAATATTTTCTTTTCAGCCTCGGGCAACAAATGGCCACAAATCGATCAAAGGTGAAAGTGACGGTGAACCAGACAGAACAGTCAGTGGCTGCAAAAAGCAGGGAGGCGTGGATATTACACACGGGGATGGAGTACAGGAAATAAAACTGTTCATCAAAAACAATTGGAATGTGTCTGAATATCAGGTCGAGAATCACGACCAGGAGATCCCCCACTGCCATGGCCAACAGGTAACAACTCACACATTTGGACAGCCCACAGTTTATTCTCTTCAGGATCACAATTGTGATGAGGTTCACTGTGGGGAAGGGAAATACACAATGAAATTATACATCAGCCTGGGAAAGACATCACAAGTATGGTCGGCGTGGTGTTGAGGGAGACAAATAAATATATACTAACACACACACATACAGAGACAGTAACACACTCACACACTAACACACTCACACTCACTAACACACTCACACACAGACAGTAATGCACTCACACACACACTCACACACAGACACTAACACATTCACACTCACACACAGACACTAACACAATCACACAAACACAGGTACTAACACACAAACTAACACACTCACACACAGACAGTAATACACTCATACACAGACAGTAATACACTCACACACACTCACACACAGACACTAACACACTCACCCAAATACAGGCACTAACACACACACACTAACACTCACACACAGACAGTAACACACACACACACAGACACTAACACACACAATAACGCACACACACACTAACACACTCACACACAGACAGTAATACACTCACTCACACACAGACACTAACACACTCACAAACACAGACACTAACACACACACAGACACTAACACACTCACTAACACACTCACAGACAGTAATACACTCACACAGACACTAACACACTCACACGCACATACAGAGACAGTAATACACTCACACTTACACAGACACTAACACACACTGACACACACATACAGAGACTGTAATACCCTCACACTCACACATACAGTAACAGACACACCGACACACATACAGTAATACACTCACACGCGGACAGAGACAGTTATGCATTCACACTCACACAGACACTGAACCACACACATGCATACAGTAACACACTCACATACACACACAGACAGAGACAGTAATACACTCACCCTCACAGACTCTGACACACACTCACACACACATCCAGAGGCAGTAATACACTCACACACACACAGACACTAACACACACATACACACATACAGAGACAGTAATACACTCACGCACACATACAGAGGCAGTAATACACTCACACTCACACATACAGAGACAGTAATACACTCACACACAGACTAACACACTCACACACTCACTCGCATACTCACACAGACACTAACACACTCACACACACATACAGTAATACACTCACACACACACAAGCAGATACAGTAATACACTCACACACACACAAGCGGATACAGTAATACACTCACACAGATACTAACACACACACACAGTAATGCACACACACGCACATACAGAGACTGTAATGCACTCACACAGAGACTAACACACTCACACACACATATACAGAGACAGTAATACACTCACACACTCACACACACACATGCAGAGACAGTAATACACTCACACAGACACTAACACACACACACACACATACAGAGACAGTAATACACTCACACACACATACAGAGACAGTAATACACTCACACTCACACAGACACTAACACACTCACACAGAGACAGTAATATACTCAGGCACAAAGGCACTAATACACACTCACAGAGACACTAATGCACACACTCACGCAAACAGACACCAAGACACACACTCACTGACACTGATACACTAATACGAACACTCACAGAAACAGAGACACTAATACACACGCTCAAAGACACACAGAGACACTAATACACACACTCACTGACACGCAGATGCACTAATACAAACTCACAGACACACACAGACACTAATACACACACACAGACAATAATTCACACACACACAGACGCATAGAGAAAGAAATATACACACTCACAGACACACACTGACACTAATACACACACACGGACACATAGAGAAAGAAATATACACACTCACAGACACACACTGACACTAATACACACACACGGACACATAGAGAAAGAAATATACACACTCACAGACACACACTGACACTAATACACACACACTGACACATAGAGAAAGAAATATACACACAGACACACACTGACACTGATACACACTCACACACACACACTGACACTGATAAACACACTCACCGGCACAGAGACAATAATACACATACTCACACACAGACTCTAATAAACACTCACAGACAGACTGCGACACTAATACACACACTCACACACAGATACACTAATACACACAATCACTGACTCACACAGACATTAATACATACACACACAGACACAGAGAGACACGAATACACACACACAGAAACTAATAGACACACACAGCCGCACACAAAGACTCTAATACACACATTCACACACACACAAATACACACACTCTCAGACACACAGATAGAACATAGAACATAGAGCATTACAGCGCAGCACAGGCCCTTCAGCCCTCGATGTTGCGCCGACCTGTAGATAGACACATACACAAACGCACTGACACACAGATACACTAATACATACACACAGGCACACACACATGCACAGTATTACACACAAACACTAATGCACACACACACACAGACAGTAATACACACACTCACAGGGACACACAGGGACACAAATACACACTCACACAGAGACAGTAATACACACACACACAGTCACACACGCAAACACAAATACACACACTCACAGACACACAGATAGACCCTAATACACACACTCACTCACACACACAAAGACACCAATGCGCACAATCTCACACACAGATGCACTAATACACATCCACTCCCAGACCTAAACAGAGACTCTAATACACACACACACACTCACACACAGACACTAATACACACACACAGATACACTAATGCACACACTCACAGACAAACACACAGACAGCAATACGCACACTCACACACAGAAACACTAATACACACACTCACACAAAACAGACACACACAGGGACACTAATTCACACTCACAGACACAGAGACACAAATACACACACACTCACACAGAGACAATAATACACACACTCACAGACACAAACACAGACATTAATACACACACTCACACACATAGACACTAATACAGACACACAAAGACACAGACAGAGGCACGAATACACAAACTCATAAACACACACAGCAACACACAGATACACTAATGCACACACACAGACATACACAGACACTAATACACACACTCAATGACACACAGAGGCACTAATACACACACTCACTGACAAGCAGATACACTAATACATACTCAGACACACACACAAAGACACACACAAACAGACACTCACAGACATACACACATGCACACTAATACACACTCTCACACACAAGGACTAATGCACACACTCACAGGCACACATAGACACTAATCCACACGCACACACAGACGCTATTACACACACTCACTGACACATAGAGACAGTAATATACACACTCAGAGACACAGACACAATAATACACATACTCACCCACAGGCACTAATACACACTCACAGATACACTAATACACACACTCACAGACACACACAGACACGAATACACACACACACAGGCGCACTAATACATACACTCACAGTCACACACAGACACTAATACACACACTCACAGACATACAGAGACACTAATACACTATCTGACTGACACATAGAGACACTAATATACACACTTACATACACAGATACACTAAAACACACACACAGACACACAGATACAATGATACACACATAGGGACAGTAATAAACACAATCACAGACTCACACAGACACTAGCACACACTCACAGACTCACACAGACAGTAGCACACACACTCACAGACAAACAGAGGCACCAATACACACACTCACAGACACACTAATACATACACTCACAGACTCACACAGACAGTAGCACACACACTCACAGACACACAGAAACACTAATACACACACACACACTTATTCACATTCTCACAGACACACAGAGACATACATCCACACACCCACAGGCACATGGAGACTCTAATGCACACACTCTCACACACACACACACAGACAGTGTCATGTGCGAGTACCTGTAAGAAATGGATATTTATAAATGGGTGTGTATATAAATATCTATAGTGAAGTACCTTACAGAAATGGGTGTTTATTACTGCAGTGATGTCAGAGATTGGGTGGAGATGGGCTGTGTGTCCGCTTTTTACTTTCATTTTGGCTGTTTGCTCCAGGGTGGGTTTTAGATTTGTTTTCAGTGTTGGAGCTGAAGCCAGACAGAGCAGGTGTACTGTTGATCTCTCTGCCATGAGAAACTATCTCTTGATCATTTGGTGAATTCAGAATTATAAATGTTCTCAGTAGTGAATGTAAACCTAACGTCCCTCTGGTAAAATGTGTCTGAAGTCTTCTGGGTGTCAAAAGGACAGCTTTCGGATTAGTTAGTGTTGTATTCTTTGGGGGTTGAATTTGAATTAATGGTTCCTAAGTTGTTCACTGTATGTTTTAAAAAGGTTAACTTGAGTTTATAGAATAAACATTGTTTTGCTTCGAAAAATACTTTTCAATTTATGCTGTACCACACCTGTAGAGTGGGCCATGTGCTCCCCATAACACAATCTATTAAAATTTGTGGGTCAGGGGAGCTCCAAGATACACTTTGGGGTTCTCTAAACCCTGGCCCATAACACAAATACACACACTCACAGAGACACTAATATACACACTCACAGACACACAGAGACACAAATACACACACTCACAGGCACACAGAGACACTAATACACAGACTCGCAGACACACAGAGACACTAACACACACTCGCAGATACACCGAGACACTAATACACACACTCACAGACACACAGAGACACTATACACACACTCACATACACACAGAGACACTAATACACACTCACAGACATACAGAGACACTAATACACACACTCACAGACACACAGAGACACTAATACACACACTCACAGATACACCGAGACACTAATACACACACTCACAGACACACAGAGACACTATACACACACTCACAGACACACAGAGACACTATACACACACTCACAGACACACAGAGACACTAATACACACACTCACATACACACAGAGACACTAATACACACACTCACAGATACACCGAGACACTAATACACACACTCGCAGACACACAGAGACACTATACACACACTCACAGACACACAGAGACACTAATACACACACTCACATCGACACTAATACACACACTCACAGATACACCGAGACACTAATACACACTCACAGACACACAGAAACACTAATACACACACTCACAGATACACACAGAGACACTAATACACACACTCACAGACACACAGAGACACTAATACACACACTCACAAACACACAGAGACACTAATACACACACTCACAGACACACAGAGACACTATACCCACGCTCACAGACATTCAGAGACACTAATACACACACTCACAGACACACAGAGACACTAATACACACACTCGCAGACACACAATTACACACACTCACATACCCACAAAGACACACACTTACAGTCACACAGAGATACTAATACACACACTCACAAACACACAGAGTCACTGACACACACACTCACAGTCACGCAGAGACACGAATATTCACACACTCTCCCAGACACTAAGACAGACACTCAGTGACACACAGAGACACTAATATACCAAGTCTCAGATACACAGAGACACTAATCAACTCACTCACACAACTCAGACACGAATGCACACACTCACATACACTAATACATACACACAGACACACACATGCACTAATGCACAAACTCAAAGATACACACAGAGACACTAATACACACACACACACAGAAACTAATACAACCACCCACACACAGACACTAATACACACACACACTGACATGCAGGTAAACTAATACACACACTCACACAAGCACAGGCACTAATACATACACACAGACACACACAGACACACACATATACTAATGCACAAACTCAAATACACACACACAGACACTAATACACACACACAGACACACAGAGTCACGCATGCACCACTCACACACAGACACTAATACACTCACTCACTGGCACGCAGATGATCTAAAACACACACTCGCACAACACACAGAGACACTAATACACACACGCACACATATAGTAATACACACACTCAAAGACACAGACAGACACTAACACACAAACTCACAAACACACACAGCCACACACATACACTAATGCACAAACCCAAAGACACACACAGAGACACAGATACACACACACACACAGACACTAAAACACACACACACTAATACACTCACTCACCGACACATAGATACACTAATACACACTTACAGACACACATACAGTCACTAATACACACACTCACACACATAGACACTAATACACGGATTGGAAATTAGCAAACGTGACACCACTGTTTAAAAAAGGAGGTAGGCAGAAAGCGGGTAATTATAGGCCAGTGAGCTTAACTTCGGTAGAGGGAAGATGCTGGAATCTATCATCAAGGAAGAAATAGCGAGGCATCTGGATGGAAATTGTCCCATTGGGCAGATGCAGCATGGGTTCATAATGGGCAGGTCGTGCCTAACTAATTTAGTGGAATCTTTGAGGACATGACCAGTGCGGTAGATAACGGGGAGCCAATGGATGTGGTATATCTGGATTTCCAGAATACCATTGACAAGGTGCCACACAAAAGGTTACTGCATAAGATAAAGATGCATGGCATTAAGGGGAAAGTAGTAGTATGGATAGAGGATTGGTTACTTGATGGAAAGCAAAGAGTGGGGATTAATGGGTGTTTCGCTGGTTGGCAATCAGTAGCTAGTGGTGTCCCTCAGGGATCAGTGTTGGGCCCACAATTGTTCACAATTTACATAGATGATTTAGAGTTGGGTGACAAAGGGCAATGTGTCCAAGTTTGCAGACGACACTAAGATGAGTGGTAAAGCAAAAAGTGCAGAGGATACTGGAAGTCTGCAGAGGGATTTGGATAGGCTAAGTGAATGGGCTAGGGTCTGGCAGATGGAATACAATGTTGACAAATGTGAGGTTATCCATTTTGGTAGGAATAACAGCAAAATGGATTATTATTTAAATGATAAAATACTAAAACATGCTGCTGTGCAGAGAGACTTGGGTGTGCTAGTGCATGAGTTGCAAATAGTTGGTTTACAGGTGCAACAGGTGATTAAGAAGGCAAATGGAATTTTGTCCTTCATTGCTACAGGGATGGAGTTTAAGACTAGGGAGGTTCTGCTGCAATTGTATAAGGTGTTAGTGAGGCCACACCTGGGGTATTGTGTTCAGTTTTGGTCTCCTTACTTGAGAAAGGACGTACTGGCACTGGAGTGTGTGCAGAGGAGATTCACTCGGTTAATCTCAGAGCTGAAGGGGTTGGATTACGAGGAGAGGTTGAGTAGACTGGGACTGTACTCGTTGGAATGTAGAAGGATGAGGGGGTATCTTATAGAAACATATAAAATTATGAAGGGAATAGATAGGATAGATGCGGGCAGGTTGTTTCCACTGGCGGGTGAAAGCAGAACTAGGGGGCATAGCCTCAAAATAAGGGGAAGTAGATTTAGACTGAGTTTAGGAGGAACGTCTTCACCCAAAGGGTTGTGAATCTATGGAATTTCTTGCCCAGTGAAGCAGTAGAGGCTCCTTCACTAAATGTTTTTAAGATAAAGATAGATAGTTTTTCGAAGAATAAAGGGATTAAGGGTTATGGTGTTCGGGCCGGAAAGTGGAGCTGAGTCCACAAAAGATCAGCCATGATCTCATTGAATGGTGGAGCAGGCTCGAGGGGCCAGATGGCCTACTCCTGCTCCTAGTTCTTATGTTCTCACAGACACACGCTGGCACTAATACACACTCACAGGCTCAAAGAAACACTAATACACACTCGCAGATACACAGAGACACTAATACACACTCACAGAAACACATACAGACACTAATACACACACACAGACCCTAATACACCCACTCACAGACACAAACTGGCACTAATACACACAGACATTAACACACACACACCAGATACTAATACACACTCTAACGATGCACAGAGACAGTAATATACACACTCACAGACACAGGTAGACTCGAATGCATACACTCACACACAGTGACACTAATACACACAGTCACACACACATGCACTAATACACGCACTAACACACACACACATAGACTAATACACACACTCACTGATACACAGAGACAACAATATGCACACTCACAGACACAGGGAGATTGTAATGCACACACACAGACACACAGAGACACTAATACACACACTCACAGACACAAGCAGGCACTAATACACACACCACACAGACACTAATACACAGACACTAATACACAGACTCACAGTCATACGCAGACACTAATACACACACTAACACACAGAGACACTAATACACATCCACAGACACACAGATACACTAATACACCAACTCACACACAGAGAGGCACTAGTACACAGCTCACAGACTGACAGAGACACTAATACACAAACACACACACACATTAATAGAGACACACACACATAGCCACTAATGCACTCACACAAACAGACACTAATGCACACATTCTCACACGCACTCAGACACACACAGACACTAATACACACACTCACACACACAGAGACACTAGTACACACACTCACTGACACATAGATACACTAATACACACTCACAGACACACATACAGACACTAATACACACACTCACATACACAGACAACAATACACGCACTCACAGACAGACAGACACTGGCACCAATACACACATACACACTCACACACACAGACACTAATACACACACTCACAAACTCACACTGACACTAATACACATACACTAACGCACAGACACAGATAGTAATACACACACAGTGATACACAGAGACAATAATATACACACTCACAGACACAGGAAGACTCTAATGCATACACTCACACACACACACAGCGACACTAATACACACACTCACACACAGAGACACTAAGACACATTCACAGACACACAGATAGACTAATTCAGACACTCACACACAGAGAGACACTAATACACAGCTCACGGACCGACAGAGACATTAATACACAAACAAACACACACTAATAGAGACACTCACACACATAGACACTAATACACTCTCACACACAGTCTAATGCACAAATTCTCACACACACCGACACTCACAGATACACTAATATACACAGAAATACAGACACACACATACTCTAATACACACACTCAAACGCCCCTCCACACACACACCACCCTCCACACAAACTACCCCCTCGACAGACACTACCCCCCCACACACACTAACCCCCTCAACCACAGACATACTAACCCCCACAGACACTAACCCACCCCACACACACTAACCCCCCATACACACACACTCCCCCACCCCAGACATACTAACCCTCCCACACACACACTAACCCCCCCACACACACACTAACCCCCCCACACACACACTAATCCCCCCCCACACACACTAACCCCCCACACACACACTAACCCCCACCACACACACACTAACCCCTCCCACACACACACTAACCCTCCCTCACACACACTAACCCCCAACACACACACACTAACCCCCACCTCACACACACTAACCCCCCCCACACACACTAACACTCCCTCACACACACTAACCACCCTCACGCACACACTAGCTACCCCACCCACACAAACACACATACTAACCCCCACACACACATTAATCCCCACCCCTCACACACACTAGCCCCTTCACACACATTAAACCCCCCACACACTAAACCCCCCAAATAAACACACACACAAACACCCCCACACACACTATCCCTCACACACGCAATAACCACCCCAACACACACTAACCCCCCCCACACACACTAACACCCCCACACACACTAACACCCCCACACACACTAACACCCCCACACACACTAACACCCCCACACACACTAACCACACCCAACACACACTAACCCCCACCACACACACACTAACACCCCCACACACACTAACACCCCCACACACTAACACACCCAACACACACTAACCCCCCACACACACTAAAACGCCCAACACACAGTAACCACACCCAACACACAATAACCACCCCAACACACACTAACCCCAACCACACACACACTAACTCCTCCACACACACTAACACACCCAACACACACTAACCACACCCAACACACACTAACCACACCCAACACACACTAACCACACCCAACACACACTAAACCCCCACCACACACACTAACACACCCACACACATTAACCCCCCCCACACACACACTAGCCCCACCACACACTAAACCCCCCCACACACACTAACACCCCCAACACACACTAACCCCCCACACACACTCACTAACCCCCACCACACACACACTAAACCCCCCCAAACACACGAACCCCCACCACACACACACTGGCCCCCCACAAACACACTATAAACTCCTCCCCCCACACACACTAACTCACCGCCCACACACACTAACCCCCTCCACACACACTATCGGTCCCACACACACACACACACACACACTAACCCCCCCACACACAAACACCCCCTCACACACTAACATCCCCACTACACACACACTAACATCCGCAACAAATACACCCAATGAAAAAGCTGTTTCAGTGACCTCTGTGCTGTATATAGTTAACCATTTGCTGCTCAATAATCCCTGGGAGCAGGGAACAGGCAGTGTGGTCCGTGAGCCCCCAATTAAAAAGCTGTTTCAGAGACGTCTTTACTGTATATGGTTAACCATTTACTGCTCAATAATTCCTGGGAGCAGGGGGCAGGCAGGGTGGCCTCGGGAGCCCCCAATTAAAAAGCTATTTCAGAGACCTGTGTGCTGTGTATAGCTAACCATTTACTGCTCAATAATCCCTGGGAGCAGGGGTCAGGCAGTGTGTCCGGGAGACCCCAATTAAAATGCTGTGTCAGAGACCTCTGTGCTGTATATAGTTAACCATTTACTGCTCAATAATCCCTGGGAGCAGGGGACATGCAGTGTGGCGTCGGGAGCCGCCAATTAAAAAGCTGTTTCAGAGACCTCTGTGCTGTATATAGTTAACCATTTATTGCTCAATAATCCCTGGAAGCAGGGTAGAGGAAGTGTGGCCTCGGGAGCACCCAATTAAAAGGCTGTTTCAGAGACCTCTGTGCTGTACGTATTGAACCATTTACTGCTCAATAATCCCTGGGAGCAGGGGACAGGCAGTGTGGCCACGAGAACCCCAAATAAAAAGCTGATTCAGAGACCGCTATGCTGTATATGGTTAACCATTTAATAATCAATAATCCCTGGGAGCAGGGTAGAGGCAGTGTGGCCTCGGGAGCTCCCAATTAAAAGGCTGTTTCAGAGACCTCTGTGCTGTATGTATTTAACCATTTACTGCTCAATAATCCCTGGGAGCAGGTACAGGCAGTGTGGCCTCGAGAGCACCCAATTAAAAAGCTGTTTCAGAGACCTCTGTGCTGTATACAGTTAACCATTTACTGCTCAATAATCCCTGGGATCAGGGAACAGGCAGTGTGGTCCGTGAGCCCCCAATTAAAAAGCTGTTTCAGAGACGTCTTTGCTGTATATGGTTTACCATTTACTGCTCAATAATACCTGGGAGCAGGGGGCAGGCAGGGTGTCCTCGGGAGCCCCCATTTAAAAAGCTGTTTCAGAGACCTCTGTGATGTATATAGTTAACCATTTACTGCTCAATAATCCCTTGGAGCAGCGGACAGGCAGTGTGGCCTCGGGAGCCGCCAATTAAAAAGCTGTTTCAGAGGCCTCTGTGATGTATATAGTTAACCATTTACTGCTCAATAATCCCTTGGAGCAGGGGACAGACAGTGTGGCCTCTCAGCACCCAATGAAAAAGCTGTTTGGGAGACCTCTGTGCTGTATACAGTTAACCATTTACTAACCTGCAGAAACCCATCCTCAGCATCTTCACAATTCTTCCAATAACACAACCTGCAGAAACCCATCCTCAGCATCTCCACTCACCTCCCAATAACACAGTCTGCAGAAACCCATCCTCAGCCTCTTCACTCACCTCCCAATAACACAACCTGCAGAAACCAATCCTCAGCATCTTCACTAACCTTCCAATAACACAACCTGCAGAAACCCATCCTCAGCATCTTCACTAACCTTCCAATAACACAACCTGCAGAAACCCATCCTCAGCATCTCCACTCATCTCCCAATAACACAACCTGCAGAAACCCATCCTCAACATCTTCACTCACGTTCCAATAAAACAACCTGCAGAAACCCATCCTCAGCATCTTCACTAACCTTCCAATAACACAAACTGCAGAAACCCATCCACAGTATATCCACTCACCTTCGAATAACCAACCTGCAGAAACCCATTTTCAGCAGCTCAACTCACCTTCCAATGACACAACCTGCAGAAAATCATCCTCAGCATCTTCTCTCGCCTCCCAATAACACAACGTTTAGAAACCCATCCTCAGCATCTTACCTAACCTCGCAATAACACAACCTGCAGAAACCCATTCTCAGCACATTTAATGACCTCCCAATAACACAACCTGCAGAAACCCATCCTCAGCGTCTCCACTCACCTCCCAATAACACAACCTGCAGAAAACCATCTTCACCATCTTCACTAATCTTCCAATAACGCGACCTGCAGAAACCCATCCTCAGCATTTCCACATAACTCCCAATAGCACAACCTGCAGAAAACAATCCTCAGCAACTTCACTAACCTCCCAATAACACAACGTGCAGGAACCCATTCTCAGCATCTTCACTCACATTCCAATAACACAACCTACAGAAATCCATCCTCAGCATCTTCCCTCACCTCCCAAGAACACAACCTGCAGAAACGCATCCTCAGCATCTTCACTCACCTCCCAATAACACAACCTTCACAAACCCAAACTCAGCATCGCCACTCACCTCCCAATAACACAACCTGCAGAACCCCATTCTCAGCATCTCTACTCACCTCCCAGTAACACAACCTGCAGAACCAATCCTCAGAATCTTCACTAACCTTCCAATAACACAACCTGCAGAAGCCCATCCTCAGCATCTCCACTCACCTCCCAATAACACAACCTGCTGAAACCCATCCTCAGCATCTCCACTCACCTCCCAATAACACAACCTGCAGAAACCCTTCCTCAGCATCTCCACTCATCTTCCAATAACACAACCTGCAGAAACCCATCCTCTGCATCTACTCTAATCAAACAATAGCACAACCTGCAGATACCCATCCTCAGCATCTCCACTCGCCTCCCAATAACACAATCTGCAGAAACCCATCCTCAGCATCTCCACTCTCATTCCAATAACACAACCTGCAGAACCCATCCTCAGCATCTCCACTAACCTCCCAATAACACAACCTGCAGAAACCATCCTCAGCATCTTCACTAATCTTCCAATAACACAACCTGCAGAAACTCATCCACAACATATTCACTAACCTTCCAATAAGAAAAACTGCAGAACCCCATCCTCAGCATCGTCACTAACCTTCCAATAACACAACCTGCAGAAACACATCCTCAGCATCTCCACTCACCTCCCAATAACACAACATGCGGAAACCCATCCTCAGCATCCCCAGTCACCTTCCAATAACACGACCAGCAGAAATCCATCCTCAGCATCTCCACTCACCTCCCAATAACACAACCAGCAGAAACCCATCCTCCGCATCTCCACTATCCTTCCAATAACACAACCTGCAGAAACCGATCCTCAACATCTCCACTCACCACCCAATAACACAACCTGCAGAAACCCATCCTCAGCATCTTCACTCACCTTCCAATAAAACAAACTGCAGAAACCAATCCTCAGCATCTCCACTCACCTCCCAAAAACACAACCTGCAGAAACGCATCCTCAGCATCTTCACTCACCTCCCAATAACACAACCTTCAGAAACCCATCCTCAGCATCGCCACTCACCTCCCAATAACACAACCTGCAGAACCTCATTCTCAGTATCTCTACTGACCTTCCAATGACAGAAACTGCAGAAATCCATCCTCATCATCTCCACTGACCTCCGATTAACACAACCTGCAGAAACCCATCCTCAGCATCTTCACTCACCTCCGAATAACACAACCTGCAGAAACCCATCCTCAGCATCTTCACTAACCATCCAATAACACAACCTGCAGAAATCCATCCTCAGCATCTCCACTCACCTTCCAATAACAAAATCTGCAGAAATTCATCCTCAACATCTCCACTAACCTCCCAATAACACAACCGGCAGAAACCCATCCCCAGCATCTCCACTCACCTCCCAATAACACAACCTGCAGAAATCCATCTTCAGCATCTTCACTCACCTCCCAATAACACAACCTGCAGAAAATCTTTCTCAGCATCTTCACTAACCTTCCAATAACACAACCCGCAGAAACCCATCCTCAGCATCTCAACTCACCTCCCAGTAACACAACCTGCAGAAACCCATCCTCAGCATCTTCACTCACCTTCCAATAACACAACCTGCAGAAACCCATCCTCAGCATCTCCACACCTTCCAATAACACAACCTGCAGAAACCCATCCTCAGCATCTCCACTAACCTCCCAATAACACAACCTGCAGAAACCCATCCTCAGCATCTTCACCCACCTCCCAATAACACAACCTGCAGAAACCCATCCTCAGCATCTCCACTCACCTCCCAATAAAACAACCTGCAGAAACCCATCCTCAGCATCTTCACTCACCTCCCAATAACACAACCTGCAGGAACCCTCCTCAGCATCTTCAATAACCTTCCAATAACACAACCTGCAGAACCCATCCTGAGCATCTCCACTCACCTCCCAATAACACAACCTGCAGAAAACAATCCTCAGCATCTTTTCTCACCTTCCAATAAAACAACCTGCAGAAACACATCCTTAGCCTCTTCACTAACCTTCCAATAACACAACCTACAGAAACTCATTCTCAGCATCTTCACTCACCTCCCAATAACACAACCTGCAGGAACCCATCCTCAGCATCGTCACTCACCTCCCAATAACAAAACCTGCAGAAATTCATCCTCAGCATCTTCACTCACCTTCCAATGTCACAACCTGCAGAAACCCATCCTCAGCATCTCCACTCAGCTCCCAATACCACAACCGGCAGAAACTCATTCTCAGAATCTCCACTGACGTCCCAATAACACAACCTGCAGAAACCAATCCTCAGCATCTCCACTCACCTCCCAATAACACAACCTGCAGAAACCCATCCTCAGCATCTTCACTAACCTCCCAATAACACAACCTGCAGAAACCCATCCTCAGCCTCTTCACTCACCTCCCAATAACACAACCTGCAGAAACCAATCCTCAGCATCTTCACTAACCTTCCAATAACACAACCTGCAGAAACCCATCCTCAGCATCTTCACTAACCTTCCAATAACACAACCTGCAGAAACCCATCCTCAGCATCTCCACTCATCTCCCAATAACACAACCTGCAGAAACCCATCCTCAGCATCTCCACTCATCTCCCAATAACACAACCTGCAGAAACCCATCCTCAGCATCTTCACTAACCTTCCAATAACACAAACTGCAGAAACCCATCCACAGTATATCCACTCACCTTCGAATAACCAACCTGCAGAAACCCATTTTCAGCAGCTCAACTCACCTTCCAATGACACAACCTGCAGAAAATCATCCTCAGCATCTTCTCTCGCCTCCCAATAACACAACGTTTAGAAACCCATCCTCAGCATCTTACCTAACCTCGCAATAACACAACCTGCAGAAACCCATTCTCAGCACATTTAATGACCTCCCAATAACACAACCTGCAGAAACCCATCCTCAGCGTCTCCACTCACCTCCCAATAACACAACCTGCAGAAAACCATCTTCACCATCTTCACTAACCTTCCAATAACACGACCTGCAGAAACCCATCCTCAGCATTTCCACATAACTCCCAATAGCACAACCTGCAGAAAACAATCCTCAGCAACTTCACTAACCTCCCAATAACACAACGTGCAGGAACCCATTCTCAGCATCTCCACTCACACTCCAATAACACGACCTCCAGAAATCCATCCTCAGCATCTTCCCTCACCTCCCAAGAACACAACCTGCAGAAACGCATCCTCAGCATCTTCACTCACCTTCCAATAACACAACCTGCAGAAACCCATCCTCAGCATCTTCACTCACCTTCCAAAGACACAACCTGCAGAAACCCATCCTCAGCATCTTCACTCACCTCACAATAATACAACCTGCAGAAACACATCCTCAGCATCTCCACTCAGCTCCCAATACCACAACCGGCAGAAACCCATTCGCAGAATCTCCACTGACGTCCCAAGAACACAACCTGCAGAATCCCATCCTCAGCATCTTCACTCACCTTCCAATAACACAACCTGCAGAAACCCATCCTCAGCATCTCCACACCTTCCAATAACACAACCTGCAGAAAGCCATCCTCGGCATCTCCACTCCCCTTCCATTAACACAACCAGCAGAAACCCATCCTCAGCATCTTCACTAACCTTCCAACAACACACCCTGCAGAAACCCATCCTCAGCATCATCACTAACCTTCCAACAACACAACCTGCAGAAACCCATCCTCAGCATCTCCACTCACCTCCCAAAAACACAACCTTCAGAAAACCATCCTCAGCATCGCCACTCACCTCCCAATAACACAACCTGCAGAAACCCATTCTCAGAATCTCCACTGATGTCCCAATAACACAACCTGCAGAAACCCATCATCAGCATCTCCACTCACCTCCCAATAACACAACCTGCAGAAACCCATCCTCAGCATCTCCACTCACCTCCCAATAACACAACCTGCAGATACCCATCCACAGCATCTCCACTCTCATTCCAATAACACAACCTACAGAACCCATCCTCAGCATCGTCACTAACCTTCCAACAACACAACCTGCAGAAACCCATCCTCAGCATCTCCACTCACCTCCCAAAAACACAACCTTCAGAAACCCATCCTCAGCATCGCCACTCACCTCCCAATAACACAACCTGGAGAACCCCATTCTCAGCATCTCTACTGACCTTCCAATGACAGAACCTGCAGAAACCCATCCTCAGCATCTTCACTCACCTCCGAATAACACAACCTGCAGAAACCCATCCTCAGCATCTTCACTCACCTCCCAATAACACAACCTTCACAAACCCAAACTCAGCATCGCCACTCACCTCCCAATAACACAACCTGCAGAACCCCATTCTCAGCATCTCTACTCACCTCCCAGTAACACAACCTGCAGAACCAATCCTCAGAATCTTCACTAACCTTCCAATAACACAACCTGCAGAAGGCCATCCTCAGCATCTCCACTCACCTCCCAATAACACAACCTGCTGAAACCCATCCTCAGCATCTCCACTCACCTCCCAATAACACAACCTGCAGAAACCCTTCCTCAGCATCTCCACTCATCTTCCAATAACACAACCTGCAGAAACCCATCCTCTGCATCTACTCTAATCAAACAATAGCACAACCTGCAGATACCCATCCTCAGCATCTCCACTCGCCTCCCAATAACACAACCTGCAGAAACCCATCCTCAGCATATCCACTCTCATTCCAATAACACAACCTGCAGAACCCATCCTCAGCATCTCCACTAACCTCCCAATAACACAACCTGCAGAAACCCATCCTCAGCATCTTCACGAACCTTCCAATAACACAACCTGCAGAAACTCATCCACAACATATTCACTAACCTTCCAATAAGAAAAACTGCAGAACCCCATCCTCAGCATCGTCACTAACCTTCCAATAACACAACCTGCAGAAACCCATCCTCAGCATCTCCACTCACCTCCCAATAACACAACCTGCAGAAACGCATCCTCAGCAACTCCACTCACCTCCCAATAACACAACCTGCAGAAACCCATCCTCAGCATCTCCACTCACCTCCCAATAACACAACATGCGGAAACCCATCCTCAGCATGCCCAGTCACCTTCCAATAACACGACCAGCAGAAATCCATCCTCAGCATCTCCACTCACCTCCCAATAACACAACCAGCAGAAACCCATCCTCCGCATCTCCACTATACTTCCAATCACACAACCTGCAGAAACCGATCCTCAACATCTCCACTCACCACCCAATAACACAACCTGCAGAAACCCATCCTCAGCATCTTCACTCACCTTCCAATAAATCAAACTGCAGAAACCAATCCTCAGCATCTCCACTCACCTCCCAAAAACACAACCTGCAGAAACGCATCCTCAGCATCTTCACTCACCTCCCAATAACACAACCTTCAGAAACCCATCCTCAGCATCGCCACTCACCTCCCAATAACACAACCTGCAGAACCTCATTGCCAGCACCTCTACTGACCTTCCAATGACAGAAACTGCAGAAACCCATCCTCATCATCTCCACTCACCTCCGAATAACACAGCCTGCAGAAACCCATCCTCAGCATCTTCAATCACCTCCGAATAACACAACCTGCAGAACCCATCCTGAGCATCTCCACTCACCTCCCAATAACACAACCTGCAGAAAACAATCCTCAGCATCTTCACTCACCTTCCAATAAAACAACCTGCAGAAACCCATCCTCAGCCTCTTCACTAACCTTCCAATAACACAACCTGCAGAAACCCATCCTCAGCATCTTCACTCACCTCCCAATAAAACAACCTGCAGAAACCCATCCTCAGCCTCTTCACTAACCTTCCAATAACACAACATACAGAAACTGATTCTCAGCATCTTCACTCACCTCCCAATAACAAAACCTGCAGAAATTCATCCTCAGCATCTTCACTCACCTTCCAATGACACAACCTGCAGAAACCCATCCTCAGCATCTTCACTCACCTCCGAATAACACAACCTGCAGAAACACATCCTCAGCATCTCCACTCAGCTCCCAATACCACAACCGGCAGAAACTCATTCTCAGAATCTCCACTGACGTCCCAATAACACAACCTGCAGAAACCCATCCTCAGCATCTTCACTCACCTTCCAATAACGCAACCTGCAGAAACCCATCCTCAGCATCTCCACACCTTCCAATAACACAACCTGCAGAAAGTCTTCCTAGGCATCTCCTCTCCCCTTCCATTAACACAACCTGCAGAAACCCATCCTCAGCATCTTCACTAACCTCCCAATAACACAACCTGCAGAAACCCATCCTCAGCATCTCCACTCACCTCCCAATAACACAACCTGCAGAAACCCATCCTCAGCATCTCCAATCACCTCCCAATAACACAACCTGCAGAAACCCATCCTCTCATCTCCTCTAATCAAACAATAGCACAACCTGCAGATACCCATCCTCAGCATCTCCACTCCCATTCCAATAACACAACCTACAGAACCCATCCTCATCATCACCAATAACACAACCTGCAGAAACCCATCATCAACATATTCAAAACCTTCCAATAACAAAAACTGCAGAACCCTATCCTCAGCATCGTCACTAACCTTCCAACAACAAAACCTGCAGAAACCCATCCTCAGCATCTCCACTCACCTCCCAATAACACAACCTTCAGAAACCCATCCTCAGCATCGCCACTCACCTACCAATAACAAAATCTGCAGAAATTCATCCTCAACATCTCCACTCACCTCCCAATAACACAACCTGCAGAAACCCATCCTCAGCATCGTCACTCACCTCCCAATAACACAACCTTCACAAACCCAAACTTAGCATCGCCACTCACCTCCCAATAACACAACCTGCAGAACCCCATTCTCAGCATCTCTACTCACCTCCCAGTAACACAACCTGCAGAACCAATCCTCAGAATCTTCAATAACCTTCCAATAACACAACCTGCAGAAGCCCACCCTCAGCATCTCCACTCACCTCCCAATAACACAACCTGCTGAAACCCATCCTCAGCATCTCCACTCACCTCCCAATAACACAACCTGCAGAAACCCTTCCTCAGCATCTCCACTCATCTTCCAATAACACAACCTGCAGAAACCCATCATCTGCATCTACTCTAATCAAACAATAGCACAACCTGCAGATACCCATCCTCAGCATCTCCACTCGCCTCCAAATAACACAACCTGCAGAAACCCATCCTCAGCATCTCCACTCTCATTCCAATAACACAACCTGCAGAACCCATCCTCAGCATCTCCACTAACCTCCCAATAACACAACCTGCAGAAACCCATCCTCAGCATCTTCACTAACCTTCCAATAACACAACCTGCAGAAACTCATCCACAACATATTCACTAACCTTCCAATAAGAAAAACTGCAGAACCCCATCCTCAGCATCGTCACTAACCTTCCAATAACACAACCTGCAGAAACACATCCTCAGCATCTCCACTCACCTCCCAATAACACAACCTGCGGAAACCCATCCTCAGCATCCCCAGTCACCTTCCAATAACACGACCAGCAGAAACCCATCCTCAGCATCTCCACTCACCTCCCAATAACACAACCAGCAGAAACCCATCCTCCGCATCTCCACTATCCTTCCAATAACACAACCTGCAGGAACCCATCCTCAGCATCTTCACTCACCTTCCAATAAAACAAACTGCAGAAACCAATCCTCAGCATCTCCACTCACCTCCCAAAAACACAACCTGCAGAAACGCATCCTCAGCATCTTCACTCACCTCCCAATAACACAACCTTCAGAAACCCATCCTCAGCATCGCCACTCACCTCCCAATAACACAACCTGGAGATCCTCATTCTCAGCATCTCTACTGACCTTCCAATGACAGAAACTGCAGAAACCCATCCTCAGCATCTTCACTCACCTCCGAATAACACAACCTGCAGAAACCCATCCTCAGCATCTTCACTAACCTTCCAATAACACAACCTGCAGAAATCCATCCTCAGCATCTCCACTCACCTTCCAATAACAAAATCTGCAGAAATTCATCCTCAACATCTCCACTAACCTTCCAATAACACAACCGGCAGAAACCCATCCTCAGCATCTCCACTCACCTCCCAATAACACAACCTGCAGAAATCCATCTTCAGCATATTCACTCACCTCCCAATAACACAACCTGCAGAAACCCATCCTCAGCATCTTCAATAACCTTCCAATAACACAACCTGCAGAACCCATCCTGAGCATCTCCACTCACCTCCCAATAACACAACCTGCAGAAAACAATCCTCAGCATCTTCACTCACCTTCCAATAACAAAACCTGCAGAAATTCATCCTCAGCATCTTCACTCACCTTCCAATGACACAACCTGCAGAAACCCATCCTCAGCATCTTCACTCACCTCCGAATAACACAACCTGCAGAACCCATCCTGAGCATCTCCACTCACCTCCCAATAACACAACCTGCAGAAAACAATCCTCAGCATCTTCACTCACCTTCCAATAAAAGAACCTGCAGAAACCCATCCTCAGCCTCTTCACTAACCTTCCAATAACACAACCTACAGAAACTCATTCTCAGCATCTTCACTCACCTCCCAATAACAAAACCTGCAGAAATTCATCCTCAGCATCTTCACTCACCTTCCAATGACACAACCTGCAGAAACCCATCCTCAGCATCTTCACTCACCTCCGAATAACACAACCTGCAGAAACACATCCTCAGCATCTCCACTCAGCTCCCAATACCACAACCGGCAGAAACTCATTCTCAGAATCTCCACTGACGTCCCAATAACTCAACCTGCAGAAACCCATCCTCAGCATCTTCACTCACCTTCCAATAACACAACCTGCAGAAACCCATCCTCAGCATCTCCACACCTTCCAATAACACAACCTGCAGAAAGCCATCCTCGGCATCTCCACTCCCCTTCCATTAACACAACCTGCAGAAATCCATCCTCAGCATCTTCACTAACCTCCCAATAACACAACCTGCAGAAACCCATCCTCATCATCTTCACCCACCTCCCAATACCACAACCGGCAGAAACACATTCTCAGAATCTCCACTCACCTCCCAATAACAGAACCTGCAGAAACCCATCCTCAGCATTTCCACTCATCTTCCAATAACACAACCTGCAGAAACCCATCCTCAGCATCTTCACTCATCTTCCAATAACACAACCTGCAGAAACCCATCCTCTCATCTCCTCTAATCAAACAATAGCACAACCTGCAGATACCCATCCTCAGCATCTCCACTCTCATTCCAATAACACAACCTACAGAACCCATCCTCAGCATCATCACGAACCTTCCAATAACACAACCTGCAGAAACCCATCATCAACATAATCAAAACCTTCCAATAACAAAAACTGCAGAACCCATCCTCAGCATCGTCACTAACCTTCCAACAACAAAACCTGCAGAAACCCATCCTCAGCATCTCCACTCACCTCCCAATAACACAACCTGCAGAAACACATCCTCAGTATCTCCACTCACCTCCCAATAACACAACCTGCAGAAACCCATCCTCAGCATCTCCACTCACCTCCCAATAACACAACCTGCAGAAACACATCGTCAGTATCTCCACTCACCTCCCAATAACACAACCTGCAGAAACCCATCCTCAGTATCTCCACTCACCTCCCAATAACACAACCTGCAGAATCCCATCCTCTGCATCTCCACTCACCTACCAATAACACAACCTGCAGAAACCCATCCTCAGCATCTCCACTCTCATTCCAATAACACAACCTGCAGAACCCATCCTCAGCATCACCACTAACCTCCCAATAACACAACCTGCAGAAACCCATCCTCAGCATCTTCACTAACCTCCCAATAACACAACCTGCAGAAACCCATCCTCAGCATCTTCACTAAACTCCCAATAACACAACCTGCAGAAACCCATCCACAACATATTCACTAACCTTCCAATAACAAAAACTGCAGAACCCCATCTTCAGCATCGTTACTAACCTTCCAATAACGCAACCTGCAGAAATCCATCCTCGGCATCTTCACTAACCTTCCAATAACACAACCTGCAGAAACACATCCTCAGTATCTCCACTCACCTCCCAATAACACAACATGCGGAAACCCATCCTCAGCATCCCCAGTCACCTTCCAATAACACGACCAGCAGAAACCCATCCTCAGCATCTTCTCTCATCTCCCAATAACACAACCTGCAGAAACCCATCCTCCGCATCTCCACTCACCTCCCAATAACACAACCTGCAGAAACCCATCCTCAGCATCTTCACTCACCTTCCAATAAAACAACCTGCAGAAACCAATCCTCAGCGTCTTCACTCACCTTCCAATAGCATAACCTGCAGAAACGCATTCTCAGCATATTCACTCACCTCCCAATAACACAACCTTCAGAAACCCATCCTCAGCATCGCCACTCACCTCCCAATAACACAACCTGCAGAACCCCATTCTCAGCATCTCTCCTGACCTTCCAATGACAGAACCTGCAGAAACCCATCCTCAGCATCTTCACTCACCTCCGAATAACACAACCTGCAGAAACCCATCCTCAGCATCTTCACTCACCCCCCAATAACACAACCTTCAGAAACCCATCCTCAGCATCTCCACTCACCTCCCAATAACACAACCTGCAGAAACCCATCCTCAGCATTTCCACTCACCTCCCAATAACACAACCTGCAGAAACCCATCCTCAGCATCTCCACTCATCTTCCAATAACACAACCTGCAGAAACCCATCCTCGGCAACCCCAATCACCTCCCAATAACACAACCTGCAGATACCCATCCTCAGCATCTCCACTCGCCTCCCAATAACACAACCTGCAGAAACCCATCCTCAGCATCTCCACTATTATTCCAATAACACAACCTGCAGAACCCATCCTCAGCATCTCCACTAACCTCCCAATAACATTACCTGCAGAAACCCATCCTCAGCATCTTCACTCACCTTCCAATAACACAACCTGCAGAAACCCATCCACAACATATTCACTAACCTTCCAATAACACAACCTGCGGAAACACATCCTCAGTATCTCCACTCACCTTCCAATAACACGACCAGCAGAAACACATCCTCAGCAACTCCACTCACCTCCCAATAACACAACCTGCAGAAACCCAGCCTCCGCATCTCCACTATCCTTCCAATAACACAACCTGCAGAAACCGATCCTCAGCATCTCCACTCACCTTCCAATATCACAACCTGCAGAAACCCATCCTCAGCATCTCCACTCACCTCCCAATAACACAACCTGCAGAAACCCATCCTCAGCATCTTCACTCACCTTCCAATAAAACAACCTGCAGAAACCAATCCTCAGCCTCTTCACTCACCTTCCAATAACACAACCTGCAGAAACGCATTCTCAGCATCTTCACTCACCTCCCAATAACACAACCTTCAGATACCCATCGTCAGCATCGCCACTCACCTCCCAATAACACAACCTGCAGAACCCCATTCTCAGCATCTTCACTCACCTCCGAATAACACAACCTGCAGAAACCCATCCTCAGCATCTTCACTAACCTTCCAATAACACAACATGCAGAAACCCATCCTCAGCATCTCCACTCACCTTCCAATAACAAAATCTGCAGAAATTCATCCTCAACATCTCCACTAACCTTCCAATAACACAACCTGCAGAAACCCATCCTCAGCATCTCCACTCACCTCCCAATAACACAACCTGCAGAAATCCATCCTCAGCATCTTCACTCACATCCCAATAACACAACCTGCAGAAAATCATTCTCAGCATCTTCACTAACCTTCCAATAACACAACCTGCAGAAACCCATCCTCAGCACCTCAACTCACCTCCCAATAACACAACCTGCAGAACCCATCCTGAGCATCTCCACTAACCTTCCAATAACACAACCTGCAGAAACTCATTCTCAGCATCTTCACTCACTCCCAATCACACAACCTGCAGGAACCCATCATCAGCATCTCTACTCACCTCCCAATAACAAAACCTGCAGAAATTAATCCTCAACATCTCCACTCACCCCCCAATAGCACAACCTGCACAAACCCATTCTCAGCATCTTCACTCACCTCCCAATAACACAACCTGCAGAAACCCATCCTCAGCAACTCAACTCACCTCCCAGTAACACAACCTGCAGAGCCCATCCTCAGAATCTTCACTAACCTTCCAATAACACAGTCTGCAGAAAACAATCCTCATCATCTTCCCTAACCTTCCAATAACAAAACCTGCACAATCCCATTCTCAGCATCTCCACACACCTCCCAATTACACAACTTGCAGAAACCTATCCTCAGCATCTCCACTCACCTCCCAATAACACAACCTGCAGAAATTCATCCTCAACATCTCCACTCACCCCCCAATAGCAGAACCTGCACAAACCCATTCTCAGCATCTTCACTCACCTCCCAATAATACAACCTGCAGAAACCCATCCTCAGCAACTCAACTCACCTCCCAGTAACACAACCTGCAGAGCCCATCCTCAGAATCTTCACTAACCTTCCAATAACACAGTCTGCAGAAAACAATCCTCATCATCTTCCCTAACCTTCCAATAACAAAACCTGCACAAACCCATTCTCAGCATCTCCACACACCTCCCAATTACACAACTTGCTGAAACCTATCCTCAGCATCTCCACTCAGCTCCCAATAACACAACCTGCAGAAACCCATCCTCAGCATCTCCACACACCTCCCAATAACAAAACCTGCGGAAATCCATCCTCAGCATCTCCAATCACCTCACAATAATACAACCTGCAGAAACCCATCCTCAGCATCTTCACTCACCTCCCAATAACACAACCTGCAGAAACCCATCCTCCGCATCTCCAATTACCTCACAATAATACAACCTGCAGAAACCCATCCTCAGCATCTCCACTCACCTCCCAATAACACAACCTGCAGAAACCCATCCTCAGCATCTCCAATCACCTCACAATAATACAACCTGCAGAAACCCATCCTCAGAATCGTCACTACCCTTCCAATAACACAACCTGCAGAAACACATCCTCAGAATCTTCACTAACCTTCCAATAACACAACCTGCAGAAACCCATCCTCATCATTTCCACTCAGCTCCCAATAACACAACCTGCAGAAACCCATCCTCAGCATCTCCACTCACCTCCAAATAACACAACCTGCAGAACCCATCCTCAGCATCTTCACTCATCCCCCAATTACACAACCTTCAGAAACCCATCCTCAGCATCTCCACTCACCTCCCAATAACACAACCTGCAGAAACCCATCCTCAGCATTTCCACTCACCTCCCAATAACACAACCTGCAGAAACCCATTCTCATCATTTCCACTCAGCTCCCAATAACACAACCTGCAGAAACCCATCCTCAGCATCTCCACTCACCTCCAAATAACACAACCTGCAGAACCCATCCTCAGCATCTTCACTCACCCCCCAATTACACAACCTTCAGAAACCCATCCTCAGCATCTCCACTCACCTCCCAATAACACAATCTGCAGAAACCCATCCTCAGCATTTCCACTCACCTCCCAATAACACAACCTGCAGTAACCCATCCTCAGCATCTCCACTCATCTTCCAATAACACAAACTGCAGAAACCCATCCTCGGCAACCCCAATCACCTCCCAATAACACAACCTGCAGATACCCTGCCTCAGCATCTCCACTCGCCTCCCAATAACACAACCTGCAGAAACCCATCCTCAGCATCTCCACTCTTATTCCAATAACACAACCTGCAGAACCCATCCTCAGCATCTCCACTAACCTCCCAATAACACAACCTGCAGAAACCCATCCTCAGCATCTTCACTAACCTCCCAATAACACAACTTGCAGAAACCCATCCACAACATATTCACTAACCTTCCAATAACACAACCTGCGGAAACACATCCTCAGTATCTCCACTCACCTTCCAATAACACGACCAGCAGAAACCCATCCTCAGCATCTCCACTCACCTCCCAATAACACAACCTGCAGAAACCCAGCCTCCGCATCTCCACTATCCTTCCAATAACACAACCTGCAGAAACCGATCCTCAGCATCTCCACTCACCTTCCAATATCACAACCTGCAGAAACCCATCCTCAGCATCTCCACTCACCTCCCAATAACACAACCTGCAGAAACCCATCCTCAGCATCTTCACTCACCTTCCAATAAAACAACCTGCAGAAACCAATCCTCAGCCTCTTCACTCACCTTCCAATAACACAACCTGCAGAAACGCATTCTCAGCATCTTCACTCACCTCCCAATAACACAACCTTCAGATACCCATCGTCAGCATCGCCACTCACCTCCCAATAACACAACATGCAGAACCCCATTCTCAGCATCTTCACTCACCTCCGAATAACACAACCTGCAGAAACCCATCCTCAGCATCTTCACTAACCTTCCAATAACACAACCTGCAGAAACCCATTCTCAGCATCTCCACTCACCTTCCAATAACAAAATCTGCAGAAATTCATCCTCAACATCTCCACTAACCTTCCAATAACACAACCTGCAGAAACCCATCCTCAGCATCTCCACTCACCTCCCAATAACACAACCTGCAGAAACTCATCCTCAGCATCTCCACTCACCTCCCAATAACACAACCTGCAGAAACCCATCCTCAGCATCTCAACTCACCTCCCAGTAACACATCCTGCAGAACCCATCCTCAGAATCTTCACTCACCTTCCAATAACACAATCTGCAGAAACCCATCCTCAGCATCTCCACTCACCTCCCAATAACACAAACTGCAGAACCCATCCTCAGCATCTTCACTCACCTCCCAATAACACAACCTGCAGAAACCCATCCTCAGCATCTCCACTCACCTCCCAATAACACAACCTGCATAAAACCATCCTCAGCATCTTCACTCACCTCCCAATAACACAACCTGCAGAAATTCATCCTCAGCATCTTCACTCACCTCCCAATAACACAACCTGCAGAAACCCATCCTCAGCAACTCAACTCACCTCCCAGTAACACTATCTGCAGAACCCATCCTCAGCATCTTCACTCACCTCCCAATAACACAACCTGCAGAAACCCATCCTCAGATTCTTCACTAACCTCCATATAACACAACCTGCAGAAACCCATCCTCAGCATCTTCACTCACCTCTCAATAACACAATCTGCAGAAACCCATCCTCAGCATCTCCACTCACCTCCCAATAACACAACCTGCAGAACTTATCCTCAGCATCTTCACTCACCTCCCAATAAGACAACCTGCAGAAAACCATCCTCAGCATCTCCACTCACCTCCCAATAACACAACCTGCATAAAACCATCCTCAGCATCTTCACTCACCTCCCAATAACACAACCTGCAGAAATTCATCCTCAGCATCTTCACTCACCTCCCAATAACACAACCTGCAGAAACCCATCCTCAGCAACTCAACTCACCTCCCAGTAACACTATCTGCAGAACCCATCCTCAGCATATTCACTCACCTCCCAATAACACAACCTGCAGAAACCCATCCTCAGATTCTTCACTAACCTCCCAATAACACAACCTGCAGAAACCCATCCTCAGCATCTTCACTCACCTCTCAATAACACAACCTGCAGAAACCCATCCTCAGCATCTCAACTCACCTCCCAGTAACACAACCTGCAGAAACTCATCCTCAGCATCTCCACACACCTCCCAATTACACAACCTGCAGAAACCTATCCTCAGCATCTCCACTCACCTTCCCAGAACACAACCTGTCGAAACCCATTCTCAGCATCTTTACTAACCTTCCAATAACGCAATCTGCACAAAACCATCCTTAGGATCTTCCCCAACCTTCCAATAACACAAGCTGCAGAAACCCATCCTCAGCATCTTCACTCACCTTCCAATAACACAATCTGCAGAAACCCATCCTCAGCATCTCCACTCACCTCCCAATAACACAACCTGCAGAACCCATCCTCAGCATCTTCACTCACCTCCCAATAACACAACCTGCAGAAATTCATCCTCAGCATCTTCACTCACCTCCCAATAACACAACCTGCAGAAACCCATCCTCAGCATCTCCACTCACCTCCCAATAGCACACCCTGCAGAAACCCATCCTCGGCATCTCCACTTACCTCCCAATAACACAACCTGCAGAAACCCATCCTCAGCATCTTCACTAACCTTCCAATAACACAACCTGCAGAAACCTATCCGCACCATATTCACTGACCTTCCAATTACAAAACCTGCAGAACCCCATCCTCAGCATCTTCAGTAACCTTCCAATAACACGACCTGCAGAAACCCATCCTTCGCATCGCCACTATCCTTCCAATAACACAAACAGCAGAAACCGATCCTCAACATCCGCACTCAGCACCCAATGACACAACCAGCAGAAACCCATCCTCAGCATCTTCACTGGCCTCCGAATAAAACAACCTGCAGAAACCCATCCTTAGCATCTCCACTCACCTTCCAATAGCACAACCTGCAGAAACCCATCCTCAGCATCTCCACTCTGATCCCAATAGCACAAGCTGCAGAAATCCATCCTCAGAATCTCCACTCACCTCCCAATAACACAACCTGCTGAAACCCATCCTCAGCATCTCCACTCACCTCCCAATAACACAACCTGCAGAAACCCATCCTTAGCATCTCCACTCACCTTCCAATAGCACAACCTGCAGAAACCCATCCTCAGCATCTCCACTCGCCTCCCAATAACACAACCTGCAAAAACTCATCCTCAGCATCTCCACTCACCTCCCAAGAACACAATCTGCCGAAACCCATCCTCAGCATCTCCAATCACCTCCCAATAACACAACCTGCTGAAACCCATCCTCAGCTTCTTCACTCACCTCCCAATAACACAATCTGCCGAAACCCATCCTGAGCATCTCCAATCACCTCCCAATAACACAACCTGCTGAAACCCATCCTCAGCATCTTCACTCACCTCCCAATAACACAATCTGCAGAAACCCATCCTCAGCATCTCCAAGCACCTCCCAATAACACAACCTGCTGAAACCCATCCTCAGCATCTTCACTCACCTCCCAATAACACAACCTGCAGAACCCATCCTCAGAATCTTCTCTAACCTTCCAATAACACAATCAGCAGAAAACCATCCTCAGCATCTTCCCTAACCTTCCAATAACACAACCTGCAGAAACCCATCTTCAGCATCTCCACTCACCTTCCAATAACACAACCTGCAGAAACCCATCCTCAGCATCTTCACTCACCTTCCAATAACACAACCTGCCGAAACCCATCCTCAGCATCTCCACTCACCTTCCAATAACACAACCTGCCGAAACCCATCCTCAGCATCTCCACTCACCTCCCAATAACACAACCAGCAGAAACCCATCCTCAGCATCTCCACTCACCTCCCAATAACACAACCTGCAGAAACCCATCCTCAGCATCTTCACTCACCTCCCAATAACACAACCTGCATAAACCCATCCTCAGCATCTCCACACACCTCCCAATAACAAAACCTGCGGAAACCCATCCTCAGCATCTCAACTCACCTCCCAGTAACACAACCTGCAGAACCCATCCTCAGAATCTTCTCTAACCTTCCAATAACACAATCAGCAGAAAACCATCCTCAGCATCTTCCCTAACCTTCCAATAACACAACCTGCCGAAACCCATCCTCAGCATCTCCACTCACCTTCCAATAACACAACCTGCCGAAACCCATCCTCAGCATCTCCACTCACCTCCCAATAACACAACCAGCAGAAACCCATCCTCAGCATCTCCACTCACCTCCCAATAACACAACCTGCAGAAACCCATCCTCAGCATCTTCACTCACCTCCCAATAACACAACCTGCAGAAACCCATCCTCAGCATCTCCACACAAGTCCCAATAACAAAACCTGCGGAAACCCATCCTCAGCATCTCAACTCACCTCCCAGTAACACAACCTGCCGAAACCCATCCTCAGCATCTCCACTCACCTTCCAATAACACAACCTGCCGAAACCCATCCTCAGCATCTCCACTCACCTCCCAATAACACAACCAGCGGAAACCCATCCTCAGCATCTCCACTCACCTCCCAATAACACAACCTGCAGAAACCCATCCTCAGCATCTTCACTCACCTCCCAATAACACAACCTGCAGAAACCCATCCTCAGCATCTCCACACACCTCCCAATAACACAACCAGCAGAAACCCATCCTCAGCATCTCCACACACCTCCCAATAACAAAACCTGCGGAAACCCATCCTCAGCATCTCAACTCACCTCCCAATAACACAACCTGCATAAACCCATCCTCAGCATCTCCACACACCTCCCAATAACAAAACCTGCGGAAACCCATCCTCAGCATCTCAACTCACCTCCCAGTAACACAACCTGCAGAACCCATCCTCAGAATCTTCTCTAACCTTCCAATAACACAATCAGCAGAAAACCATCCTCAGCATCTTCCCTAACCTTCCAATAACACAACCTGCCGAAACCCATCCTCAGCATCTCCACTCACCTTCCAATAACACAACCTGCCGAAACCCATCCTCAGCATCTCCACTCACCTCCCAATAACACAACCAGCAGAAACCCATCCTCAGCATCTCCACTCACCTCCCAATAACACAACCTGCAGAAACCCATCCTCAGCATCTTCACTCACCTCCCAATAACACAACCTGCAGAAACCCATCCTCAGCATCTCCACACAAGTCCCAATAACAAAACCTGCGGAAACCCATCCTCAGCATCTCAACTCACCTCCCAGTAACACAACCTGCCGAAACCCATCCTCAGCATCTCCACTCACCTTCCAATAACACAACCTGCCGAAACCCATCCTCAGCATCTCCACTCACCTCCCAATAACACAACCAGCGGAAACCCATCCTCAGCATCTCCACTCACCTCCCAATAACACAACCTGCAGAAACCCATCCTCAGCATCTTCACTCACCTCCCAATAACACAACCTGCAGAAACCCATCCTCAGCATCTCCACACACCTCCCAATAACACAACCAGCAGAAACCCATCCTCAGCATCTCCACACACCTCCCAATAACAAAACCTGCGGAAACCCATCCTCAGCATCTCAACTCACCTCCCAGTAACACAACCTGCAGAAATCCATCCTCAGCATCTCCAATCACCTCCCAATAACACAACCTGCAGAAACACATCCTCAGCATCTTCACTAACCTTCCAATAACACAACCTGTAGAAACCCATCCTCAGCATCTCCACTCACCTCCCAATATCACAACCTGCAGAAACCCATCCTCAGCGTCTCCAATCACCTCCCAATAACACAACCTGCAGAAACCCATCCTCAGCATCTTCACTCACCTCCCAATAACACAACCTGCAGAAACCCATCCTCAGCATCTCCACTCACCTCCCAATAACACAACCTGCAGAAACCCATCCTCAGCATCTCCAATCACCTCACAATAATACAACCTGCAGAAACCCATCCTCAGCATCTCCACTCACCTCCCAATAACACATCCTGCAGAAACACATCCTCAGAATAGTCACTACCCTTCCAATAACACAACCTGCAGAAACACATCCTCAGAATCTTCACTAACCTTCCAATAACACAACCTGCAGAAACCCATCCTCAGCATCTCCACTCACCTCCCAATAAAACAACCTGCAGAAACCCATTCTCATCATTTCCACTCAGCTCCCAGTAACACAACCTGCAGAACCCATCCTCAGCATCTTCACTCACCTCCCAATAACACAACCTGCAGAAACCCATCCTCAGATTCTTCACTAACCTCCCAATAACACAACCTGCGGAAACCCATCCTCAGCATCTCAACTCACCTCCCAGTAACACAACCTGCAGAAACCCATCCTCAGCATCTCCACTCACTTCCCAATAATACAACCTGCAGAAACCCATCCTCAGCATCTTCACTCACCTCCCAATAACACAACCTGCAGAAACCCATCCTCAGCATCTACACTCACCTCCCAATACCACAACCTGCAGAACCCATCCTCAGAATCTTCACTAACCTTCAAATAACACAATCTGCAGAAAACCATCCTCAGCATCTTCCCTAACCTTCCAATAACACAACCTGTAGAAACCCATCCTCAGCATCTCCACTCACCTCCCAATAACACAACCTGCAGAAACACATCCTCAGCATCTTCACTCACCTTCCAATAAAACAACCTGCAGAAACCAATCCTCAGCCTCTTCAATCACCTTCCAATAACACAACCTGCAGAAACGCATTCTCAGCATCTCTACTGACCTTCCAATGGCAGAACCTGCAGAAACCCATCCTCAGCATCTTCACTCACCTCCGAATAACACAACCTGCAGAAACCCATCCTCAGCATCTTCACTAACCTTCCAATAACACAACCTGCAGAAACCCATCCTCAGCATCTCCACTCACCTTCCAATAACAAAATCTGCAGCAATTCATCCTCAACATCTCCACTAACCTTCCAATAACACAAACTGCAGAAACCCATCCTGAGCATCTCCACTCACCTCCCAATAACACAACCTGCAGAAACCCATCCTCAGCCTCTTCACTAACCTTCCAATAACACAACCTGCAGAAACTCATTCTCAGCATCTTCACTCACCTCCCAATAACACAACCTGCAGGAACCCATCCTCAGTATCGTCACTCACCTCCCAATAACAAAACCTGCAGAAATTCATCCTCAACATCTCCACTCACCCCCCAATAACACAACCTGCAGAAACCCATTCTCAGCATCTTCACTCACCTCCCAATAACACAACCTGCACAAACCCATTATCAGCATCTTCACTGACCTTCCAATAACACAACCTGCAGAAACCCATCCTCAGCAACTCAACTCACCTCCCAGTAACACAACCTGCAGAGCCCATCCTCAGAATCTTCACTAACCTTCCAATAACACAGTCTGCAGAAAACCATCCTCAGAATCTTCCCCAACCTACCAACAACACAACCTGCAGAAACCCATCCTCAGCATCTCCACTCCCCTCCCAATAACACAACCTGCAGAAAACCATCCTCAGCATCTTCCCTAACCTTCCAATAACACAACCTGCAGAAACCCATCCTCAACATCTCCACTCACCTCCCAATAACACAATCTGCATAAACCCATCCTCAGCAACTCCACTCACCTCCGAATAACACAATCTGCCGAAACCCATCCTCAGCATCTCCACTCACCTCCCAATAACACAGCCTGCAGAAACCCATCCTCACCATCTCCACTCACCTTCCAATAAAACAACTTGCAGAAACTAATCCTCAGCCTCTTCACTCACCTTCCAATAACACAACCTGCAGAAACGCATTCTCAGCATCTTCACTCACCTCCCAATAACACAACCTTCAGAAACCCATCCTCAGCATCTCTAATGACCTTCCAATGACAGAACCTGCAGAAACCCATCCTCAGCATCTTCACTCACCTCCGAATAACACAACCTGCAGAAACCCATCCTCAACATCTTCACTAATCTTCCAATAACACAACCTGCAGAAACCCATCCTCAGCATCTCCACTCACCTTCCAATAACAAAATCTGCAGAAATTCATCCTCAACATCTCCACTAACCTTCCAATAACACAACCTGCAGAAATCCATCCTCCGCATCTTCACTCACGTCCCAATAACACAACCTGCAGAAACCCATCCTCAGCATCTCAACTCACCTCCCAGTAACACAAACTGCAGAACCCATCCTCAGAATCTTCACTAACCTTTCAATAACACAACCTGCAGGAACCCTCCTCAGCATCTTCAATAACCTTCCAATAACACAACCTGCAGAAACACATCCTCAGCATCTTCGCTAACCTTCCAATAACACAACCTGCAGAAACCCATCCTCAGCATCTCCACTGACCTCCCAATAACACAACCTCAGAAACCCATTCTCAGCATCTCCACTCACCTCCCAATAACACAACCTGCAGAAACCCATCCTCAGCTTCTCCACTCACCTCCCAATAACACAACCTGCAGAAACCCATCCTGAGCATCTCCACTCACCTCCCAATAACACAACCTGCAGAAACCCATCCTCAGCCTCTTCACTAACCTTCCAATAACACAACCTGCAGAAACTCATTCTCAGCATCTTCACTCACCTCCCAATAACACAACCTGCAGAATCCCATCCTCAGCATCTTCACTAACCTTCCAATAACACAACCTGCAGAAACCCATCCTCAGCATCTCCACTCACCTTCCAATAACAAAATCTGCAGCAATTCATCCTCAACATCTCCACTAACCTTCCAATAACACAAACTGCAGAAACCCATCCTGAGCATCTCCACTCACCTCCCAATAACACAACCTGCAGAAACCCATCCTCAGCCTCTTCACTAACCTTCCAATAACACAACCTGCAGAAACTCATTCTCAGCATCTTCACTCACCTCCCAATAACACAACCTGCAGGAACCCATCCTCAGTATCGTCACTCACCTCCCAATAACAAAACCGGCAGAAATTCATCCTCAACATCTCCACTCACCCCCCAATAACACAACCTGCAGAAACCCATTCTCAGCATCTTCACTCACCTCCCAATAACACAACCTGCACAAACCCATTCTCAGCATCTTCACTAACCTTCCAATAACACAACCTGCACAAACCCATCCTCAGCAACTCAACTCACCTCCCAGTAACACAACCTGCAGAGCCCATCCTCAGAATCTTCACTAACCTTCCAATAACACAGTCTGCAGAAAACCATCCTCAGAATCTTCCCCAACCTACCATCAACACAACCTGCAGAAACCCATCCTCAGCATCTCCACTCCCCTCCCAATAACACAACCTGCAGAAAACCATCCTCAGCATCTTCCCTAACCTTCCAATAACACAACCTGCAGAAACCCATCCTCAGCATCTCCACTCACCTCCCAATAACACAATCTGCATAAACCCATCCTCAGCAACTCCACTCACCTCCCAATAACACAATCTGCCGAAACCCATCCTCAGCATCTTCACTCACCTCCCAATAACACAACCTGCAGGAACCCATCCTCAGTATCGTCACTCACCTCCCAATAACAAAACCTGCAGAAATTCATCCTCAACATCTCCACTCACCCCCCAATAACACAACCTGCAGAAACCCATTCTCAGCATCTTCACTCACCTCCCAATAACACAACCTGCACAAACCCATTCTCAGCATCTTCACTGACCTTCCAATAACACAACCTGCAGAAACCCATCCTCAGCAACTCAACTCACCTCCCAGTAACACAACCTGCAGAGCCCATCCTCAGAATCTTCACTAACCTTCCAATAACACAGTCTGCAGAAAACCATCCTCAGAATCTTCCCCAACCTACCAACAACACAACCTGCAGAAACCCATCCTCAGCATCTCCACTCCCCTCCCAATAACACAACCTGCAGAAAACCATCCTCAGCATCTTCCCTAACCTTCCAATAACACAACCTGCAGAAACCCATCCTCAACATCTCCACTCACCTCCCAATAACACAATCTGCATAAACCCATCCTCAGCAACTCCACTCACCTCCGAATAACACAATCTGCCGAAACCCATCCTCAGCATCTCCACTCACCTCCCAATAACACAGCCTGCAGAAACCCATCCTCACCATCTCCACTCACCTTCCAATAAAACAACTTGCAGAAACTAATCCTCAGCCTCTTCACTCACCTTCCAATAACACAACCTGCAGAAACGCATTCTCAGCATCTTCACTCACCTCCCAATAACACAACCTTCAGAAACCCATCCTCAGCATCGCCACTCACCTCCCAATAACACAACCTGCAGAACCCCATTCTCAGCATCTCTAATGACCTTCCAATGACAGAACCTGCAGAAACCCATCCTCAGCATCTTCACTCACCTCCGAATAACACAACCTGCAGAAACCCATCCTCAACATCTTCACTAACCTTCCAATAACACAACCTGCAGAAACCCATCCTCAGCATCTCCACTCACCTTCCAATAACAAAATCTGCAGAAATTCATCCTCAACATCTCCACTAACCTTCCAATAACACAACCTGCAGAAAGCCATCCTCAGCATCTCCACTCACCTCCCAATAACACAATCTGCAGAAATCCATCCTCCGCATCTTCACTCACCTCCCAATAACACAACCTGCAGAAACCCATCCTCAGCATCTCAACTCACCTCCCAGTAACACAAACTGCAGAACCCATCCTCAGAATCTTCACTAACCTTTCAATAACACAACCTGCAGGAACCCTCCTCAGCATCTTCAATAACCTTCCAATAACACAACCTGCAGAAACACATCCTCAGCATCTTCGCTAACCTTCCAATAACACAACCTGCAGAAACCCATCCTCAGCATCTCCACTGACCTCCCAATAACACAACCTCAGAAACCCATTCTCAGCATCTCCACTCACCTCCCAATAACACAACCTGCAGAAACCCATCCTCAGCTTCTCCACTCACCTCCCAATAACACAACCTGCAGAAACCCATCCTGAGCATCTCCACTCACCTCCCAATAACACAACCTGCAGAAACCCATCCTCAGCCTCTTCACTAACCTTCCAATAACACAACCTGCAGAAACTCATTCTCAGCATCTTCACTCACCTCCCAATAACACAACCTGCAGAATCCCATCCTCAGCATCTTCACTAACCTTCCAATAACACAACCTGCAGAAACCCATCCTCAGCATCTCCACTCACCTTCCAATAACAAAATCTGCAGCAATTCATCCTCAACATCTCCACTAACCTTCCAATAACACAAACTGCAGAAACCCATCCTGAGCATCTCCACTCACCTCCCAATAACACAACCTGCAGAAACCCATCCTCAGCCTCTTCACTAACCTTCCAATAACACAACCTGCAGAAACTCATTCTCAGCATCTTCACTCACCTCCCAATAACACAACCTGCAGGAACCCATCCTCAGTATCGTCACTCACCTCCCAATAACAAAACCTGCAGAAATTCATCCTCAACATCTCCACTCACCCCCCAATAACACAACCTGCAGAAACCCATTCTCAGCATCTTCACTCACCTCCCAATAACACAACCTGCACAAACCCATTCTCAGCATCTTCACTAACCTTCCAATAACACAACCTGCACAAACCCATCCTCAGCAACTCAACTCACCTCCCAGTAACACAACCTGCAGAGCCCATCCTCAGAATCTTCACTAACCTTCCAATAACACATTCTGCAGAAAACCATCCTCAGAATCTTCCCCAACCTACCATCAACACAACCTGCAGAAACCCATCCTCAGCATCTCCACTCCCCTCCCAATAACACAACCTGCAGAAAACCATCCTCAGCATCTTCCCTAACCTTCCAATAACACAACCTGCAGAAACCCATCCTCAGCATCTCCACTCACCTCCCAATAACACAATCTGCATAAACCCATCCTCAGCAACTCCACTCACCTCCCAATAACACAATCTGCCGAAACCCATCCTCAGCATCTCCACTCACCTCCCAATAACACAACCTGCAGAAACCCATCCTCACCATCTCCACTCACCACCCAATAACACAACCTGCAGGAACCCATCCTCAGCATCTTCACTCACCTTCCAATAAAACAACTTGCAGAAACTAATCCTCAGCCTCTTCACTCACCTTCCAATAACACAACCTGCAGAAACGCATTCTCAGCATCTTCACTCACCTCCCAATAACACAACCTTCAGAAACCCATCCTCAGCATCTTCACTCACCTCCGAATAACACAACCTGCAGAAACCCATCCTCAACATCTTCACTAACCTTCCAATAACATAACCTGCAGAAACCCATCCTCAGCATCTCCACTCACCTTCCAATAACAAAATCTGCAGAAATTCATCCTCAACATCTCCACTAACCTTCCAATAACACAACCTGCAGAAAGCCATCATCAGCATCTCCACTCACCTCCCAATAACACAATCTGCAGAAATCCATCCTCAGCATCTTCACTCACCTCCCAATAACACAACCTGCAGAAACCCATCCTCAGCATCTCAACTCACCTCCCAGTAACACAAACTGCAGAACCCATCCTCAGAATCTTCACTAACCTTTCAATAACACAACCTGCAGGAACCCTCCTCAGCATCTTCAATAACCTTCCAATAACACAACCTGCAGAAACACATCCTCAGCATCTTCGCTAACCTTCCAATAACACAACCTGCAGAAACCCATCCTCAGCATCTCCACTGACTTCCCAATAACACAACCTCAGAAACCCATTCTCAGCATCTTCACTCACCTCCCAATAACACAACCTGCAGAACCCCATCCTGAGCATCTCCACTCACCTCCCAATAACACAACCTGCAGAAACTCATTCTCAGCATCTCCACTCACCTCCCAATAACACAACCTGCAGAAACCCATCCTCAGCATCTCCACTCACCTCCCAATAACACAACCTGCAGGAACCCATCCTCAGCATCGTCACTCACCTCCCAATAACAAAACCTGCAGAAATTCATCCTCAACATCTCCACTCACCCCCCAATAACACAACCTGCAGAAACCCATTCTCAGCATCTTCACTCACCTCCCAATAACACAACCTGCACAAACCTATTCTCAGCATCTTCACTAACCTTCCAATAACACAGTCTGCAGAAAACCATCCTCAGCATCTTCCCTAACCTTCCAATAACAAAACCTTCAGAAACTCATCCTCAGCATCTCCACTCACCCTCCCATAACACAACCTGTAGAAACCCATCCTCAGCATCTTCACTAACCTTCTAATAACACAATCTGCAGAAAGCCATCCTCAGAATCTTCCCCAACCTACCAACAACACAACCTGCAGAAACCCATCCTCAGCATCTCCACTCCCCTCCCAATAACACAACCTGCAGAAAACCATCCTCAGCATCTTCCCTAACCTTCCAATAACACAACCTGCAGAAACCCATCCTCAGCATCTCCACTCACCTCCCAATAACACAATCTGCATAAACCCATCCTCAGCAACTCCACTCACCTCCCAATAACACAATCTGCCGAAACCCATCCTCAGCATCTCCACTCACCTCCCAATAACACAACCTGCAGAAACCCATCCTCAGCATCTTCACTCACCTTCTAATAAAACAACCTGCAGAAACCAATCCTCAGCCTCTTCACTCACCTTCCAATAACACAACCTGCAGAAACGCATTCTCAGCATCTCCACTCACCTCCCAATAACACAACCTTCAGAAACCCATCCTCAGCATCGCCACTCACCTCCCAATAACACAACCTGCAGATCCCCATTCTCAGCATCTCTACTGACCTTCCAATGACAGAACCTGCAGAAACCCATCCTCAGCATCTTCACTCACCTCCGAATAACACAACCTGCAGAAACCCATTCTCAACATCTTCACTAACCTTCCAATAACACAACCTGCAGAAACACATCCTCAGCATCTCCACTCACCTTCCAATAACAAAATCTGCAGAAATTCATCCTCAACATCTCCACTAACCTTCCAATAACACAACCTGCAGAAACCCATCCTCAGCATCTCAACTCACCTCCCAGTAACACAACCTGCAGAAACCCATCCTCAGCATCTTCACTCACCTCCCAATAACACAACCTGCAGAAACCCATCCTCAGCATCTCAACTCACCTCCCAGTAACACAACCTGCAGAAACCCATCCTCAGAATCTTCGCTAACCTTCCAATAACACAACGTGCAGAAACCCATCCTCAGCATCTCCACTGACCTCCCAATAACACAACCTCAGAAACACATTCTCAGCATCTCCACTCACCTCCCAATAACACAATCTGCAGAAACCCATCCTCAGCATCTCCACTCACCTCCCAATAACACAACCTGCAGAAACCTATCCTCAGCATCTCCACTCAACTCCCAATAACACAACCTGCAGAAACCCATCCTCAGCATCTCCACTCACCTCCCAATAACACAACCTGCAGAAACCCATCCTCAGTATCTCCACTCACCTCCCAGTAACACAACCTGCAGAACCAAATCCTCAGCATCTCCACTCACCTTCCAATAACACAACCTGTAGAAACACATCCTAAGAATCGTCACTACCCTTCCAATAACACAACCTGCAGAAACACATCCTCAGAATCTTCACTAACCTTCCAATAACACAACCTGCAGCAACCCATCCTCAGCATCTCCACTCACCTCCCAATAAAACAACCTGCAGAAACCCATTCTCATCATTTCCACTCAGCTCCCAATAACACAACCTGCAGAACCCATCCTCAGCATCTTCACTCACCTCCCAATAACACAACCTGCAGAAACCCATCCTCAGATTCTTCACTAACCTCCCAATAACACAACCTGCGGAAACCCATCCTCAGCATCTCCACTCACTTCCCAATAATACAACCTGCAGAAACCCATCCTCAGCATCTTCACTCACCTCCCAATAACACAACCTGCAGAAACCCATCCTCAGCATCTACACTCACCTCCCAATAACACAACCTGCAGAACCCATCCTCAGAATCTTCACTAACATTCCAATAACACAATCTGCAGAAAACCAACCTCAGCATCTTCCCTAACCTTCCAATAACACAACCTGTAGAAACCCATCCTCAGCATCTCCACTCACCTCCCAATAACACAACCTTCAGCAATTCATCCTCAACATCTCCACTAACCTTCCAATAACACAAACTGCAGAAACCCATCCTGAGCATCTCCACTCACCTCCCAATAACACAACCTGCAGAAACCCATCCTCAGCCTCTTCACTAACCTTCCAATAACACAACCTGCAGAAACTCATTCTCAGCATCTCCACTCACCTCCCAATAACACAACCTGCAGGGACCCATCCTCAGCATCTCCACTCACCTCCCAATAACAAAACCTGCAGAAATTCATCCTCAACATCTCCACTAACCTCCCAATAACACAACCTGCAGATCCCCATTCTCAGCATCTCTACTGACCTTCCAATGACAGAACCTGCAGAAACCCATCCTCAGCATCTTCACTCACCTCCGAATAACACAACCTGCAGAAACCCATCCTCAACATCTTCACTAACCTTCCAATAACACAACCTGCAGAAAGCCATCCTCAGCATCTCCACTCACCTTCCAATAACAAAATCTGCAGAAATCCATCCTCAACATCTCCACTAACCTTCCAATAACACAACCTGCAGAAACCCATCCTCAGCATCTCAACTCACCTCCCAGTAACACAACCTGCAGAAACCCATCCTCAGCATCTTCACTCACCTCCCAATAACACGACCTGCAGAAATCCATCCTCAGCATCTCAACTCACCTCCCAGTAACACAACCTGCAGCAACCCATCCTCAGAATCTTCACTAACCTTCCAATAACACAACCTGCAGAAAAACATCCTCAGCATCTTCCCTAAACTTCCAATAACACAACCTGCAGAAACACATCCTCAGCATCTTCGCTAACCTTCCAATAACACAACCTGCAGAAACCCATCCTCAGCATCTCCACTGACCTCCCAATAACACAACCTCAGAAACACATTCTCAGCATCTCCACTCACCTCCCAATAACACAACCTGCAGAAACCCATCCTCAGTATCTCCACTCACCTCCCAGTAACACAACCTGCAGAACGAAATCCTCAGCATCTCCACTCACCTTCCAATAACACAACCTGTAGAAACACATCCTAAGAATCGTCACTACCCTTCCAATAACACAACCTGCGGAAACCCATCCTCAGCATCTCAACTCACCTCCCAGTAACACAACCTGCAGAAACCCATCCTCAGCATCTCCACTCACTTCCTAATAATACAACCTGCAGAAACCCATCCTCAGCATCTTCACTCACCTCCCAATAACACAACCTGCAGAAACCCATCCTCAGCATCTACACTCACCTCCCAATAACACAACCTGCAGAACCCATCCTCAGAATCTTCACTAACATTCCAATAACACAATCTGCAGAAAACCAACCTCAGCATCTTACCTAACCTTCCAATAACACAACCTGTAGAAACCCATCCTCAGCATCTCCACTCACCTCCCAATAACACAACCTGCAGCAATTCATCCTCAACATCTCCACTAACCTTGCAATTACACAAACTGCAGAAACCCATCCTGAGCATCTCCACTCACCTCCCAATAACACAACCTGCAGAAACCCATCCTCAGCCTCTTCACTAACCTTCCAATAACACAACCTGCAGAAACTCATTCTCAGCATCTCCACTCACCTCCCAGTAACACAACCTGCAGAAACCCATCCTCAGCATCTTCACTCACCTCCCAATAACACAACCTGCACAAACCCATTCTCAGCATCTTCACTAACCTCCCAATAACACAACCTGCAGATCCCCATTCTCAGCATCTCTACTGACCTTCCAATGACAGAACCTGCAGAATCCCATCCTCAGCATCTTCACTCACCTCCGAATAACACAACCTGCAGAAACCCATCCTCAACATCTTCACTAACCTTCCAATAACACAACCTGCAGAAACCCATCCTCAGCATCTCCACTCACCTTCCAATAACAAAATCTGCAGAAATTCATCCTCAACATCTCCACTAACCTTCCAATAACACAACCTGCAGAAACCCATCCTCAGCATCTCAACTCACCTCCCAGTAACACAACCTGCAGAAACCCATCCTCAGCATCTTCACTCACCTCCCAATAACACAACCTGCAGAAACCCATCCTCAGCATCTCAACTCACCTCCCAGTAACACAACCTGCAGCAACCCATCCTCAGAATCTTCACTAACCTTCCAATAACACAACCTGCAGAAAACCATCCTCAGCATCTTCCCTAAACTTCCAATAACACAACCTGCATAAACACATCCTCAGCATCTTCGCTAACCTTCCAATAACACAACCTGCAGAAACCCATCCTCAGCATCTCCACTGACCTCCCAATAACACAACCTCAGAAACACATTCTCAGCATCTCCACTCACCTCCCAATAACACAACCTGCAGAAACCCATCCTCAGCATCTCCACTCACCTCCCAATAACACAACCTGCAGAAACCTATCCTCAGCATCTCCACTCACCTCCCAATAACACAACCTGCAGAAACCCATCCTCAGCATCTCCACTCACCTCCCAATAACACAACCTGCAGAAACCCATCCTCAGTATCTCCACTCACCTCCCAGTAACACAACCTGCAGAACCAAATCCTCAGCATCTCCACTCACCTTCCAATAACACAACCTGTAGAAACACATCCTAAGAATCGTCACTACCCTTCCAATAACACAACCTGCAGAAACACATCCTCAGAATCTTCACTAACCTTCCAATAACACAACCTGCAGCAATCCATCCTCAGCATCTCCACTCACCTCCCAATAAAACAACCTGCAGAAACCCATTCTCATCATTTCCACTCAGCTCCCAATAACACAATCTGCAGAACCCATCCTCAGCATCTTCACTCACCTCCCAACAACACAACCTGCAGAAACCCATCCTCAGATTCTTCACTAACCTCCCAATAACACAACCTGCGGAAACCCATCCTCAGCATCTCAACTCACCTCCCAGTAACACAACCTGCAGAAACCCATCCTCAGCATCTCCACTCACTTCCCAATAATACAACCTGCAGAAACCCATCCTCAGCATCTTCACTCACCTCCCAATAACACAACCTGCAGAAACCCATCCTCAGCATCTACACTCACCTCCCAATAACACAACCTGCAGAACCCATCCTCAGAATCTTCACTAACATTCCAATAACACAATCTGCAGAAAACCAACCTCAGCATCTTCACTAACCTTCCAATAACACAACCTGTAGAAACCCATCCTCAGCATCTCCACTCACCTCCCAATAACACAACCTGCAGCAATTCATCCTCAACATCTCCACTAACCTTCCAATAATACAAACTGCAGAAACCCATCCTGAGCATCTCCACTCACCTCCCAATAACACAACCTGCAGAAACCCATCCTCAGCATCGTCACACACCTCCCAATAACAAAACCTGCAGAAATTCATCCTCAACATCTCCACTCACCCCCCAATAACACAACCTGCAGAAACCCATTCTCAGCTTCTTCACTCACCTCCCAATAACACAACCTGCACAAACCCATTCTCAGCATCTTCACTAACCTTCCAATAACACAACCTGCAGAAACACATCCTCAGCAACTCAACTCACCTCCCAGTAACACAACCTGCAGAGCCCATCCTCAGAATCTTCACTAACCTTCCAATAACACAGTCTGCAGAAAACCATCCTCAGCATCTTCCCTAACCTTCCAATAACAAAACCTGCAGAAACTCATCCTCAGCATCTCCACTCACCCTCCCATAACACAACCTGTAGAAACCCATCCTCAGCATCTTCACTCCCCTCCCAATAACACAACCTGCAGAAAACCATCCTCAGCATCTTCCCTAACCTTGCAATAACACAACCTGTAGAAACCCATCCTCAGCATCTCCACTCACCTCCCAATAACACAACCTGCAGCAATTCATCCTCAACATCTCCACTAACCTTCCAATAACACAAACTGTAGAAACCCATCCTGAGCATCTCCACTCACCTCCCAATAACACAACCTGCAGAAACCCATCCTCAGCCTCTTCACTAACCTTCCAATAACACAACCTGCAGAAACTCATTCTCAGCATCTCCACTCACCTCCCAATAACACAACCTGCAGGAACCCATCCTCAGCATCGTCACTCACCTCCCAATAACAAAACCTGCAGAAATTCATCCTCAACATCTCCACTCACCCCCCAATAACACAACCTGCAGAAACCCATTCTCAGCATCTTCACTCACCTCCCAATAACACAACCTGCACAAACCCATTCTCAGCATCTTCACTAACCTTCCAATAACACAACCTGCAGAAACACATCCTCAGCAACTCAACTCACCTCCCAGTAACACAACCTGCAGAGCCCATCCTCAGAATCTTCACTAACCTTCCAATAACACAGTCTGCAGAAAACCATCCTCAGCATCTTCCCTAACCTTCCAATAACAAAACCTGCAGAAACTCATCCTCAGCATCTCCACTCACCCTCCCATAACACAACCTGTAGAAACCCATCCTCAGCATCTTCACTAACCTTCCAATAACACAATCTGCAGAAAACCATCCTCAGAATCTTCCCCAACCTACCAACAACACAACCTGCAGAAACCCATCCTCAGCATCTCCACTCCCCTCCCAATAACACAACCTGCAGAAAACCATCCTCAGCATCTTCCCTAACCTTGCAATAACACAACCAGCAGAAACCCATCCTCAGCAGCTCCACTCACCTCCCAATAACACAATCTGCATAAACCCATCCTCAGCAACTCCACTCACCTCCCAATAACACAATCTGCCGAAACCCTTCCTCAGCATCTCCACTCACCTCCCAATAACACAACCTGCAGAAACCCATCCTCAGCATCTCCACTCACCTCCCAATAACACAACCTGCAGAAACCCATCCTCACCATCTCCACTCACCACCCAATAACACAACCTGCAGGAACCCATCCTCAGCATCTTCACTCATCTTCCAATAAAACAACCTGCAGAAACCAATCCTCAGCCTCTTCACTCACCTCCCAATAACACAACCTGCAGAAACGCATTCTCAGCATCTTCACTCACCTCCCAATAACACAACCTTCAGAAACCTATCCTCAGCATCGCCACTCACCTCCCAATAACACAACCTGCAGAACCCCATTCTCAGCATCTCTACTGACCTTCCAATGACAGAACCTGCAGAAATCCATCCTCAGCATCTTCACTCACCTCCGAATAACACAACCTGCAGAAACCCATCCTCAGCATCTCCACTCACCTTCCAATAACAAAATCTGCAGAAATTCATCCTCAACATCTCCACTAACCTTCCAATAACACAACCTGCAGAAAGCCATCCTCAGCATCTCCACTCATCTCCCAATAACACAATCTGCAGAAATCCATCCTCAGCATCTTCACTCACCTACCAATAACACAACCTGCAGAAACCCATCCTCAGCATCGCAACTCACCTCCCAGTAACACAACCTGCAGAACACATCCTCAGCATCTTCACTAACCTTCCAATAACACAACCTGCAGAAACCCATTCTCAGCATCTCCACTCACCTCCGAATAACACAACCTGCAGAAACCCATCCTCAGCATCTCCACTCACCTTCCAATAACAAAATCTGCAGAAATTCATCCTCAACATCTCCACTCACCTCCCAATAACACAACCTGCAGAAACCTATCCTCAGCATCTCCACTCACCTCCCAATAACACAACCTGCAGAAACCCATCCTCAGCATCTCCACTCACCTCCCAATAACACAACCTGCAGAATCCCATCGTCAGCATCTTCACTAAACTTCCAATAACACAACCTGCAGAAACCCATCCTCAGTATCTCCACTCACCTCCCAGTAACACAACCTGCAGAACCAAATCCTCAGCATCTCCACTCACCTCCCAATAACACAACCTGCAGAAACCCATCCTCAGCATCTTCCCTAACTTTCCAATAACACAACCTGTAGAAACCCAGCCTCAGCATCTCCCCTAACCTTCCAATAACACAACCTGCAGAAACCCATCCTCAGCCTCTTTACTAAACTTCTAATAACACAACATGCAGAACCCCATCCTCAGCATTTTCACTCGCCTCCCAATAACGCAACCTGTAGAAACCCATCCTCAGCATCTTCACTAACCTTCCAATAACACAACCTGTAGAAACCCATCCGCAGCATCTTCCCTAACCTCGCAAGAACACAACCTGCAGAAACCCATCCTCAGCATCTTCACTGACCGTCCAATAACACAACCTGCAGAAACCCATTCTCAGCATCTCCACTCACCTCCCAATAACACAACCTGCAGAAACCCATCCTCAGCATCTCCACTCACCTCCCAATAACACAACCTGCAGAAACCCATCCTCAGCATCTCCACTCAGCTTCCAATAACACAACCTGCAGAAACCCATCCTCAGCATCTCCACTCACTTCCCAATAACACAAACTGCAGAAACCCATCCTCAGCATCTTCACTCACCTCCCAATATCACAACCTGCAGAAACCCATCCTCAGCATCTCCACTCACCTTCCAATAACACAACCTGCAGAACCCCATCCTCAGCATCTCCACTAACCTTCCAATAATACAACCTGCAGAAACCCATTCTCAGCCTCTTCACTCACCTCCCAATAACAGAATTGCAAAAGTAATGAAAAATAACTCATTTCCACATTCATTGAAAATGGACATGGGCTTGGTCTAATTTGATTGAGTGAGACTGTGGAGAATTTCAATCACAGAATGAGAATTCAGATAGTGAGATGCTGCCAGACTGTGAACCAATCTACAGCAGTGAGCACATGGATGATAGGTGACTTGGATTGGGTGAGTGTTCGGGCCCAGACTGGGAACCAATCTACAGCAGTGAGCACAGGGATGATAGGGGACTGGGATTGGGTGAGGGTTAGGACCCAGACTGGGAACCAATCTACAGCAGTGAGCACAGGGATGATAGGTGACTGGGATTGGGTGAGGGTTAGGATATGGCAGCAGAGTTGGAGATGAGCTGCGCTTCATGAAGATTTGTATCAGAAATTGTGTGACAGAATATCATTGGATTAGTCGAGTGTGGTTTTAACAAAGACACAGATGATGATTTATTCTGCAGCTGAGATGATGCCGAGGTGGCGATGGCAAGTGAGCAGGATTGGGAATGGAGAGAGTGTCTGGCTATAATAACTTTACTGTCAAAGGGAGAGCAGGGTTTGTTAACAGCCTCCGATATTAACCAGAGAGCGAGTGGAGCCGCTGGATAGGGAATGACCTCAGTGACTGGAATTGGTGTTGATATTTATAGCTAAAGGCACAGAGCTTCAAGGTAAATAAGTGTTATTCCCACTATTCCAGATGTTGCTCAGACCGCACATGGAGTATTGCACAGTTCTGGCCCCTGATTTGAGGAAAGATGTAGGGGCTTTAGAGGCAGTTCAGAGGAGGTTGACTAGAGTGACCGCAGAGATGAGGGCTTTGTCTTATCAAGAGAATTGTTAAGAAGGAGTAGAGATCCAATTGTGGTTTATAAGATGATAAAAGGTGTGGGTAAAGTGGAAGTGGAGCGGATGCTTCCTCTTGTGGGGCGTTCTGGAACGAGAGGTCAGAATCTCAGGATAACAGGCAGCAAATGTGAATCAGAGCTGAGGAGAAACTACTTCTCCCAATGGGATGTGAATCGTGGAATTCGCTATCCAGAGTGTGGGGCATGCTGGGACAGTGAGTACATTTAAGGAGCAGTTAGATAGATTTTGAATTGGGAATGGGGTTGAGAATTTTGGACAATGGGCAGGGCGGCGGCGTTAAGCCGAGGATGAGATCAGCCAAGACCGAATGACGGAGCAGACGCGAGGGGCCAAATAGCCTCATTCTGCTCCTGGACCTGAAAACTTACAAACTTCTGAACTGAAAATCGTGGATTCAATCTTTCCAAGATGCAAATGACCAGAGCAATAATACACTTAAAGTGGTTTATACAATAAATAACTGGACAGGGAGACTTACCAGGGACACCGACAACAGCCAGGAGGGGATAGTACCCCGCTTGAATTATCATCAGTGCGCCGTAGATCCGGTATGGTAAAGACTGGTCAGACACAAAGGAAATACCCTCGGATAAACCCCTGTCCATTGCTTCAACGTTCCTGTGGGCAGTTCCCAGATTCTGATCCATTGCTGTAATGTTCCTGTGGATAGTTCCCAGATTCTGATCCATTGCTGTAACGTTCCTGTGGATAGTTCCCAGATTCTGATCCATTGCTGTAACGTTCCTGTGGATAGTTCCCAGATTCTGATCCATTGCTGTAACGTTCCTGTGGGTAGTTCCCAGATTCTGATCCATTGCTGTAAAGTTCCTGTGGGTAGTTCCCAGATTCTGATCCATTGCTGTAACGTTCCTGTGGATAGTTCCCAGATTCTGATCCATTGCTGTAACGTTCCTGTGGGTAGGTCCCAGATTCTGATCCATTGCTGTAACGTTCCTGTGGATAGTTCCCAGATTCTGATCCATTGCTGTAACGTTCCTGTGGGTAGTTCCCAGACTCTGATCCATTGCTGTAACGTTCCTGTGGGTAGTTCCCAGATTTTCTCCCTCCTCTCGGTCTCTCTGGGGCCACTGATCTCTGGCAGTGTTGGAATTGACGCTCCCGCTGACAGTTTGGGATAACACAATGAAAGGAATCGCTTATTAATAGCAGAGACAAACCCTCCAGTGACACGGTTAGATCCATAGAGACTGCCATTAATCACAGTCACTAAACAAACAGGCTCAGTTAACCCCTTTCAATCCAATACTTTTTCTATCACAATGAAATAGAAGATTAGCCGGGTCTGGATCGGCTGTGTGACAGTGACTGAGGGATGGAGTGTGGCAATAGTGGACACACTGACCCTGATACTCAATCCTCATTGATATCTGAGTGGTTCCAGGGGACTGGGGCATTTTTACTGTCCCATCCTGTTTATAAAAGGAGAGAGAGGGATAAACCCTGGAGTGACAGAGCAGTCAGTATAATGTTAGTCACCAGGACATTTCTAGGGGTCAGAGTGGGCAACAGGAATATTGCTCCTTCGCGAGGAAATGGTGTTATGTGACCAGAAACACGGCGATATTCGTTTGAAATCACATCGCATGTTGTTATTGCAGTTATATTTCAAAATAACTGGAGGATTAATGAGGGAACTGATATGAATTTATGTACTGGGACATATTGTGATCAAATGTCATTTATCGAGTTGTTCTCGAGTCCCAAAGCCGTGGATTAAAGGGTCTGTGACAGTGAGAATGTGATATTGGCTAAGAAACAGAAAGCAGAGAGAAGCGGTGAATGATAATTATTCAGACAGGAGGGGAGGAGACACTGATGTTCACTCGGGGTCCACATGAGGACAATTGCTCTTCAAGATACAATTCACTGCGATAGGCTTCAATGGAAAGAATTTCAACATTCACAAATGACAGACACTCAGCAATGACACAGTGAGCAGGGGAGCAGCAATCTTCAGCAGCATGTTCCCAGATCTGTGAAAGGGAGGGTCACGGGGAAAGTAAATTTAAATCACTGTCGTGTGGGTGATGCATTAGGGAGGAGGGCAGAGGACAGGAAATATAAACTAAACGGGACAAGTTTAAAAAGATATTTAACTTGATCAATAGAGGCGGAGACTCCTAAAAGAAGGATGTTAGGATCATAGAGTCATCGAGGTCCAGAGCACAGAAAGGCCATTCGGCCCATCTGGACTGGGCAGGTCAAAAATAACCACCTGAGTATTTGAATCCCACTTTCTAATACTTTGCCAATAGCCTATAGAGTTATAACCAGGATTATAGATAGGACCGTAGCTGAGGAATTGCTTCTTGTTCTGCCGCCAAATATACAAAAGGATGTGAGGATCTTGGAGACAAAACAAAGGATATTTAATGGAGTGTTGTCAGGGATGGAGGATTTCAGTTAAATATGGGGATTAGTGAACTGGAATTGTAATCTGTAGATCAGTTTAAGGTAAAGAGAAATTTCACAAAGGACTCCAAATTAGGAAGTTTAGAGGGAGTGAGAAGAAAGGGTTCCACTGGAGTGTGTGTGTGGGCTGGCCGGCAGTGGCCTGGAGTGTGTGTGTGGGCTGGCCGGGAGTGGCCTGGAGTGTGTGTGTGGGCTGGCCGGGAATGGCCTGGAGTGTGTGTATGGGCTGGCCGGGAATGGCCTGGAGTGTGTGTGTGGGCTGTCCGGGAGTTACCTGGAGTGTGTGTGTGGGCTGGCCGGGAGTGGCCTGGAGTGGGTGTGTGGGCTGGCCGGGAGTGGCCTGGAGTGTGTGTGTGGTCTGGCCGGGAGTGGCCTGGAGTGTGTGTGTGGGCTGGCCGGGAGTGGCCTGGAGTGTGTGTGTGGGCTGGCCAGGAGTGGCCTGGAGTGTGTGTGTGGGCTGGCCGGGAGTGGCCTGGACTGTGTGTGTGGGCTGGCCGGGAGTGGCCGGGAGTGTGTGTGTGGGCTGGCCGGGAGTGGCCTGGAGTGTGTGTGTTGGCTGGCCGGGAGTGGCCTGGAGTGTGTGTGTGTGGGCTGGCCGGGAGTGGCATGGAGTGTGTGTGTGGGCTGGCCGGGAGTGGCCTGGAGTGTGTGTGTGGGCTGGCCGGGAGTGGCCTGGAGTGTGTGTGTGTGGGCTGGCCGGGAGTGGCCTGGAGTGTGTGTGTGGGCTGGCCGGGAGTGGCCTGGAGTGTGTGTGTGGGCTGGCCGGGAGTGGCCTGGAGTGTGTGTGTGTGGGCTGGCCGGGAGTGGCCTGGAGTGTGTGTGTGTGGGCTGGCCGGGAGTGGCCTGGAGTGTGTGTGTGGGCTGGCCGGGAGTGGCCTGGAGTGTGTGTGTGAGCTGGCCGGGAGTGGCCTGGAGTGTGTGTGGGCTGGCCGGGAGTGACCTGGAGTGTGTGTGGGCTGGCCGGGAGTGGTCTGGAGTGTGTGTGTGGGCTGGCCGGGAGTGGCCTGGAGTGTGTGTGTGGGCTGGCCGGGAGTGGCTTGGAGTGTGTGTGTGGGCTGGCCGGGAGTGGCCTGGAGTGTGTGTGTGGGCTGGCCGGGAGTGGCCTGGCCTGGAGTGTGTTTGTGGGCTGGCCGGGAGAGGCCTGGAGTGTGTGTGTGGACTGGTCGGGAGTGGCCTGGAGTGTGGGCTGGCCGGGAGTGGCCGGGAGTGTGTGTGTGGGGTGGCTGGGAGTGGCCTGGAGTGTGGATGTGGGCTGGCCGGGAGATGCCTGGAGTGTGGGCTGGCCGGGAGTGGCCTGGAGTGTGTGTGTGGGCTGGCCGGGAGTGTGTGTGTGAGGTGGCTGGGAGTGGCCTGGAGTGTGGGTGTGGGCTGGCCGGGAGTGGCCTGGAGTGTGTGTGTGGGCTGGCCGGGAGTGACCTGGAGTGTGTGTGAGGGCTGGCCTGAAGTGTGTGTGTGTGGGCCGGGAGTGGCCTGCAGTGTGTGTGTGGGCTGGCCGGGAGTGGCCGGGAGTGTGTGTGTGGGCTGGCCGGGAGTGGCCTGGAGTGTGTGTGTGGGCTGGCCGGGAGTGGCTTGAAGTGTGTGTGTGGGATGGCCGGGAGTGGCCTGGAGTGTGTGTGTGGGCTGGCCGGGAGTGGCCTGGAGTGTGGGTGTGGGCTGGCCGCGAGAGGCCTGGCTTGTGGGCTGGCCGGGAGTGGCCTGGAGTGTGTGTGTGGGCTGGCCGGGAGAGGCCTGGAGTGTGTGTGTGGGATGACCGGGAGTGGCTTGAAGAGTGTGTGTGGGCTGGCCGGGAGAGTCCTGGAGTGTGTGTGTGGGCTGGCCGGGAGTGGCCTGGAGTGTGTGTGTGGGCTGGCCGGGAGAGTCCTGGAGTGTGTGTGTGGGCTGGCCGGGAGTGACCTGGAGTGTGTGTGTGGGCTGGCCGGGAGTGGCCGGGAGTGTGTGTGTGGGCTGGCCGGGAGTGGCCTGGAGTGTGTGTGTGTGCTGGCCGGGAGTGGCCTGGAGTGTGTGTGTGGGCTGGCCGGGAGTGGCCGGGAGTGTGTGTGTGGGCTGGCCGGGAGTGGCCTGGAGTGTGTGTGTGGGCTGGCCGGGAGTGGCCTGGAGTGTATGTGTGGGCTGGCCGGGAGTGGCCTGGACTGGAGTGTGTGTGTGGGCTGGCCGGGAGTGGCCGGGAGTGTGTGTGTGGGTTGGCCGGGAGTGGCCTGGAGTGTGTGTGTGGGCTGGCCGGGAGTGACATAAAGTGTGTGTGTGGGCTGGCCGGGAGTGGCCGGGAGTGTGTGTGTGGGCTGGCCGGGAGTGGCCTGGAGTGTGTGTGTGTGCTGGCCGGGAGCGGCCTGGAATGTGTGTGTTGGCTGGCCTGGAGTGGCCTGGCCTGGAGTGTGTGTGTGGGCTGGCCTGGAGTGGCCGGGAGTGTGTGTGTGGGCTGGCCGGGAGTGGCCTGGCCTGGAGTGTGAGTGTGGGATGGCCGGGAGTGGCCTGGAGTGTGAGTGTGGACTGGCCGGGAGTGGCCTGGAGTGTGTGTGTGGGCTGGCCGGGAGAGTCCTGGAGTGTGTGTGTGGGCTGGCCGGGAGTGACCTGGCCTGGGGTGTGTGTGTGGGCTGGCCGGGAGTGGCCTGGAGTGTGTGTGTGGGCTGGCCGGGAGTGACCTGGCCTGGAGTGTGAGTGTGGGATGGCCGGGAGTGGCCTGGAGTGTGAGTGTGGGCTGGCCGGGAGTAGCCTGGAGTGTGTGTGTGGGCTGGCCGGGAGTGGCCTGGAGTGTGTGTGTGGGCTGGCCGGGAGTGGCCTGGAGTGTGTGTGTGGGCTGGCCGGGAGTGGCCTGGAGTGTGTGTGTGGGCTGGCCGAGAGTGGCCTGGCCTGGAGTGTGTGTGTGGGCTGGCCGGGAGTGGCCAGGCCTGGAGTGTGTGTGTGGGCTGGCCGGGAGTAGCCTGGAGTGTGTGTGTGGGCTGGCCGGGAGTGGCCGGGAGTGTGTGTGTGGGCTGGCCGGGAGTGGCCTGGAGTGTGTGTGTGGGCTGGACGGGAGTGACATAAAGTGTGTGTGTGGGCTGGCCGGGAGTGGCCGGGAGTGTGTGTGTGGGCTGGCCGGGAGTGGCCTGGAGTGTGTGTGTGTGCTGGCCGGGAGCGGCCTGGAATGTGTGTGTTGGCTGGCCTGGCCTGGAGTGTGTGTGTGGGCTGGCCTGGAGTGGCCGGGAGTGTGTGTGTGGGCTGGCCGGGAGTGGCCTGGCCTGGAGTGTGAGTGTGGGATGGCCGGGAGTGGCCTGGAGTGTGAGTGTGGACTGGCCGGGAGTGGCCTGGAGTGTGTGTGTGGGCTGGCCGTGAGAGTCCTGGAGTGTGTGTGTGGGCTGGCCGGGAGTGACCTGGCCTGGGGTGTGTGTGTGGGCTGGCCGGGAGTGGCCTGTAGTGTGTGTGTGGGCTGGCCGGGAGTGACCTGGCCTGGAGTGTGAGTGTGGGATGGCCGGGAGTGGCCTGGAGTGTGAGTGTGGGCTGGCCGGGAGTAGCCTGGAGTGTGTGTGTGGGCTGGCCGGGAGTGGCCTGGAGTGTGTGTGTGGGCTGGCCGGGAGTGGCCTGGAGTGTGTGTGTGGGCTGGCCGGGAGTGGCCTGGAGTGTGTGTGTGGGCTGGCCGAGAGTGGCCTGGCCTGGAGTGTGTGTGTGGGCTGGCCGGGAGTGGCCAGGCCTGGAGTGTGTGTGTGGGCTGGCCGGGAGTAGCCTGGAGTGTGTGTGTGGGCTGGCCGGGAGTGGCCGGGAGTGTGTGTGTGGGCTGGCCGGGAGTGGCCTGGGGTGTGTGTGTGGGCTGGCCGGGAGTGGCCGGGAGTGTGTGTGTGGGCTGAACGGGAGTGGCCTGGAGTGTGTGTGTGGGCTGGCCGGGAGTGGCCTGGAGTGTGTGTGTGGGCTGGCCGAGAGTGGCCTGGAGTGTGTGTGTGGGTTGGCCGGAAGTGGCCTGGAGTGTGTGTGTGGGCTACCCGGGAGTGGCCGGGAGTGTGTGTGTGGGCTGGCCGGGATTGTGTGTGTGTGGGCTGGCCGGAAGTGGCCTGCAGTGTGTGTGTGGGCTACCCGGGAGTGGCCTGGAGTGTGTGTGTGGGCTGGCCGGGAGTGGCCTGGAGTGTGTGTGTGGGCTGGCCGGGAGTGGCCTGGGGTGTGTGTGTGGGCTGGCCGGGAGTGGCCGGGAGTGTGTGTGTGGGCTGGCCGGGAGTGGCCTGGAGTGTGTGTGTGGGCTGGCCGGGAGTGGCCTGGAGTGTGTGTGTGGGCTGGCCGAGAGTGGCCTGGAGTGTGTGTGTGGGCTGGCCGGGAGTGGCCTGGAGTGTGTGTGTGGGCTGGCCGGGAGTGGCCTGGGGTGTGTGTGTGGGCTGGCCGGGAGTGGCCGGGAGTGTGTGTGTGGGCTGACCGGGAGTGGCCTGGCCTGGAGTGTGTGTATGGGATGGCCGGGTGTGGCCTGGAGTGTGTGTGTGGGCTGGCCGGGAGTGGCCTGGAGTGTGTGTGTGGGCTGGCCGGGAGTGGCCTGGAGTGTGTGTGTGGTCTGGCCGGGAGTGGCCTGGAGTGTGTGTGTGGGATGGCCGGGAGTGGCCTGGAGTGTGTGTGTGGGATGGCCGGGAGTGGCCTGGAGTCTGTGTGTGGGATGGCCGGGAGTGGCCTGGAGTGTGTGTGTGGTCTGGCCGGGAGTGGCCTGGAGTGTATTTGTGGGCTGGCCGGGAGTGGCCTGGAGTGTGTGTGTGGGATGGCCGGGAGTGGCCTGGAGTGTGTGTGTGGGCTAGCCGGGAGTGGCCTGGAGTGTGTGTGTGGGCTGGCCGGGAGTGGCCTGGCCTGGAGTGTGTGTGTGGGCTGGCCGGGAGTGGCCTGGAGTGTGTGTGTGGGCTAGCCGGGAGTGGCCTGGAGTGTGTGTGTGGGCTGGCCGGGAGTGGCCTGGCCTGGAGTGTGTGTGTGGGCTGGCCAGGAGTGGCTTGGAGTGTGTGTGGGCTGGCCGGGAGTTGCCTGGAATGTGTGTGTGGGCTGGGAGTGGCCTTTAGTGTGTGTGTGGGCCGGGAGTGGCCTTTAGTGTGTGTGTGGGCTGGCCGGGAGTGGCCTGGCCTGGAGTGTGTGTGTGGGCTGGCCGGGAGTGGCCTGGAGTGTGTGTGTGGGCCGGGAGTGGCCTGGAGTGTGTGTGTGGGCTGGGAGTGGCCTTTAGTGTGTGTGTGGGCCGGGAGTGGCCTTTAGTGTGTGTGTGGGCTGGCCGGGAGTGGCCTGGCCTGGAGTGTGTGTGCGGGCTGGCCGGGAGTGGCCTGGCCTGGAGAGTGTGTGTGGGCTGGCCGGGAGTGGCCTGGCCTGGAGTGTGTGTGTGGGCTGGCCGTGAGTGGCCCGGAGTGTTTGTGTGGGCTGGCCGGGAGTGGCCTGGAGTGTGTGTGTGGGATGGCCGGGAGTGGCCTGGAGTGTGTGTGTGGGCTGGGAGTGGCCTGGAGTGTGTGTGTGGGCTGGGAGTGGCCTTTAGTGTGTGTGTGGGCCGGGAGTGGCCTTTAGTGTGTGTGTGGGCTGGCCGGGAGTGGCCTGGCCTGGAGTGTGTGTGTGGGCTGGCCGGGAGTGGCCTGGAGTGTGTGTGTGGGCTAGCCGGGAGTGGCCTGGAGTGTGTGTGTGGGCTGGCCGGCAGTGGCCTGGCCTGGAGTCTGTGTGTGGGCTGGCCAGGAGTGGCTTGGAGTGTGTGTGGGCTGGCCGGGAGTTGCCTGGAGTGTGTGTGTGGGCTGGGAGTGGCCTTTAGTGTGTGTGTGGGCCGGGAGTGGCCTTTAGTGTGTGTGTGGGCTGGCCGGGAGTGGCCTGGCCTGGAGTGTGTGTGTGGGCTGGCCGGGAATGGCCTGGAGTGTGTGTGTGGGCCGGGAGTGGCCTGGAGTGTGTGTGTGGGCTGGGAGTGGCCTTTAGTGTGTGTGTGGGCCGGGAGTGGCCTTTAGTGTGTGTGTGGGCTGGCCGGGAGTGGCCTGGCCTGGAGTGTGTGTGCGGGCTGGCCGGGAGTGGCCTGGCCTGGAGAGTGCGTGTGGGCTGGCCGGGAGTGGCCTGGCCTGGAGTGTGTGTGTGGGCTGGCCGTGAGTGGCCCGGAGTGTTTGTGTGGGCTGGCCGGGAGTGGCCTGGAGTGTGTGTGTGGGATGGCCGGGAGTGGCCTGGAGTGTGTGTGTGGGCAGGACGGGAGTGGCCTGGAGTGTGTGTGTGGGCTGGCCGGGAGTGGCCTGCAGTGTGTGTGTGGGCTGGCCGGGAATGGCCTGGAGTGTGTGTGTGGGCTGGCCAGGAGTGACCTGGAGTGTGTGTGTGGGCTGGCCGGGAGTGGCCTGGCCTGGAGTGTGTGCGTGGGCTGGCCAGGAGTGACCTGGAGTGTGTGTGTGTGCTGGCCGGGAGTGGCCTGGAGTGTGTGTGTGGGTTGGCCGGGAGTGGCCTGGCCTGGAGTGTGTGCGTGGGCTGGCCGGGAGTGGCCTGGAGTGTGTGTGTGGGTTGACCGGGAGTGGCCTGGCCTGGAGTGTGTGTGCGGGCTGGCCGGGAGTGGCCTGGCGTGTGTGTGTGGGCTGGCCGGGAGTGGCCTGGAGTGTGTGTGTGGGCTGGCCGGGAGTGGTCTGGAGTGTGTGTGTGGGCTGGCCGGGAGTGGCCTGGAGTGTGTGTGTGGGCTGGTCGGGAGTGGCCTGGACTGTGTGTGAGGGCTGGCTGGGAGTGGCCTGGAGTGTGTGTGTGGGCTGGCTGGGAGTGGCCTGGAGTGTGTGTGTGGGCTGGTCGGGAGTGGCTTGGAGTGTGTGTGTAGGTTGGCCGGGAGTGGCCTGGAGTTTGTGTGTGTGGGCTGGCCGGGAGTGGCCTGGCCTGGAGTGTGTGTGTGGGCTGGCCGGGAGTGACCTGGAGTGTGTGTGTGGGCTGGCCGTGAGTGGCCTGGAGCGTGTGTGTGGACTGGCCGGGAGTGGCTTGGCGTGTGTGTGTGGACTGGCCGGGAGTGGCATGGCCTGGAGTGTGTGTGGGCTGGCCGGGAGTGGCCTGGAGTGTGTGTGTGAACTGGCTGGGAGTGGCCTGGAGTGTGTGTGTGGGCTGGCCGGGCGTGACCTGGAGTGTGTGTGTGGGCTGGCCGGGAGTGACCTGGAGTGTGTGTGTGGGCTGCCCGGGAGTGGCCTGGCCTGGAGAGTGTGTGTGGGCTGGCCGGGAGTGGCCTGGCCTGGAGTGTGTGTGTGGGCTGGTCGGGAGTGGCCTGGAGTGTGTGTGTGGGCTGGCCGGGAGTGGCCTGGTCTGGAGTGTGTGTGTGGGCTGGGCGGGAGTGTCCTGGAGTGTGTGTGTGGGCTGGCCGGGAGTGGCCTGGAGTGTGTGTGTGGGCTGGCCGGGAGTGGCCTGGTCTGGAGTGTGTGTGTGGGCTGGGCGGGAGTGTCCTGGAGTGTGTGTGTGGGCTGGCCGGAAGTGGCCTGGAGTGTGTGTGTGGGCTGGCCGGGAGTGGCCTGGAGTGTGTGTGTGGGCTGGCCGGAAGTGGCCTGGAGTGTGTGTGTGGGCTGGCCGGGAGTGGCCTGGCCTGGAGTGTGTGTGGGCTGGCCGGGAGTGGCCTGGAGTGTGTGTGTGGGCTGGCCGGGAGAGGCCTGGAGTGTGTGTGTGGGCTGGCCGGGAGTGGCCTGGAGTGTGTGTGTGGGCTGGCCGGGAGAGGCCTGGAGTGTGTGTGTGGGCTGGCCGGGAGTGGCCTGGAGTGTGTGTGGGGGCTGGCCGGGAGTGGCCTGGCGTGTGTGGGTGGGATGGCCGGGAGTGGCCTGGAGTGTGTGTGTGAGCTGGCCGGGAGTGGCCTGGAGTGTGTGTGTGGGCTGGCCGGGAGTGTGTGTGTGGGCTGGCCGGGAGTGGTCTGAAGTGTGTGTGTGTGGGCTGATCGGTAGTGGCCGGCAGTGTGTGTGTTGTCCGTGAGTAGTCTGGAGTGTGTGTGTGGGCTGGCCGGGAGTGGCCTGGAGTGTGTGTGTGGGCTGGCCGGGAGTGGCCTGGAGTGTGTGTGTGGGCTGGCCGGGAGTGGCCGGGAGTGTGTGTGGGATATCCGGGAGTGGCCTGGAGTGTGTGTGTGGGCTGGCCGGGAGTGGCCGGGAGTGTGTGTGTGGGCTGGCCGGGAGTGGCCTGGAGTGTGTGTGTTGGCTGGCCGGGAGTGGCCTGGAGTGTGTGTGTTGGCTGTCCGGGAGTGGCCTGGAGTGTGTGTGTGGGCTGGCCGGGAGTGGCCTGGAGTGTGTGTGTGGGCTGGCCGGGAGTGGCCTGGTCTGGAGTGTGTGTGTGGGCTGGGCGGGAGTGTCCTGGAGTGTGTGTGTGGGCTGGCCGGAAGTGGCCTGGAGTGTGTGTGTGGGCTGGCCGGGAGTGGCCTGGAGTGTGTGTGTGGGCTGGCCGGAAGTGACCTGGAGTGTGTGTGTGGGCTGGCCGGGAGTGGCCTGGCCTGGAGTGTGTGTGGGCTGGCCGGGAGTGGCCTGGAGTGTGTGTGTGGGCTGGCCGGGAGAGGCCTGGAGTGTGTGTGTGGGCTGGCCGGGAGTGGCCTGGCGTGTGTGTGTGGGCTGGTCGGGAGAGGCCTGGAGTGTGTGTGTGGGCTGGCCGGGAGTGGCCTGGAGTGTGTGTGGGGGCTGGCCGGGAGTGGCCTGGCGTGTGTGGGTGGGATGGCCGGGAGTGGCCTGGAGTGTGTGTGTGAGCTGGCCGGGAGTGGCCTGGAGTGTGTGTGTGGGCTGGCCGGGAGTGTGTGTGTGGGCTGGCCGGGAGTGGCCTGAAGTGTGTGTGTGTGGGCTGATCGGGAGTGGTCTGGAGTGTGTGTGTGGGTTGATCGGGAGTGGCCGGCAGTGTGTGTGTTGTCCGTGAGTAGTCTGGAGTGTGTGTGTGGGCTGGCCGGGAGTGGCCTGGAGTGTGTGTGTGGGCTGGCCGGGAGTGGCCTGGAGTGTGTGTGTGGGCTGGCCGGGAGTGGCCGGGAGTGTGTGTGGGATATCCGGGAGTGGCCTGGAGTGTGTGTGTGGGCTGGCCGGGAGTGGCCGGGAGTGTGTGTGTGGGCTGGCCGGGAGTGGCCTGGAGTGTGTGTGTTGGCTGGCCGGGAGTGGCCTGGAGTGTGTGTGTTGGCTGGCCGGGAGTGGCCTGGAGTGTGTGTGTGGGCTGGTCGGGAGTGGCTTGGAGTGTGTGTGCGGGCTGGCCGGGAGTGGCCTGGAGTGTGTGTGTGGGCTGGCCGGGAGTGGCCTGGAGTGTGTGTGTGGGATGGCCGGGAGTGGCCTGGAGTGTGTGTGTGGGATGGCCGGGAGTGGCCTGGAGTGTGTGTGTGGTCTGGCCGGGAGTGGCCTGGAGTGTATTTGTGGGATGGCCGGGAGTGGCCTGGAGTGTGTGTGTGGGATGGCCGGGAGTGGCCTGGAGTGTGTGTGTGGTCTGGCCGGGAGAGGCCTGGAGTGTATTTGTGGGCTGGCCGGGAGTGGCCTGGAGTGTGTGTGTGGGATGGCCGGGAGTGGCCTGGAGTGTGTGTGTGGTCTGGCCGGGAGAGGCCTGGAGTGTATTTGTGGGCTGGCCGGGAGTGGCCTGGAGTGTGTGTGTGGGATGGCCGGGAGTGGCCTTTAGTGTGTGTGTGGGCTGGCCGGGAGTGGCCTGGCCTGGAGTGTGTGTGTGGGCTGGCCGGGAGTGGCCTGGAGTGTGTGTGTGGGCCGGGAGTGGACTGGAGTGTGTGTGTGGGCTAGGAGTGGCCTTTAGTGTGTGTGTGGGCCGGGAGTGGCCTTTAGTGTGTGTGTGGGCTGGCCGGGAGTGGCCTGGCCTGGAGTGTGTGTGTGGGCTGGCCGGGAGTGGCCTGGAGTATGTGTGTGGGCTAGCCGGGTGTGGCCTGGAGTGTGTGTGTGGGCTGGCCGGGAGTGGCCTGGCCTGGAGTGTGTGTGTGGGCTGGCCAGGAGTGGCTTGGAGTGTGTGTGGGCTGGCCGGGAGTTGCCTGGAGAGTGTGTGTGGGCTGGGAGTGGCCTTTAGTGTGTGTGTGGGCCGGGAGTGGCCTTTAGTGTGTGTGTGGGCTGGCCGGGAGTGGCCTGGAGTGTGTGCGTGGGCTTGCCGGGAGTGGCCTGGAGTGTGTGTGTGGGCTGGCCGGGAGTGGCCTGGAGTGTGTGTGTGGGCCGGGAGTGGCCTGGAGTGTGTGTGTGGGCTGGGAGTGGCCTTTAGTGTGTGTGTGGGCCGGGAGTGGCCTTTAGTGTGTGTGTGGGCTGGCCGGGAGTGGCCTGGCCTGGAGTGTGTGTGCGGGCTGGCCGGGAGTGGCCTGGCCTGGAGTGTGTGTGTGGGCTGGCCGTGAGTGGCCCGGAGTGTTTGTGTGGGCTGGCCGGGAGTGGCCTGCAGTGTGTGTGTGGGCTGGCCGGGAGTGGCCTGGAGTGTGTGTGTGGGCTGGCCAGGAGTGACCTGGAGTGTTTGTGTGGGCTGGCCGGGAGTGGCCTGGCCTGGAGTGTGTGCGTGGGCTGGCCAGGAGTGACCTGGAGTGTGTGTGTGTGCTGGCCGGGAGTGGCCTGGAGTGTGTGTGTGGGTTGGCCGGGAGTGGCCTGGCCTGGAGTGTGTGCGTGGGCTGGCCGGGAGTGGCCTGGAGTGTGTGTGTGGGTTGGCCGGGAGTGGCCTGGCCTGGAGTGTGTGTGCGGGCTGGCCGGGAGGGGCCTGGCGTGTGTGTGTGGGCTGGCCGGGAGTGGCCTGGAGTGTGTGTGTGGGCTGGCCGGGAGTGGTCTGGAGTGTGTGTGTGGGCTGGCCGGGTGTGGCCGGGAGTGTGTGTGTGGGCAGGCCGGGAGTGGCCTGGAGTGTGTGTGTGGGATGGCCGGGAGTGGCCTGGAGTGTGTGTGTGGGCTGGCCGGGAGTGGCCTGGAGTGTGTGTGTGGGCTGGTCGGGAGTGGCCTGGAGTGTGTGTGAGGGCTGGCTGGGAGTCGCCTGGAGTGTGTGTGTGGGCTGGCTGGGAGTGGCCTGGAGTGTGTGTGTGGGCTGGTCGGGAGTGGCTTGGAGTGTGTGTGTGGGTTGGCCGGGAGTGGCCTGGAGTTTGTGTGTGTGGGCTGGCCGGGAGTGGCCTGGCCTGGAGTGTGTGTGTGGGCTGGCCGGGAGTGACCTGGAGTGTGTGTGTGGGCTGGCCGTGAGTGGCCTGGAGCGTGTGTGTGGACTGGCCGGGAGTGGCCTGGCGTGTGTGTGTGGACTGGCCGGGAGTGGCATGGCCTGGAGTGTGTGTGGGCTGGCCGGGAGTGGCCTGGAGTGTGTGTGTGGGCTGGCCGGGAGTGGTCTGGAGTGTGTGTGTGGACTGGCTGGGAGTGGCCTGCAGTGTGTGTGTGGGCTGGCCGGTAGTGGCCTGGAGTGTGTGTGTGGGCTGGCCGGGAGTGTCCTGGAGTGTGTGTGTGGACTGGCTGGGAGTGGCCTGGAGTGTGTGTGTGGGCTGGCCGGGAGTGATCTGGAGTGTGTGTGTGGGCTGGCCGGGAGTGACCTGGAGTGTGTGTGTGGGCTGCCCGGGAGTGGCCTGGCCTGGAGAGTGTGTGTGGGCTGGCCGGGAGTGGCCTGGCCTGGAGTGTGTGTGTTGACTGGCCGGGTCTGTCCTGGAGTGTGTGTGTGGGCTGGCCGGGAGTGGCCTGGAGTGTGTGTGTGGGCTGGCCGGGAGTGGCCTGGAGTGTGTGTGTGGGCTGGCCGGGAGTGGCCTGGTCTGGAGTGTGTGTGTGGGCTGGGCGGGAGTGTCCTGGAGTGTGTGTGTGGGCTGGCCGGAAGTGGCCTGGAGTGTGTGTGTGGGCTGGCCGGGAGTGGCCTGGAGTGTGTGTGTGGGCTGGCCGGAAGTGGCCTGGAGTGTGTGTGTGGGCTGGCCGGGAGTGGCCTGGCCTGGAGTGTGTGTGGGCTGGCCGGGAGTGGCCTGGACTGTGTCTGTCGGCTGGCCGGGAGAGGCCTGGAGTGTGTGTGTGGGCTGGCCGGGAGTGGCCTGGAATGTGTGTGTGGGCTGGCCGGGAGTGGCCTGGAGTGTGTGTGTGGGCTGGCCGGGAGTGGCCTGGAGTGTGTGTGTGGGCTGGCCGGGAGAGGCCTGGAGTGTGTGTGTGGGCTGGCCGGGAGTGGCCTGGAGTGTGTGTGTGAGCTGGCCGGGAGTGGCTTGGAGTGTGTGTGTGGGCTGGCCGGGAGTGTGTGTGTGGGCTGGCCGGGAGTGGCCTGGCGTGTGTGGGTGGGATGGCCGGGAGTGGCCTGGAGTGTGTGTGTGGGCTGGCCGGGAGTGGCCTGGCGTGTGTGGGTGGGATGGCCGGGAGTGGCCGAGAGTGTGTGTGTGAGCTGTCCGGGAGTGGCCTGGAGTGTGTGTGTGGGCTGGCCGGGAGTGTGTTTGTGGGCTGGCCGGGAGTGGCCTGAAGTGTGTGTGTGTGGGCTGATCGGGAGTGGTCTGGAGTGTGTGTGTGAGCTGATCGGGAGTGGCCGGCAGTGTGTGTGTTGTCCGTGAGTAGTCTGGAGTGTGTGTGTGGGCTGGCCGGGAGTGGCCTGGAGTGTGTGTGTGGGCTGGCCGGGAGTGGCCTGGAGTGGCCTGGAGTGTGTGTGTGGGCTGGCCGGGAGTGGCCTGAAGTGTGTGTGTGTGGGCTGATCGGGAGTGGTCTGGAGTGTGTGTGTGAGCTGATCGGGAGTGGCCGGCAGTGTGTGTGTTGTCCGTGAGTAGTCTGGAGTGTGTGTGTGGGCTGGCCGGGAGTGGCCTGGAGTGTGTGTGTGGGCTGGCCGGGAGTGGCCTGGAGTGGCCTGGAGTGTGTGTGTGGGCTGGCCGGGAGTGGCCGGGAGTGTGTGTGGGATATCCGGGAGTGGCCTGGAGTGTGTGTGTGGGCTGGCCGGGAGTGGCCGGGAGTGTGTGTGTGGGCTGGCCGGGAGTGGCCTGCAGTGTGTGTGTTGGCTGGCCGGGAGTGGCCTGGAGTGTGTGTGTGGGCTGGTCGGGAGTGGCTTGGAGTGTGTGTGTGGGCTGGCCGGGAGTGGCCTGGAGTGTGTGTGTGGGCTGGCCGGGAGTGGCCTGGAGTGTGTGTGTGGGATGGCCGGGAGTGGCCTTGAGTGTGTGTGTGGGCTGCCCGGGAGTGGCCTGGAGTGTGTGTGTGGGCTGCCCGGGAGTGGCCTGGAGTGTGTGTGTGGGCTGGCCGGGAGTGGCCGGGAGTGTGTGTGTGTGCTGGCCGGGAGTGGCCTGGAGCGTGTGTGTGGGATGGCCGGGAGTGGCCTGGAGTGTGTGTGTGGAATGGCCGGGTGTGGCCTGGAGTGTGTGTGTGGGCTGGCCGGGAGTGGCCTGGAGTGTGTGTGTGGGATGGCCGGGAGTGGCCTGGAGTGTGTGTGTGGGCTGGCCGGGAGTGGCCTGGAGTGTGTGTGTGGGCTGGCCGGGAGTGGCCTGGAGTGTGTGTGTGGGCTGGCCGGGAGTGGCCTGGAGTGTGTGTGTGGGCTGGCCGGGGGTGGCCAGGAGTGTGTGTGTGGGCTGGCCGGGAGTGGCCTGGAGTGTGTGTGTGGGCTGGCAGGGAGTGGCCAGGAGTGTGTGTGTGGGCTGCCCGGGAGTGGCCTGGAGTGTGTGTGTGGGCTGGCTGGGAGTGGCTTGGAGTGTGTGTGTGGGCTGGCCGGGAGTGGCCTGGAGTGTGTGTGTGGGCTGGCTGGGAGTGGCCTGGAGTGTGTGTGTGGGCTGGCCGGGAGTGGCCAGGAGTGTGAGTGTGGGCTGGCCTGGAGTGGCCTGGAGTGTGTGTGTGGGATGGCCGGGAGTGGCCTGGAGTGTGTGTGTGGGCTGGCCGGGAGTGTCCTGGCCTGGAGTGTGTGTGGGCTGGCCGGGAGTGACCTGGAGTGTGTGTGTGGGCTGGCCGGGAGTGTCCTGGCCTGGAGTGTGTGTGGGCTGGCCGGGAGTGGCCTGGAGTGTGTGGGTGGGATGGCCGGGAGTGACCTGAAGTGTGTGTGTGTGCTGGCCGGGAGTTGTCTGGAGTGTGTGTGGGCTGGCCGGGAGTGGCCTGGAGTGTGTGTGTGGGCTGTCCGGGAGTGGCCTGAAGTGTGTGTGTGGGCTGGCCGGGAGTGGTCTGGAGTGTGTGTGGGCTGGCCGGGAGTGGCCTGGAGTGTGTGCGTGGGCTGGCCGGGAGTGGCCTGGAGTGTGTGTGTGGGCTGGCCGGGAGTGGCCTGGAGTGTGTGTGTGGGCTGGCCGGGAGTGGCCTGAAGTGTGTGTGTGTGGGCTGATCGGGAGTGGTCTGGAGTGTGTGTGGGCTGGCCGGGAGTGGCCTGGGGTGTGTGTGTGGGCTGGCCGGGAGTGGCCTGGAGTCTGTGTGTGGGCTGGCCGGGAGTGGCCTGGAGTGTGTGTGTGGACTGGCCGGGAGTGGCCTCGAGTGGGTGCTTGGGCTGGCCGGGAGTGGCCGGGAGTGTGTGTGTGGGCTGGCCGGGAGTGGCCGGGAGTGTGTGTATGGGCTGGCCGGGAGTGGCCTGGAGTGAGTGTGTGTGCTGGCCGGGAGTGGCCTCGAGTGGGTGCTTGGGCTGGCCGGGAGTGGCCTGGTGTGTGTGTGGGCTGGCCGGGAGTGGCCTGGAGTATGTGTGTGGGCTGGCCCGGAGTGGCCTGGAGTGTGTGTGTGGGCTGGCCGGGAGTGGCCTGGAGTGTGTGTGTGGGCTGGCCGGGAGTGGCCTGGAGTGTGTGTGTGGGCTGGCCGGGAGTGGCCTGGAGTGTGTGTGTTGGATGGCCGGGAGTGGCCTGGAGTATGTGTGTGGGCTGGTCGTGAGAGGCCTGGAGTGTGTGTGTGGGCTGGCCGGGAGTGGCCGGGAGTGTTTGTGTGGGCTGGCCGGGAGTGGCCTGGAGTGTGTGTGTGGGCTGGCCGGGAGTGGCCTGGAGTGTGTGTGTGGGCTGGCCGGGAATGGCCTGGAGTGTGTGTGTGGTCTGGCCGGGAGTGGCCTGGAGTGTGTGTGGGCTTTTCCGGGAGTGGCCTGGAGTGTGTGTGTGGGCTGTCCAGGAGTGGCCTGGCCTGGAGTGTGTGTGTGGGCTGGCCGGGAGTTGCCCTGCAGTGTGTGTGTGGGCTGGCCGGCAGTGGCCTGGAGTGTGTGTGAGGGCTGTCCGGGAGTGGCCTGGAGTGTGTGTGTGGGCTGGCCGGGAGTGGCCTGGAGTGTGTGTGTGGGCTGGCCGGGAGTGGCCGGGAGTGTTTGTGTGGGCTGGCCGGGAGTGGCCTGGAGTGTGTGTGTGGGCTGGCCGGGAGTGGCCTGGAGTGTGTGTGTGGGCTGGCCGGGAATGGCCTGGAGTGTGTGTGTGGTCTGGCCGGGAGTGGCCTGGAGTGTGTGTGGGCTTTTCCGGGAGTGGCCTGGAGTGTGTGTGTGGGCTGTCCAGGAGTGGCCTGGCCTGGAGTGTGTGTGTGGGCTGGCCGGGAGTTGCCCTGCAGTGTGTGTGTGGGCTGGCCGGCAGTGGCCTGGAGTGTGTGTGAGGGCTGTCCGGGAGTGGCCTGGAGTGTGTGTGTGGGCTGGCCGGGAGTGGCCTGGAGTGTCTGTGGGCTGGCCGGGAGTTACCTGGTAGTCAGCGCGCAGGGAGAGTTACTCGCGCAGGAGGCCTCCTCCATTCAGACCCAGTCCACCTCCAGCTCCATTAGACATCCCTTCACCCTCACTCCGCTGGCTGCCCAGTGATACAAAAGAAGATTCGGCAGGGCCAGTCCTCCCACCTGCTCCTTATTGTAGAATCGTCTTGCGTGTTCTAGAAACTCGCTCCATTTGTTACATTTTTTACAGGGAATAATTTACAGTGGTCCCTGGGTAGTGTACCATTATTTACAGTGGTCCCTGGATAGTGTATCATGATATACAGTGGTCCCTGGGTAGTTTACCATTATTCACAGTGGTCCCTGGGTAGAATATCATTATATACAGTGGTCCCTGGGTAGTATATCATTATGTACAGTGATCCCAGGGTAGAATATCATTATTTACAGTGGTCCCTGGGTAGTATATCATTATGTACAGTGGTCCCTGGGTCGTTTACCATTATTTACAGTGGTCCCTGTGTAGTATATCATTAGATACAGTAGTCCCTGGGTAGAATATCATTATATACTGTGGTCCCTGGGTAGTGTATCATTATATACAGTGGTCCCTGGGTAGAATATCATTATATACAGTGGTCCCTGGGTAGTATATCATTATGTACAGTGATCCCTGGGTAGAATATCATTATATACAGTGGTCCCTGGGTAGTGTATCATTATATACAGTGGTCCCTGGGTAGTTTACCATTATTTACAGTGGTCCCTGGGCAGTATATCATTATTTACAGTGGTCCCTGGGTAGAATATCATTATATACAGTGGTCCCTTGGTAGTGTATCATTATTTACAGTGGTCTCTGGGTTGTGTATCTTATTTACAGTGTGCCCTGGGTAGTTTACCATTATTTACAGTTGTCCCTGGGTAGTATATCATTATATACAGTGGTCCGTGTGTAGTGTATCGTTATTTACAGTGGTCTCTGGGTAGTGTATCATTATATACAGTGGTCCCTGGGTAGAATATCATTATATACAGTGGTCCCTGGGTAGAATATCCTTATATACAGTGGTCCCTGAGTAGTATATCATTATGTACAGTGGTCCCTGGGTAGTTTACCATTATTTACAGTGGTCCCTGGGTAGTATATCATTAGATACAGTGGTCCCTGGGTAGTGTATCATTATTTACAGTGGTCCCTGGATAGTATATCATTAGATACAGTGGTCCCTGGGTAGTGTATCATTATTTACAGTGGTCCCTGGATAGTGTATCATGATATACAGTGGTCCCTGGGTAGTTTACCATTATTTACAGTGGTCCCTGGGTAGAATATCTTTATATACAGTGGTCCCTGGGTAGTATATCATTATGTACAGTGATCCCTGGGTAGAATATCATTATTTACAGTGGTCCCTGGGTAGTATATCATTATGTACAGTGGTCCCTGGGTCGTTTACCATTATTTACAGTGGTCCCTGGGTAGTATATCATGAGATACAGTAGTCCCTGGGTAGAATATCATTATATACAGTGGTCCCTGGGTAGTGTATCATTATATACAGTGGTCCCTGGGTAGAATATCATTATATACAGTGGTCCCTGGGTAGTATATCATTATGTACAGTGATCCCTGGGTAGAATATCATTATATACAGTGGTCCCTGGGTAGTGTATCATTATATACAGTGGTCCCTGGGTAGTTTACCATTATTTACAGTTGTCCCTGGGTAGTATATCATTATATACAGTGGTCCGTGTGTAGTGTATCATTATTTACAGTGGTCTCTGGGTAGTGTATCATTATAGACAGTGTGCCCTGGGTAGAATATCATTATATACAGTGGTCCCTGGGTAGAATATCCTTATATACAGTGGTCCCTGAGTAGTATATCATTATGTGCAGTGGTCCCTGGGTAGTTTACCATTATTTACAGTGGTCCCTGGGTAGTTTACCATTATTTACAGTGGTCCCTGGGTAGAATATCTTTATATACAGTGGTCCCTGGGTAGTATATCATTATGTACAGTGATCCCTGGGTAGAATATCATTATTTACAGTGGTCCCTGGGTAGTATATCATTATGTACAGTGGTCCCTGGGTCGTTTACCATTATTTACAGTGGTCCCTGGGTAGTATATCATTAGATACAGTAGTCCCTGGGTAGAATATCATTATATACAGTGGTCCCTGGGTAGTGTATCATTATATACAGTGGTCCCTGGGTAGAATATCATTATATACAGTGGTCCCTGGGTAGTATATCATTATGTACAGTGATCCCTGGGTAGAATATCATTATATACAGTGGTCCCTGGGTAGTGTATCATTATATACAGTGGTCCCTGGGTAGTTTACCATTATTTACTGTTGTCCCTGGGTAGTATATCATTATATACAGTGGTCCGTGTGTAGTGTATCATTATTCACAGTGGTCTCTGGGTAGTGTATCATTATAGACAGTGTGCCCTGGGTAGAATATCATTATATACAGTGGTCCCTGGGTAGAATATCCTTATATACAGTGGTCCCTGAGTAGTATATCATTATGTACAGTGGTCCCTGGGTAGTTTACCATTATTTACAGTGGTCCCTGGGTAGTATATCATTATATACAGTGGTCCCTGGATAGAATATCATTATATACAGTGGTCCCTTGGTAGTGTATCATTATTTACAGTGGTCTCTGGGTTGTGTATCTTATTTACAGTGCGCCCTGGGTAGTTTACCATTATTTACAGTGGTCCCTGGATCGTATATCATTATATACAGTGGTCCCTGGGTAGTGTATCATTATTTACAGTGGTCTCTGGGTAGTGTATTATTATATGCAGTGGTCCCTGGGTAGAATATCATTAATTACAGTGGTCCCTGGGTAGAATATCATTATTTGCAGTGTTCCCTGGTTAGAATATCATTATTTACAGTGTTCCCTGAGTAGAATATCATTATTTACAGTGGTCCCTGGTTAGAATATCATTATTTGCAGTGGTCCCTGGGCAGTATATCATTATTTGCAGTGGTCTCTGGATAGTGTATCATTATTTGCAGTGGTCCTTGGGTAGAATATCATTATTTACAGTGGTCCCTGGATAGTATATCATTATTTTCAGTAGTCCCTGGTTAGAATATCATTATTTATAGTGTCCCCTGTGTAGAATATCATTATATTCAGCGGTACCTGGGTGGTAAATCATTATTTACAGTGGTCCCTGCGTAGTTTATCATTATGTACTGTGGTCCCTGTGTAGTATATCATTCTTTATACCGGTCACTGGGTTGTATACCATTATTTACTGTGGCCTTGGGTAGGTATCATCATTTACAGTGGACCCTGGGTAGAATATCATTATTTACAGTGGTCCCTGTGAAGAATATGATTATTTACAGTTGTCCCTGGATAGAATATCAATATTTACAGTGGTCCCTGTGAAGAACATAATTATTTACAGTGGTAGCTGAGTAGTATATCATTATTAACAGTGGGCCCTGAGAAGAATATGATTATTTACAGTGGGCCCTGGGTAATATATCATTATTTACAGTGGTGCCTGTGAAGAATATGATTATTTCCAGTGGTCCGTCGGCAGTATCTCATTATTTACAGTGGTCCCTGTGAAGAATATCATTGTTTACAGTGGTCCCTGTGAAGAATATGATTATTTTCAGTGGTCGCTGGGTAGGATGTAATTATTTGCAGTGGTCCCTGGGTAGTATATCGTAATTTACAGTGGTCCCTGCGTAGAATATCATTCTTTACATTGGTCCCTGGGTAGTATATCATTATTTACAGTGGCCACAGGGTAGTATAGCATTTTTTACAGTGGTCCCTGCGTAGTATATCGTAATTTACAGTGGTCCCTGGGGAGTATATCATTATTTACAGTGGTCCCTGGGTTGTATACCATTATTTACATTGGGCCCCAGGTAGTGTTTCATTATTTACAGGGATCCCTCTGCTGTACATCATTATTTGGATTGGGCCCTGAGCAGTATATCATTATTTACAATGGTCCCTGGGCAGTATATCATTATTTACAGTTGTCCCTGGGTAGGATATCATTATTTACAGTTGTCCCTGAGCAGTATATCATTATTTACAATGGTCCCTGGGTAGTATATCATTATTTACAGTGGTCACAGGGTAGTATAGCATTTTTTACAGTGGTCCCTGCGTAGTATATCGTAATTTACAGTGGTCCCTGGGGAGTATATCATTATTTACAGTGGTCCCTGGATAGTATATCTTCATTTACTGTTGTTCCTGGGTAACGTATCATTATTTAAAGTGTTCCCTGGGTAGTATATCATTATTTACAGTGGTCCCAGTGTGGTATATCATTATTGACAGTGTTCACAGTGTGGTATATCATGATTTACAGTTGTCCCTGGACAGTATGTCATCAGTTATAGTGTGCCCTGTGTAATACATCTTTATTTACAGTGGCTCCAGGATAGTATTTCATTATTTACAGTGTATCTGGGCAATATATCATTATTTACAGTGGTCCATGGTGTAGTATACCATTATTTGCAGTGGTCCCTGGGAAATATTTCATTAATCACAGTCGTCCCTGGGTAGTTTTCAATTATTTACAGTTGTCCCTGGGCAGGATATAATTATTTACAGTATTCACTGGGTAGTATATCATTATGTACAGTGGTCCCTGGGTAGTATAACATTATTTACAGTGGTCCCTGGTTCGAATGTCATTATTTACAGTGGTCCCTGTGTGGAATATCATAATTTACAGTGGTCCCTGTGTATTATATTCTTAATTACAGTTGTCCCTGGGTTGTATATCATTATCTACAGTTGTCCCTTGGTTATATATAATTATTTGCGGTGGTCTCTGGACGGTATATCATTATTTATAGTGGTCCCAGGGTGGCATATCATTGTTTGCAGTGGACCCTGTGCAGCATATCATTTTTTTTCAGTTGTCGCAGAGTAGAATATCATTATTTACAATTGTGCGCTGAGTAGTATGTCATCATTTATAGTGGTCCCTGCATTGTATAGCATTATTTACAGTAGTCGCTGGGCAATGTATCAATATTCACAGTGGTCCCTAGGTAGGATATCATTATTTACAGTGGTCTCTGAGCAGTATATCATTATTTCCAGTGGTCCCTATGTAGAATATCATTATTTGCGGTGGTTCCTGCGTAGAATAACATTATTTACAGGGGTCCCTGGGTAGTGTATCATTATATACAGTGGTCCCTGGGTAGAATATCATTATATACAGTGGTCCCTGGGTAGTGTATCATTATATACAGTGGTCCCTGGGTAGAATATCATTATATACAGTGGTCCCTGGGAAGTATATCATTATGTACAGTGATCCCTGGGTAGAATATCATTATATACAGTGGTCCCTGGGTAGTGTATCATTATATATAGTGGTCCCTGTGTAGTTTACCATTATTTACAGTTGTCCCTGGGTAGTATATCATTATATACAGTGGTCCGTGTGTAGTGTATCATTATTTACAGTGGTCTCTGGGTAGTGTATCATTATAGACAGTGTGCCCTGGGTAGAATATCATTATATACAGTGGTCCCTGGGTAGAATATCCTTATATACAGTGGTCCCTGAGTAGTATATCATTATGTACAGTGGTCCCTGGGTAGTTTACCATTATTTACAGTGGTCCCTGGGTAGTATATCATTAGATACAGTGGTCCCTGGATAGAATATCATTATATACAGTGGTCCCTTGGTAGTGTATCATTATTTACAGTGGTCTCTGGGTTGTGTATCTTATTTACAGTGCGCCCTGGGTAGTTTACCATTATTTACAGTGGTCCCTGGATCGTATATCATTATATACAGTGGTCCCTGGGTAGTGTATCATTATTTACAGTGGTCTCTGGGTAGTGTATTATTATATGCAGTGGTCCCTGGGTAGAATATCATTAATTACAGTGGTCCCTGGGTAGAATATCATTATTTGCAGTGTTCCCTGGTTAGAATATCATTATTTACAGTGTTCCCTGAGTAGAATATCATTATTTACAGTGGTCCCTGGTTAGAATATCATTATTTGCAGTGGTCCCTGGGCAGTATATCATTATTTGCAGTGGTCTCTGGATAGTGTATCATTATTTGCAGTGGTCCTTGGGTAGAATATCATTATTTACAGTGGTCCCTGGATAGTATATCATTATTTTCAGTGGTCCCTGGTTAGAATATCATTATTTATAGTGTCCCCTGTGTAGAATATCATTATATTCAGCGGTACCTGGGTGGTAAATCATTATTTACAGTGGTCCCTGCGTAGTTTATCATTATGTACTGTGGTCCCTGTGTAGTATATCATTATTTATACCGGTCACTGGGTTGTATACCATTATTTACTGTGGCCTTGGGTAGGTATCATCATTTACAGTGGACCCTGGGTAGAATATCATTATTTACAGTGGTCCCTGTGAAGAATATGATTATTTACAGTTGTCCCTGGGTAGAATATCAATATTTACAGTGGTCCCTGTGAAGAACATAATTATTTACAGTGGTAGCTGAGTAGTATATCATTATTAACAGTGGGCCCTGAGAAGAATATGATTATTTAAAGTGGGCCCTGGGTAATATATCATTATTTACAGTGGTGCCTGTGAAGAATATGATTATTTCCAGTGGTCCGTCGGCAGTATCTCATTATTTACAGTGGTCCCTGTGAAGAATATCATTATTTACAGTGGTCCCTGTGAAGAATATGATTATTTTCAGTGGTCGCTGGGTAGGATGTAATTATTTGCAGTGGTCCCTGGGTAGTATATCGTAATTTACAGTGGTCCCTGCGTAGAATATCATTCTTTACATTGGTCCCTGGGTAGTATATCATTATTTACAGTGGTCCCTGTGAAGAATATCATTATTTACAGTGGTCCCTGTGAAGAATATGATTATTTTCAGTGGTCGCTGGGTAGGATGTAATTATTTGCAGTGGTCCCTGGGTAGTATATCGTAATTTACAGTGGTCCCTGCGTAGAATATCATTCTTTACATTGGTCCCTGGGTAGTATATCATTATTTACAGTGGCCACAGGGTAGTATAGCATTTTTTACAGTGGTCCCTGCGTAGTATATCGTAATTTACAGTGGTCCCTGGGGAGTTTATCATTATTTACAGTGGTCCCTGGGTTGTATACCATTATTTACATTGGGCCCCAGGTAGTGTTTCATTATTTACAGGGATCCCTCTGCTGTACATCATTATTTGGATTGGGCCCTGAGCAGTATATCATTATTTACAATGGTCCCTGGGCAGTATATCATTATTTACAGTTGTCCCTGGGTAGGATATCATTATTTACAGTTGTCCCTGAGCAGTATATCATTATTTACAATGGTCCCTGGGTAGTATATCATTATTTACAGTGGTCACAGGGTAGTATAGCATTTTTTACAGTGGTCCCTGCGTAGTATATCGTAATTTACAGTGGTCCTTCGGGAGTATATCATTATTTACAGTGGTCCCTGGATAGTATATCTTCATTTACTGTTGTTCCTGGGTAACGTATCATTATTTAAAGTGTTCCCTGGGTAGTATATCATTATTTACAGTGGTCCCAGTGTGGTATATCATTATTGACAGTGTTCACAGTGTGGTATATCATGATTTACAGTTGTCCCTGGACAGTATGTCATCAGTTATAGTGTGCCCTGTGTAATACATCTTTATTTACAGTGGCTCCTGGATAGTATTTCATTATTTACAGTGTCTCTGGGCAACATATCATTATTTACAGTGGTCCATGGTGTAGTATACCATTATTTGCAGTGGTCCCTGGGAAATATATCATTAATCACAGTCGTCCCTGGGTAGTTTTCAATTATTTACAGTTGTCCCTGGGCAGGATATAATTATTTACAGTATTCACTGGGTAGTATATCATTATGTACAGTGGTCCCTGGGTAGTATAACATTATTTACAGTGGTCCCTGGTTCGAATGTCATTATTTACAGTGGTCCCTGTGTGGACTATCATAATTTACAGTGGTCCCTGTGTATTATATTCTTAATTACAGTTGTCCCTGGGTTGTATATCATTATTTACAGTTGTCCCTTGGTTATATATAATTATTTGCGGTGGTCTCTGGACGGTATATCATTATTTATAGTGGTCCCAGGGTGGCATATCATTGTTTGCAGTGGACCCTGTGCAGCATATCATTTTTTTTAAGTTGTCGCAGAGTAGAATATCATTATTTACAATTGTGCGCTGAGTAGTATGTCATCATTTATAGTGGTCCCTGCATTGTATAGCATTATTTACAGTAGTCGCTGGGCAATGTATCAATATTCACAGTGGTCCCTAGGTAGGATATCATTATTTACAGTGGTCTCTGAGCAGTATATCATTATTTCCAGTGGTCCCTATGTAGAATATCATTATTTGCGGTGGTTCCTGCGTAGAATAACATTATTTACAGGGGTCCCTGGGTAGTGTATCATTATATACAGTGGTCCCTGGGTAGAATATCATTATATACAGTGGTCCCTGGGTAGTATATCATTATGTACAGTGATCCCTGGGTAAAATATCATTATATACAGTGGTCCCTGGGTAGTGTATCATTATATACAGTGGTCCCTGGGTAGTTTACCATTATTTACAGTGGTCCCTGGGCAGTATATCATTATTTACAGTGGTCCCTGGGTAGAATATCATTATATACAGTGGTCCCTTGGTAGTGTATAATTATTTACAGTGGTCTCTGGGTTGTGTATCTTATTTACAGTGTGCCCTGGGTAGTTTACCATTATTTACAGTGGTCCCTGGGTAGTATATCATTATATACAGTGGTCCGTGTGTAGTGTATCGTTATTTACAGTGGTCTCTGGGTAGTGTATCATTATATACAGTGGTCCCTGGGTAGAATATCATTATATACAGTGGTCCCTGGGTAGAATATCCTTATATACCCTGGTCCCTGGGTAGTGTCTCATTATATACCGTGGTCTCTGGGTAGTTTACCATTATTTACATGGGGCCCTGGGCAATATATCATTATATACAGTGGTCCCTGGGTAGAATATCATTATATACAGTGATCCCTTGGTAGTGTATCATTATTTACAGTGGTCTATGGGTTGTGTATCTTATTTACAGTGTGCCCTGGGTAGTTTACCATTATTGACAGTGGTCCCTGGGTCGTATATCATTATATACAGTGGTCCCTGGGTAGTGTATCATTATTTACAGTGGTCTCTGGGTAGTGTATCATTATATGCAGTGGTCCCTGGGTAGAATATCATTATATACAGTGGTCCCTGGGTAGTATATCATTTTTTACAGTGGTCCCAAAGTAGAATATCATTATTTACACTGGTCCCTGGGTAGAATATCATTATATACAGTGGTCCCTGGTTAGTACATCATTATATACAGTGGTCACTGGGTAGTATATCATTATGTACAGTGGCCCCTGGGTAGTTTACCATGATTTACAGTGGTCCCTGTGTAGTATATCATTATATACTGTGGTCCCTTGGTAGTGATTCATTATTTACAGTGGTCCCTGGGTAGTTTACCATTATTGACAGAGGTCCCTGGGTCGTATATCATCATTTACAGTGGTCCCTGTGTAGAATATCATAATTTACAGTGGTCCTTGGGTTGTATATCATTATTTACAGTGGTCTCTGTGCAGAATATAATTATTTACAGTAGTCCCTGGGCAGTCTGTCATTACTTACAGTGGTCACTGGGGAGAATATCATTATTTACAGTGGTCCCGGTTAGTGTATCATTATCTACCGTTGTCCCTGAGTAGAATATCATTATCTTCAGCGGTTCCTGGGTTGTATGCCATTATGTACAGAGGCCTTAGGTGGGTAGCATCATTTACATTGGCCACTGGATAGTATTTCATTAGTTACTGTGGTCCCTGTGCAGTATATCATTATGCACAGCGGTCCCTGGGTAGAATAACATTATTTACAGTGTTCCCTGGGTAGAATATCATTATTTACAGTGTTCCCTGGTTAGAATATCGTTATTTCCGGTGTTCCCTGGGTAGTGTATCATTATTTACAGTGGTCCCTGGTTAGAATAACATTATTTACAGTTGTCCCTGGGTAGAATATCATTATTTGCAGTGTTCCCTGGGTAGAATATCATTATTTACAGTGTTCCCTGGTTAGAATATCGTTATTTACAGTGTTCCCTGGGTAGTGTATCATTATATACAGTGGTCCCTGGGTAGTTTACCATTATTTACAGTGGTCCCTGGGCAGTATATCATTATTTACAGTGGTCCCTGGGTAGAATATCATTATATACAGTGGTCCCTTGGTAGTGTATCATTATTTACAGTGGTCTCTGGGTTGTGTATCTTATTTACAGTGTGCCCTGGGTAGTTTACCATTATTTACAGTGGTCCCTGGGTAATATATCATGATATACAGTGGTCCCTGGGTAGTATATCATTATGTACAGTGGTCCCTCTTTGTTTACCATTAGCGACAGTGGTCCCTGGGTAGTATATCATTAGATACAGTGGTCCCTGTGTAGAATATCATTATATACAGTGGTCCCTGGGTAGTGTATCATTATATACAGTGGTCCCTGGGTAGAATAGCATTATATACAGTGGTCCCTGGGTCGTATATCATTATGTACAGTGATCCCTGGGTAGAATATCCTTATATACAGTGGTCCCTGGGTAGTGTATCATTATTTACAGTGTTCCCTGGGTAGAATATCATTATTTACAGTGTTCCCTGGTTAGCATATTATTTACAGTGGTCCCTGGTTAGAATATCATTATTTACAGTGTTCCCTGGGTAGAATATCATTATTTACAGTGTTCCCTGGGTAGGATATCATTAATTACAGTGGTCCCTGGTTAGAATATCATTATTTACAGTGTTCCCTGGGTAGAATATCATTATTTACAGTGTTCCCTGGGTAGGATATCATTAATTACAGTGGTCCCTGGTTAGAACATCATTATTTACAGTGTTCCCTGGGTAGAATATCATTATTTACAGTGTTCCCTGGGTTGAATATCATTATTTACAGTGGTCCCTGGGTAGAATATCATTATTTACAGTGGTCCCTGGGTAGTATATCATTATTTACAGTGTTCCCTGGGTAGAATATCATTATTTGCAGTGTTCCCTGGTTAGAATATCATTATTTACAGTGTTCCCTAAGTAGAATATCATTATTTACAGTGGTCCCTGGTTAGAATATCATTATTTGTAGTGGTCCCTGGGCAGTATATCATTATTTGCAGTGGTCTCTGGATAGTATATCATTATTTGCAGTGGTCCTTGGGTAGAATATCATTATTTACAGTGGTCCCTGGATAGTATATCATTATTTTCAGTGGTCCCTGGTTAGAATATCTTTATTTACAGTGTCCCCTGGGTAGAATATCATTATATTCAGCAGTACCTGGGTGGTAAATCATTATTTACAGTGGTCCCTGCGTAGTTTATCATTATGTACTGTGGTCTCTGTGTAGTATATCATTATTTATACCAGTCACTGGGTTGTATACCATTATTTACTGTGGCCTTGGGTAGGTATCATCATTTACAGTGGACCCTGGGTAGAATATTATTATTTACAGTGGTCCCTGTGAAGAATATGATTATTTACAGTTGTCCCTGGGTAGAATATCAATATTTACAGTGGTCCCTGTGAAGAACATAATTATTTACAGTGGTCGCTGAGTAGTATATCATTATTTACAGTGGGCCCTGAGAAGAATATGATTATTTACAGTGGGCCCTGGGTAATATATCATTATTTACAGTGGTCCCTGTGAAGAATATGATTATTTTCAGTGGTCGCTGGGTAGGATGTAATTATTTGCAGTGATCCCTGGGTAGTATATCGTAATTTATAGTGGTCCCTGGGTAGAATATCATTATTTACATTGGTCCCTGGGTAGAATATCATTATTTACAGTGGTCCCTGGGTAGTGTATCATTATTTACAGTGTTCCCTGGGTAGAATATCATTATTTGCAGTGGTCTCTGGATAGTATATCATTATTTGCAGTGGTCCTTGGGTAGAATATCATTATTTAATGTTGTTCCTGGGTAACGTATCATTATTTAAAGTGTTCCCTGGGTAGTATATCATTATTTACAGTGGTCCCCGTGTGGTATATCATTATTGACAGTGTTCACAGTGTGGTATATCATGATTTACAGTTGTCCCTGGACAGTATGTCATCAATTATAGTGTGCCCTGTGTAATACATCTTTATTTACAGTGGCTCCTGGATAGTATTTCATTATTTACTGTGTCTCTGGGCAATATATCAGGATTCACAGTGGTCCCTGGGTAATATATCATTATTTACAGTGGTCCATGGTGTAGTATACCATTATTTGCAGTGGTCCCTGGGAAATATATCATTAATCACAGTCGTCCCTGGATTGTTTTTAATTATTTACAGTTGTCCCTGGGCAGGATATAATTATTTACAGTGTTCACTGGGTAGTATAGCATTATGTACAGTGGTCCCTGGGTAGTATAACATTATTTACAGTGGTCCCTGGTTCGAATGTCATTATTTACAGTGGTCCCTGTGTGGAATATCATAATTTACAGTGGTCCCTGGGTATTATATTCTTATTTACAGTTGTCCCTGGGTTGTATATCATTATTTACAGTTGTCCCTTGGTTATATATAATTATTTGCGGTGGTCTCTGGACGGTATATCATTATTTATAGTGGTCCCAGTGTGGCATATCATTGTTTGCAGTGGTCCCTGGGCAGCATATCATTTTTTTTCAGTTGTCGCAGAGTAGAATATCATTATTTACAATTGTGCGCTGAGTAGTATGTCATCATTTATAGTGGTCCCTGCATTGTATAGCATTATTTACAGTAGTCGCTGGGCAATATCAATATTCACAGTGGTCCCTGGGAAGGATATCATTATTTACAGTGGTCTCTGAGCAGTATATCATTATTTCCAGTGGGCCCTGGGTAGAATATCATTATATACAGTGGTCCCTGGGTAGTATATCATTATGTACAGTGATCCCTGGGTAGAATATCAATACATACAGTGGTCCCTGGGTAGTGTATCATTATATACAGTGGTCCCTGGGTAGTTTACCATGATTTACAGTGGTCCCATGGCAATATATCATTATTTACAGTGGTCCCTGGGTAGAATATCATTATATACAGTGGTCCCTTGGTAGTGTATCATTATTTACAGTGGTCTCTGGTTAGAATATCATTATTTGTAGTGGTCCCTGGGCAGTATATCATTATTTGCAGTGGTCTCTGGATAGTATATCATTATTTGCAGTGGTCCTTGGGTAGAATATCATTATTTTCAGTGGTCCCTGGTTAGAATATCTTTATTTACAGTGTCCCCTGGGTAGAATATCATTATATTCAGCAGTACCTGGGTGGTAAATCATTATTTACAGTGGTCCCAGCGTAGTTTATCATTATGTACTGTGGTCCCTGTGTAGTATATCATTATTTATACCAGTCACTGGGTTGTATACCATTATTTACTGTGGCCTTGGGTAGGTATCATCATTTACAGTGGACCCTGGGTAGAATATTATTATTTACAGTGGTCCCTGTGAAGAATATGATTATTTACAGTTGTCCCTGGGTAGAATATCAATATTTACAGTGGTCCCTGTGAAGAACATAATTATTTACAGTGGTCGCTGAGTAGTATATCATTATTTACAGTGGGCCCTGAGAAGAATATGATTATTTACAGTGGGCCCTGGGTAATATATCATTATTTACAGTGGTCCCTGTGAAGAATATGATTATTTTCAGTGGTCGCTGGGTAGGATGTAATTATTTGCAGTGATCCCTGGGTAGTATATCGTAATTTATAGTGGTCCCTGGGTAGAATATCATTATTTACATTGGTCCCTGGGTAGTATATCATTATTTACAGTGGTCACAGGGTAGTATAGCATTTTTTACAGTGGTCCCTGCGTAGTATATCGTAATTTACAGTGGTCCCTGGGGAGTATATCATTATTTTCAGTGGTCCCTGGGTTGTATACCGTTATTTACATTGGGCCCCAGGTAGTGTTTCATTATTTACAGGGATCCCTCTGCAGTACATCATTATTTGCAGTGGTCCCTGAGCAGTATTTCATTATTTACAATGGTCCCTGGGCAGTATATCATTATTTACAGTTGTCCCTGGGGAGTATATCATTATTTACAGTGGTCCCTGGGTTGTATACCATTATTTACATTGGGCCCCAGGTAGAGTTTCATTATTTACAGGGCTCCCTCTGCAGTACATCATTATTTGCAGTGGTCCCTGAGCAGTATATCATTACTTACAGTTGTCCCTGGGTAGGATGTCATTATTTACAGTGTTCCCTGGATAGTATATCTTCATTTAATGTTGTTCCTGGGTAACGTATCATTATTTAAAGTGTTCCCTGGGTAGTATATCATTATTTACAGTGGTCCCCGTGTGGTATATCATTATTGACAGTGTTCACAGTGTGGTATATCATGATTTACAGTAGTCCCTGGACAGTATGTCATCAATTATAGTGTGCCCTGTGTAATACATCTTTATTTACAGTGGCTCCTGGATAGTATTTCATTATTTACTGTGTCTCTGGGCAATATATCAGGATTCACAGTGGTCCCTGGGTAATATATCATTATTTACAGTGGTCCATGGTGTAGTATACCATTATTTGCAGTGGTCCCTGGGAAATATATCATTAATCACAGTCGTCCCTGGATTGTTTTTAATTATTTACAGTTGTCCCTGGGCAGGATATAATTATTTACAGTGTTCACTGGGTAGTATAGCATTATGTACAGTGGTCCCTGGGTAGTATAACATTATTTACAGTGGTCCCTGGTTCGAATGTCATTATTTACAGTGGTCCCTGTGTGGAATATCATAATTTACAGTGGTCCCTGGGTATTATATTCTTATTTACAGTTGTCCCTGGGTTGTATATCATTATTTACAGTTGTCCCTTGGTTATATATAATTATTTGCGGTGGTCTCTGGACGGTATATCATTATTTATAGTGGTCCCAGTGTGGCATATCATTGTTTGCAGTGGTCCCTGGGCAGCATATCATTTTTTTTCAGTTGTCGCAGAGTAGAATATCATTATTTACAATTGTGCGCTGAGTAGTATGTCATCATTTATAGTGGTCCCTGCATTGTATAGCATTATTTACAGTAGTCGCTGGGCAATATCAATATTCACAGTGGTCCCTGGGAAGGATATCATTATTTACAGTGGTCTCTGAGCAGTATATCATTATTTCCAGTGGTCCCTGGGTAGAATATCATTATATACAGTGGTCCCTGGGTAGTATATCATTATGTACAGTGATCCCTGGGTAGAATATCAATATATACAGTGGTCCCTGGGTAGTGTATCATTATATACAGTGGTCCCTGGGTAGTTTACCATGATTTACAGTGGTCCCATGGCAATATATCATTATTTACAGTGGTCCCTGGGTAGAATATCATTATATACAGTGGTCCCTTGGTAGTGTATCATTATTTACAGTGGTCTCTGGTTAGAATATCATTATTTGTAGTGGTCCCTGGGCAGTATATCATTATTTGCAGTGGTCCCTGGATAGTATATCATTATTTGCAGTGGTCCTTGGGTAGAATATCATTATTTACAGTGGTCCCTGGATAGTATATCATTATTTTCAATGGTCCCTGGTTAGAATATCTTTATTTACAGTGTCCCCTGGGTAGAATATCATTATATTCAGCAGTACCTGGGTGGTAAATCATTATTTACAGTGGTCCCTGCGTAGTTTATCATTATGTACTGTGGTCCCTGTGTAGTATATCATTATTTATACCAGTCACTGGGTTGTATACCATTATTTACTGTGGCCTTGGGTAGGTATCATCATTTACAGTGGACCCTGGGTAGAATATTATTATTTACAGTGGTCCCTGTGAAGAATATGATTATTTACAGTTGTCCCTGGGTAGAATATCAATATTTACAGTGGTCCCTGTGAAGAACATAATTATTTACAGTGGTCGCTGAGTAGTATATCATTATTTACAGTGGGCCCTGAGAAGAATATGATTATTTACAGTGGGCCCTGGGTAATATATCATTATTTACAGTGGTCCCTGTGAAGAATATGATTATTTTCAGTGGTCGCTGGGTAGGATGTAATTATTTGCAGTGATCCCTGGGTAGTATATCGTAATTTATAGTGGTCCCTGGGTAGAATATCATTATTTACATTGGTCCCTGGGTAGTATATCATTATTTACAGTGGTCACAGGGTAGTATAGCATTTTTTACAGTGGTCCCTGCGTAGTATATCGTAATTTACAGTGGTCCCTGGGGAGTATATCATTATTTTCAGTGGTCCCTGGGTTGTATACCATTATTTACATTGGGCCCCAGGTAGTGTTTCATTATTTACAGGGATCCCTCTGCTGTACATCATTATTCGCAGTGGTCCCTGAGCAGTATTTCATTATTTACAATGGTCCCTGGGCAGTATATCATTATTTACAGTTGTCCCTGGGGAGGATATCATTATTTACAGTTGTCCCTGAGCAGTATATCATTATTTACATTGGTCCCTGGGTAGTATATCATTATTTACAGTGGTCACAGGGTAATATAGCATTTTTTACAGTGGTCCCTGCGTAGTATATCGTAATTTACAGTGGTCCCTGGGGAGTATATCATTATTTACAGTGGTCCCTGGGTTGTATACCATTATTTACATTGGGCCCCAGGTAGTGTTTCATTATTTACAGGGCTCCCTCTGCAGTACATCATTATTTGCAGTGGTCCCTGAGCAGTATATCATTACTTACAGTTGTCCCTGGGTAGGATGTCATTATTTACAGTGTTCCCTGGATAGTATATCTTCATTTAATGTTGTTCCTGGGTAACGTATCATTATTTAAAGTGTTCCCTGGGTAGTATATCATTATTTACAGTGGTCCCCGTGTGGTATATCATTATTGACAGTGTTCACAGTGTGGTATATCATGATTTACAGTTGTCCCTGGACAGTATGTCATCAATTATAGTGTGCCCTGTGTAATACATCTTTATTTACAGTGGCTCCTGGATAGTATTTCATTATTTACTGTGTCTCTGGGCAATATATCAGGATTCACAGTGGTCCCTGGGTAATATATCATTATTTACAGTGGTCCATGGTGTAGTATACCATTATTTGCAGTGGTCCCTGGGAAATATATCATTAATCACAGTCGTCCCTGGATTGTTTTTAATTATTTACAGTTGTCCCTGGGCAGGATATAATTATTTACAGTGTTCACTGGGTAGTATAGCATTATGTACAGTGGTCCCTGGGTAGTATAACATTATTTACAGTGGTCCCTGGTTCGAATGTCATTATTTACAGTGGTCCCTGTGTGGAATATCATAATTTACAGTGGTCCCTGGGTATAATATTCTTATTTACAGTTGTCCCTGGGTTGTATATCATTATTTACAGTTGTCCCTTGGTTATATATAATTATTTGCGGTGGTCTCTGGACGGTATATCATTATTTATAGTGGTCCCAGTGTGGCATATCATTGTTTGCAGTGGTCCCTGGGCAGCATATCATTTTTTTTCAGTTGTCGCAGAGTAGAATATCATTATTTACAATTGTGCGCTGAGTAGTATGTCATCATTTATAGTGGTCCCTGCATTGTATAGCATTATTTACAGTAGTCGCTGGGCAATATCAATATTCACAGTCCCTGGGAAGGATATCATTATTTACAGTGGTCTCTGAGCAGTATATCATTATTTCCAGTGGTCCCTGGGTAGAATATCATTATATACAGTGGTCCCTGGGTAGTATATCATTATGTACAGTGATCCCTGGGTAGAATATCAATATATACAGTGGTCCCTGGGTGGTGTATCATTATATACAGTGGTCCCTGGGTAGTTTACCATGATTTACAGTGGTCCCATGGCAATATATCATTATTTACAGTGGTCCCTGGGTTGAATATCATTATATACAGTGGTCCCTTGGTAGTGTATCATTATTTACAGTGGTCTCTGGTTAGAATATCATTATTTGTAGTGGTCCCTGGGCAGTATATCATTATTTGCAGTGGTCCCTGGATAGTATATCATTATTTGCAGTGGTCCTTGGGTAGAATATCATTATTTACAGTGGTCCCTGGATAGTATATCATTATTTTCAGTGGTCCCTGGTTAGAATATCTTTATTTACAGTGTCCCCTGGGTAGAATATCATTATATTCAGCAGTACCTGGGTGGTAAATCATTATTTACAGTGGTCCCTGCGTAGTTTATCATTATGTACTGTGGTCCCTGTGTAGTATATCATTATTTATACCAGTCACTGGGTTGTATACCATTATTTACTGTGGCCTTGGGTAGGTATCATCATTTACAGTGGACCCTGGGTAGAATATTATTATTTACAGTGGTCCCTGTGAAGAATATGATTATTTACAGTTGTCCCTGGGTAGAATATCAATATTTACAGTGGTCCCTGTGAAGAACATAATTATTTACAGTGGTCGCTGAGTAGTATATCATTATTTACAGTGGGCCCTGAGAAGAATATGATTATTTACAGTGGGCCCTGGGTAATATATCATTATTTACAGTGGTCCCTGTGAAGAATATGATTATTTTCAGTGGTCGCTGGGTAGGATGTAATTATTTGCAGTGATCCCTGGGTAGTATATCGTAATTTACAGTGGTCCCTGGGTAGAATATCATTATTTACATTGGTCCCTGGGTAGTATATCATTATTTACAGTGGTCACAGGGTAGTATAGCATTTTTTACAGTGGTCCCTGCGTAGTATATCGTAATTTACAGTGGTCCCTGGGGAGTATATCATTATTTTCAGTGGTCCCTGGGTTGTATACCATTATTTACATTGGGCCCCAGGTAGTGTTTCATTATTTACAGGGATCCCTCTGCAGTACATCATTATTCGCAGTGGTCCCTGAGCAGTATTTCATTATTTACAATGGTCCCTGGGCAGTATATCATTATTTACAGTTGTCCCTGGGTAGGATATCATTATTTACAGTTGTCCCTGAGCAGTATATCATTATTTACATTGGTCCCTGGGTAGTATATCATTATTTACAGTGGTCACAGGGTAATATAGCATTTTTTACAGTGGTCCCTGCGTAGTATATCGTAATTTACAGTGGTCCCTGGGGAGTATATCATTATTTACAGTGGTCCCTGGGTTGTATACCATTATTTACATTGGGCCCCAGGTAGTGTTTCATTATTTACAGGGCTCCCTCTGCAGTACATCATTATTTGCAGTGGTCCCTGAGCATTATATCATTACTTACAGTTGTCCCTGGGTAGGATGTCATTATTTACAGTGTTCCCTGGATAGTATATCTTCATTTAATGTTGTTCCTGGGTAACGTATCATTATTTAAAGTGTTCCCTGGGTAGTATATCATTATTTACAGTGGTCCCCGTGTGGTATATCATTATTGACAGTGTTCACAGTGTGGTATATCATGATTTACAGTTGTCCCTGGACAGTATGTCATCAATTATAGTGTGCCCTGTGTAATACATCTTTATTTACAGTGGCTCCTGGATAGTATTTCATTATTTACTGTGTCTCTGGGCAATATATCAGGATTCACAGTGGTCCCTGGGTAATATATCATTATTTACAGTGGTCCATGGTGTAGTATACCATTATTTGCAGTGGTCCCTGGGAAATATATCATTAATCACAGTCGTCCCTGGATTGTTTTTAATTATTTACAGTTGTCCCTGGGCAGGATATAATTATTTACAGTGTTCACTGGGTAGTATAGCATTATGTACAGTGGTCCCTGGGTAGTATAACATTATTTACAGTGGTCCCTGGTTCGAATGTCATTATTTACAGTGGTCCCTGTGTGGAATATCATTGTTTACAGTGGTCCCTGGGTATAATATTCTTATTTACAGTTGTCCCTGGGTTGTATATCATTATTTACAGTTGTCCCTTGGTTATATATAATTATTTGCGGTGGTCTCTGGACGGTATATCATTATTTATAGTGGTCCCAGTGTGGCATATCATTGTTTGCAGTGGTCCCTGGGCAGCATATCATTTTTTTTCAGTTGTCGCAGAGTAGAATATCATTATTTACAATTGTGCGCTGAGTAGTATGTCATCATTTATAGTGGTCCCTGCATTGTACAGCATTATTTACAGTAGTCGCTGGGCAATATCAATATTCACAGTCCCTGGGGAGGATATCATTATTTACAGTGGTCTCTGAGCAGTATATCATTATTTCCAGTGGTCCCTGGGTAGAATATCATTATATACAGTGGTCCCTGGGTAGTATATCATTATGTACAGTGATCCCTGGGTAGAATATCAATATATACAGTGGTCCCTGGGTAGTGTATCATTATATACAGTGGTCCCTGGGTAGTTTACCATGATTTACAGTGGTCCCATGGCAATATATCATTATTTACAGTGGTCCCTGGGTAGAATATCATTATATACAGTGGTCCCTTGGTAGTGTATCATTACTTACAGTGGTCTCTAGGTTGTGTATCTTATTTACAGTGTGCCCTGGGTAGTTTACCATTATTTACAATGGTCCCTGGGTAGTATATCATTATATACAGTGGTCCGTGTGTAGTGTATCGTTATTTACAGTGGTCTCTGGGTAGTGTATCATTATATACTGTGGTCCCTGGGCAGAATATCAGTATATACAGTGGTCCCTGGGTAGAATATCCTTATATACAGTGTTCCCTGGGTAGAATATCATTATTTACAGTGTTCCCTGGGTAGGATATCAATAATTACAGTGGTCCCTGGTTAGAATATCATTATTTACAGTGTTCCCTGGGTAGAATATCATTATTTACAGTGTTCCCTGGGTAGAATGTCATTATTTACAGTGGTCCCTGGGTAGAATATCATTATTTACAGTGGTCCCTGGGTAGTGTATCATTATTTACAGTGTTCCCTGGGTAGAATATCATTATTCGCAGTGTTCCCTGGTTAGAATATCATTATTTACAGTGTTCCCTAAGTAGAATATCATTATTTACAGTGGTCCCTGGGCAGTATATCATTGTTTGCAGTGGTCTCTGGATAGTATATCATTATTTGCAGTGGTCCTTGGGTAGAATATCATTATTTACAGTGGTCCCTGGATAGTATATCATTATTTTCAGTGGTCCCTGGTTAGAATATCATAATTTACAGTGTCCCCTGGGTAGAATATCATTATATTCAGCAGTACCTGGGTGGTAAATCATTATTTACAGTGGTCGCTGCGTAGTTTATCATTATGTACTGTGGTCCCTGTGTAGTATATCATTATTTATACCGGTCACTGGGTTGTATACCATTATTTACTGTGGCCTTGGTTAGGTATCATCATTTACAGTGGACCCTGGGTAGAATATCATTATTTACAGTGGTCCCTGTGAAGAATATGATTATTTACAGTTGTCCCTGGGTAGAATATCAATATTTACAGTGGTCCCTGTGAAGAACATAATTATTTACAGTGGTCGCTGAGTAGTATATCATTATTTACAGTGGGCCCTGAGAAGAATATGATTATTTACAGTGGGCCCTGGGTAATATATCATTATTTACAGTGGTGCCTGTGAAGAATATGATTATTTCCAGTGGTCCGTGGGCGGTATCTCATTATTTACAGTGTTCCCTGTGAAGAATATCATTATTTACAGTGGTCCCTGTGAAGAATATGATTATTTTCAGTGGTCGCTGGGTAGGATGTAATTATTTGCAGTGGTCCCTGGGTAGTATATCGTAATTTACAGTGGTCCCTGGGCAGAATATCATTATATACAGTGGTCCCTGGGTAGAATATCCTTATATACAGTGGTCCCTGGGTAGTATATCATTATGTACAGTGGTCCCCGAGTAGTTTACCGTTATTTACAGTGGTCCCTGGGTAGTATATCATTAGATATAGTGGTCCCTGGGTAGTGTATCATTAGTTACAGTGGTCTCTGGATAGTGTATCATTTTATACAGTGGTTCCTGGGTAGAATATCATTATATGCAGTGGTCCCTGGGTAGTGTATCATTACAGCGGTGCGCAGGGGCCTTCTGGGAGGTGAGTAGTGTATTTAAAAACCTTACCTTTACAGGAGCAGCCCTTTGGATTTTGGCGGCAGCGGTGCGCAGGGGCCTTCTGGGAGGTGAGTAGTGAGTTTAAAAGCTCTTACCTTTACAGGAGCAGCCCTTTGGATTTCGGCGGCAGCGGTGCGCAGGGGCCTTCTGGGAGGTGAGTAGTGAGCTTAAAAAGCCTTACCTTTACAGTAGCAGCCCTTTGGATTTCGGCGGCAGCGGTGCGCAGGGGCCTTCTGGGAGATGAGTAGTGAGCTTAAAAAGCCTTACCTTTACAGGAGCAACCCTTTGGATTTCGGCGGCAGCGGTGCGCAGGGGCCTTCTGGGAGGTGAGTAGTGAATTTAAAAACCTTACCTTTACAGGAGCAGCCCTTTGGATTTCGGCGGCAGCGGTGCGCAGGGGCCTTCTGGGAGGTGAGTAGTGTATTTAAAAAGCCTTGCCTGGTCCCGTGTCTGTTCTTCTTTTCTGTTTTATTTGTTTTTATATAAGGCGGGAACCGGAAGTTCGACCTCTGGCAAGTCCCCCCCCCCCCCAACCAATAAATTCTGGTGGAGAGGAAACCCGAGACACTACACATGTAGTGTCTCCCACCCGCCCTCCTCCTCTAACCTAATGATAAGACCCATTGGTGTAAGGTAAGTGCCATATTATATTATTAGCATTGTGCAGGTCAAGGATCGGAGGTGGAGGAGCAGTCTCTGTCAGCGAGAGAACCTGAGAACATCTCAGACACTCAGAAGGTAAGTAAGTGATTTTTACTTTTATACCTTTTTTCAAATTGTGTGTCGGGGGGAAACTGAAGTGACATCACAGAAAAGCTGTGACCTGAGTGGCTGGTTGGGATTCTAACCTAAATTTAAAAAAAAAAAAAAAAATTGAGTTTATGGGAACTAATTAAACATAATAACTTAATTATAATTTAGAGGATATCTAAGCCAGAGATCGGAGAGTATTATAGTTAGCTATCGCATTTCTATTAGAAATCTAGTGCTAGGAAACAGATAGTTGACAGTAACTTTGCAATTTAAAAAAAAAAGTATTTAAAAAAAAAGACAAATTTTAATTAATTGACGCAATGTCAGTTAGAGGGGTGCTGTGCTCTGACTGTGAGATGTGGTAGGTCCGGGAGGCTTCCAGCCTCCCGGATGGCTTCATCTGCAGAAAGTGTACCCAACTGCAGCTCCTCACAGACCGCATGGTTCGGTTGGAGCAGCAATTGGATGCACTTAGGAGCATGCAGGTGGCGGAAAGCGTCATAGATCGCAGTTATGTAAATGTGGTCACACCCAAGGTGCAGGCAGAGAAATGGGTGACCACCAGAAAGGGCAGGCAGTCAGTGCAGGAATCCCCTGTGGTTGTCCCCCTCTCGAACAGATATACCCCTTTGGATACTGTCGGGGGGGATAGCCTATCAGGGGAAAACAGCAGCATCCAGAGCAGTGGCACCACGGCTGGCTCTGATGTTCAGAAGGGAGGGTCAAAGCGCAGAAGAGTAATAGTAATAGGGGACTCTATAGTCAGGGGCACAGATAGGCGCTTCTGTGGACGTGAAAGAGACTCCAGGATGGTATGTTGCCTCCCTGGTGCCAGGGTCCAGGATGTCTCCGAACGGGTAGAGGGAATCCTGAAGGGGGAGGGCAAACAGGCAGAGGTCGTTGTACATATTGGTACTAACGACATAGGCAGGAAGGGGCATGAGGTCCTGCAGCAGGAGTTCAGGGAGCTAGGCAGAAAGTTAAAAGACAGGACCTCGAGGGTTGTAATCTCGGGATTACTCCCTGTGCCACGTGCCAGTGAGGCTAGAAATAGGAAGATAGAGCAGACAAACACGTGGCTAAACAGCTGGTGTAGGAGGGAGGGTTTCCGTTATCTGGACCACTGGGAGCTCTTCCGGGGCAGGTGTGACCTGTATAAGATGGACGGGTTGCATCTAAACCGGAGAGGCATAAATATCCTGGCCGCGAGGTTTGCTAGTGTCACACGGGAGGGTTTAAACTAGTATGGCAGGGGGGTGGGCACGGGAGCAATAGGTCAGAAGGTGAGAGCATTGAGGGAGAACTAGGGAATAGGGACAGTGTGGCTCTGAGGCAGAGCAGACGGGGAGAAGTTGCTGAACACAGCGGGTCTGGTGGCCTGAAGTGCATATGTTTTAATGCAAGGAGCATTACGGGTAAGGCAGATGAACTTAGAGCTTGGATTACTACTTGGAACTATGATGTTGTTGCCATTACAGAGACCTGGTTGAGGGAAGGGCAGGATTGGCAGCTAAACGTTCCAGGATTTAGATGTTTCAGGCGGGATAGAGGGGGATGTAAAAGGGGAGGCGGAGTTGCGCTACTTGTTCGGGAGAATATCACAGCTATACTGCGAGAGGACACCTCAGAGGGCAGTGAGGCTATATGGGTAGAGATCAGGAATAAGAAGGGTGCAGTCACAATGTTGGGGGTATACTACAGGCCTCCCAACAGCCAGCGGGAGATAGAGGAGCAGATAGGTAGACAGATTTTGGAAAAGAGTAAAAACAACAGTGTTGTGGTGATGGGAGACTTCAACTTCCCCAATATTGACTGGGACTCACTTAGTGCCAGGGGCTTAGACGGGGCGGAGTTTGTAAGGAGCATCCAGGAGGGCTTCTTAAAACAATATGTAAACAGTCCAACTAGGGAAGGGGCGGTACTGGACCTGGTATTGGGGAATGAGCCCGGCCAGGTGGTAGATGTTTCAGTAGGGGAGCATTTTGGTAACAGTGACCACAATTCAGTAAGTTTTAAAGTACTGGTGGACAAGGATAAGAGTGGTCCGAGGATGAATGTGCTAAATTGGGGGAAGGCTAATTATAACAATATTAGGCGAGAACTGAAGAACATAGATTGGGGGCGGATGTTTGAGGGCAAATCAACATCTGACATGTGGGAGGCTTTCAAGTGTCAGTTGAAAGGAATGCAGGACAGGCATGTTCCTGTGAGGAAGAAAGATAAATACGGCAATTTTCGGGAACCTTGGATGGCGAGTGATATTGTAGGCCTCGTCAAAAAGAAAAGGGAGGCATTTGTCAGGGCTAAAAGGCTGGGAACAGACGAAGCCTGTGTGGCATATAAGGAAAGTAGGAAGGAACTTAAGCAAGGAGTCAGGAGGGCTAGAAGGGGTCATGAAAAGTCATTGGCAAATAGGGTTAAGGAAAATCCCAAGGCTTTTTACACGTACATAAAAAGCAAGAGGGTAGCCAGGGAAAGGGTTGGCCCACTGAAGGATAGGCAAGGGAATCTATGTGCGGAGCCAGAGGAAATGGGCGAGGTACTAAATGAATACTTTGCATCAGTATTCACCAAAGAGAAGGAATTGGTAGATGTTGAGTCTGGAGAAGGGGGTGTAGATAGCCTGGGTCACATTGTGATCCAAAAAGACGAGGTGTTGGGTGTCTTAAAAAATATTAAGGTAGATAAGTCCCCAGGGCCGGATGGGATCTACCCCAGAATACTGAAGGAGGCTGGAGAGGAAATTGCTGTGGCCTTGACAGAAATCTTTGGATCCTCGCTGTCTTCAGGGGATGTCCCGGAGGACTGGAGAATAGCCAATGTTGTTCCTCTGTTTAAGAAGGGTAGCAAGGATAATCCCGGGAACTACAGGCCGGTGAGCCTTACTTCAGTGGTAGGGAAATTACTGGAGAGAATTCTTCGAGACAGGATCTACTCCCATTTGGAAGCAAATGGACGTATTAGTGAGAGGCAGCACGGTTTTGTGAAGGGGAGGTCGTGTCTCACTAACTTGATAGAGTTTTTCGAGGAGGTCACTAAGATGATTGATGCAGGTAGGGCAGTAGATGTTGTCTATATGGACTTCAGTAAGGCCTTTGACAAGGTCCCTCATGGTAGACTAGTACAAAAGGTGAAGTCACACGGGATCAGGGGTGAACTGGCAAGGTGGATACAGAACTGGCTAGGCCATAGAAGGCAGAGGGTAGCAATGGAGGGATGCTTTTCTAATTGGAGGGCTGTGACCAGTGGTGTTCCACAGGGATCAGTGTTGGGACCTTTGCTGTTTGTAGTATATATAAATGATTTGGAGGAAAATGTAACTGGTCTGATTAGTAAGTTTGCAGACGACACAAAGGTTGGTGGAATTGTGGATAGCGATGAGGACTGTCTGAGGATAAAGCAGGATTTAGATTGTCTGGAGACTTGGGCGGAGAGATGGCAGATGGAGTTTAATCCGGACAAGTGTGAGGTAATGCATTTTGGAAGGTCTAATGCAGTTAGGGAATATACAGTGAATGGTAGAACCCTCAAGAGTATTGAAAGTCAAAGAGATCTAGGAGTACAGGTCCACAGGTCATTGAAAGGGGCAACACAGGTGGAGAAGGTAGTCAAGAAGGCATACGGCATGCTTGCCTTCATTGGCCGGGGCATTGAGTATAAGAATTGGCAAGTCATGTTGCAGCTGTATAGAACCTTAGTTAGGCCACACTTGGAGTATAGTGTTCAATTCTGGTCGCCACACTACCAGAAGGATGTGGAGGCTTTAGAGAGGGTGCAGAAGAGATTTACCAGAATGTTGCCTGGTATGGAGGGCATAAGCTATGAGGAGAGATTGAATAAACTCGGTTTGTTCTCACTGGAACGAAGGAGGTTGAGGGGCGACCTGATAGAGGTATACAAAATTATGAGGGGCATAGACAGAGTGGATAGTCAGAGGCTTTTCCCCAGGGTAGAGGGGTCAATTACTAGGGGGCATAGGTTTAAGGTGAGAGGGGCAAGGTTTAGAGTAGATGTACGAGGCAAGTTTTTTAGGCAGAGGGTAGTGGGTGCCTGGAACTCGCTACCGGAGGAGGTAGTGGAAGCAGGGACGATAGGGACATTTAAGGGGCATCTTGACAAATATATGAATAGGATGGGAATAGAAGGATACGGACCCAGGAATTGTAGAAGATATTAGATTAGTCGGGCAGTATGGTCGGCACGGGCTTGGAGGGCCGAAGGGCCTGTTCCTGTGCTGTACATTTCTTTGTTCTTCTTTGTTCTTTGTTTATATACCGTGGTCACTGGGTAGTTTACCATTATTTACATGGGTCCCTAGGCAGTATATCATTATATACAGTGGTCCCTGGGTAGAATATCATTATAAACAGTGGTCCCTTGGTAGTGTATCATTATTTACAGTGGTCTCTGGGTTGTGTATCTTATTTACAGTGTGCCCTGGGTAGTTTACCATTATTTACAGTGATCCCTGGGTCGTATATCATTATATACAGTGGTCGCTGGGTAGTGTATCATTATTTACTATGGTCTCTGTGCAGAATATAATTATTTACAGTAGTCCCTGGGCAGTCTGTCATTACTTACAGTGGTCACTGGGGAGAATATCATTATTTACAGTGGTCCCGGTTAGTGTATCATTATCTACCGTTGTCCCTGAGTAGAATATCATTATCTTCAGCGGTTCCTGGGTTGTATGCCAATATGTACAGAGGCCTTAGGTAGGTTGCATCATTTACAGTGGCCACTGGATAGTATTTCATTAGTTACAGTGGTCCCTGGACATTATATCATTATTTACAGTGTTCCCTGGATAGTGCATCATTACTTACAGTGACCCCTGGGTAGATTATTATCATTTGCAGTGGTCCTTTGTTGTATTGCATTTTTGACACGGGTCCCTGAGTAGTATCTCATTATTTACAGTGGTCCCTGGGAAGCATATCGTTATTTACTGTGGTCCCTGTGCAGTATATCATTATGCACAGTGGTCCCTGGGTAGAATATCATTATATACAGTGGTCCCTGGGTCGTATATCATTATGTACAGTGATCCCCGAGTAGAATATCATTATATACAGTGGTCCCTGGGTAGTGTATCATTATATACAGTGGTCTCTGGGTTGTGTATCTTATTTACAGTGTGCCCTGGGTAGTTTACCATTATTTACAGTGGTCCCTGGGTAATATATCATGATTATACAGTGGTCCGTGTGTAGTGTATCGTTATTTACAGTGGTCCCTGGGTAGAATATCCTTATATACAGTTATCCCTGGGTAGTATATCATTATGTACAGTGGTCCCTGGGTAGTTTACCATAATTTACAGTGGTCCCTGGGTAGTATATCATTAGATACAGTGGTCCCTGGGTAGTGTATCATTATTTACAGTGGTCTCTGGATAGTGTATCATTTTATACAGTGGCCCTGGGTAGAATATCATTATATGCAGTGGTCCCTGGGAAGTGTATCATTATACACAGTGTTCCCTGGGTAGAATATCATTATTTACAGTGGTCCCTGGTTAGAATATCATTATTTACAGTGGTCCCTGGTGAGATTAACATTATTTACAGTGGTCCCTGGGAAGCATATCGTTATTTACTGTGGTCCCTGTGCAGTATATCATTATGCACAGTGTTCCCTGGGTAGAATACCATTATATACAGTGGTCCCTGGTTAGAATATCATTATTTACAGTGTTCCCTGGGTAGAATATCATTATTTACAGTGTTCCCTGGGTAGAATATCATTATTTACAGTGTTCCCTGGGTAGAATACCATTATATACAGTGGTCCCTGGTTAGAATATCACTATTTACAGTGTTCCCTGAGTAGAATATCATTACATACAGTGGCCCCTGTTTAGAATATCACTATTTACAGTGTTCCCTGAGTAGAATATCATTACATACAGTGGTCCCTGGTTAGAATATCACTATTTACAGTGTTCCCTGAGTAGAATATCATTATTTACAGTGGCCCCTGTTTAGAATATCACTATTTACAGTGTTCCCTGAGTAGAATATCATTATTTACAGTGGCCCCTGTTTAGAATATCACTATTTACAGTGTTCCCTGAGTAGAATATCATTATTTACAGTGTTCCCTGGTTAGAATATCATTATTTACAGTGTTCCCTGAGTAGAATATTATTATATACAGTGGTCCCTGGTTAGAATATCATTATTTACAGTGTTCCCTGGGTAGAATATCATTATTTACAGTGTTCCCTGGTTAGAATATCATTATTTACAGTGTTCCCTGGGTAGAATATTATTATTTACAGTGTTCCCTGGTTAGAATATCATTATATACAGCGGTCCCTGGTTAGAATATCATTATTTACAGTGTTCCCTGGGTAGAATATCATTATTTACAGCGTTCCCTGGTTAGAATATCATTATTTACAGTGTTCCCTGGGTAGAATATCATTATTTACAGTGTTCCCTGGTTAGAATATCATTATTTACAGTGTTCCCTGGTTAGAATATCATTATATACAGCGGTCCCTGGTTAGAATATCATTATTTACAGTGTTCCCTGGGTAGAATATCATTATTTACAGTGTTCCCTGGGTAGAATATCATTATTTACAGTGTTCCCTGGTTAGAATATCATTATATACAGCGGTCCCTGGTTAGAATATCATTATTTACAGTGTTCCCTGGGTAGAATATCATTATTTACAGTGTTCCCTGGTTAGAATATCATTATTTACAGTGTTCCCTGGTTAGAATATCATTATATACAGCGGTCCCTGGTTAGAATATCATTATTTACAGTGTTCCCTGGGTAGAATATCATTATTTACAGTGTTCCCTGGGTAGAATATCATTATTTACAGTGTTCCCTCGTTAGAATATCATTATTTACAGTGTTCCCTGAGTAGAATATCATTATTTACAGTGGTCCCTGGTTAGAATATCAATATTTGCAGTGGTCCCTGGGCAGCATATCATTATTTGCAGTGGTCTCTGGATAGTATATCAGTATTTGCAGTGGTCATTGGGTAGAATATCATTATTTACAGTGGTCCCTGGATAGTATATCATTATTTTCAGTGGTCCCTGGTTAGAATATCATTATTTACAGTGTCCATTGGGTAGAATATCATTATATTCAGCGGTACCTGGGTGGTAAATCATTATTTACAGTGGTCCCTGCGTAGTTTATCATTATGTACTGTGGTCCCTGTGTAGTATATCATTATTCATACCGGTCACTGGGTTGTATACCATTATTTACTGTGGCCTTGGGTAGGTATCATCATTTACAGTGGACCCTGGGTAGAATATCATTATTTACAGTGGTCCCTGTGAAGAATATGATTATTTACAGTTATCCCTGGGTAGAATATCAATATTTACAGTGGTCCCTGTGAAGAACATAATTATTTACAGTGGTCGCTGAGTAGTATATCATTATTTACAGTGGGCCCTGAGAAGAATATGATTAGTTACAGTGGGCCCTGGGTAATATATCATTATTTACAGTGGTGCCTGTGAAGAATATGATTATTTCCAGTGGTCCGTGGGCAATATCTCATTATTTACAGTGGTCCCTGTGAAGAATATCATTATTTACAGTGGTCCCTGTGAAGAATATGATTATTTTCAGTGGTCGCTGGGTAGGATGTAATTATTTGCAATGGTCCCTGGGTAGTATATCGTAATTTACAGTGGTCCCTGCGTAGAATATCATTATTTACAGTGGTCCCTGGTGAGATTATCATTATTTACAGTGGTCCCTGGGAAGAATATCATTATTTACAGTGTTCCCTGGGTAGAATATCATTATTTACAGTGTTCCCTGGGTAGAATATCATTATTTACAGTGGTCCCTGGTTAGAATATCATTATTTACAGTGTTCCCTGGGTAGAATATCATTATTTACAGTGTTCCCTGGGTAGAATATCATTATTTACAGTGTTCCCTGGGTAGAATACCATTATATACAGTGGTCCCTGGTTAGAATATCATTATTTACAGTGTTCCCTGGGTAGAATATCATTATTTACAGTGTTCCCTGGGTAGAATATCATTATTTACAGTGTTCCCTGGGTAGAATACCATTATATACAGTGGTCCCTGGTTAGAATATCACTATTTACAGTGTTCCCTGAGTAGAATATCATTATATACAGTGGTCTCTGGTTAGAATATCATTATTTACAGTGTTCCCTGTGCAGTATATCATTATGCACAGTGTTCCCTGGGTAGAATACCATTATATACAGTGTTCCCTGGGTAGAATATCATTATTTAAAGTAGTCCCTGGTTAGAATATCATTATTTACAGTGTTCCCTGGGTAGGATATCATTATTTACAGTGTTCCCTGGGTAGAATATCATTATTTACAGTGGTCCCTGGTTAGAATATCATTATTTACAGTGTTCCCTGGGTAGAATATCATTATTTACAGTGTTCCCTGGGTAGAATATCATTATTTACAGTGTTCCCTGGTTAGAATATCATTATTTACAGTGTTCCCTGAGTAGAATATCATTATTTACAGTGGTCCCTGGTTAGAACATAGAACATAGAACATAGAAAATACAGCACAGAACAGGCCCTTCGGCCCACGATGTTGTGCCGAACCTTGGTGGTCATCTACACAGAGTGCAAGTGGTAAGAACAGGTATCCCCTGCTGCAGGTCCCCAAACTATTGGTGGTAGATCTATCCTATTGTCCCTTTAGGGAACCACACTCAAACATAGCTCTGCACTAAGACACTATTACTTGTGTTACTGTGCTATCTAATGGGTGGCAATAACTGGAGTGGTGAATCCTCTTCAAATGTTGCCTGGCATGATCTCCTTTATACTGTGTTGTTTCTCCTCTTTAATGATACTAGTGTACACACAAGATGTCAATCGGGAACATGTAGTTTTAGATGCTCTCATTGTGGTTTTGGGGATAATTCTCCCTGGTGATCTCACACTCTCAGAAGCAGTGTGTGGTCGTCTGTGTAAAGGTATTATGGTACCTAGTAATGCTGGAACACCATTGGTAGATATTGTATGTTTGCCATTGGTCAAGCTGTATGGTAGCTCCGCCCTGCAAGGTGGGGTATAAGAGCCCGTGCTGCCCCAGCAGCCTTCTTTCTGTACCTGAGCTGCTGGGGGAAACATCTAGCTTATTAAAGCTTTCAGTTGGACTACAACCTCGCTTCAGTAGTCATTGATCGTGCATCACATTGAGAGGAACGTTTAGGTCTATTTAACCAGAATGGAGCAAAAAAAGTAATTCCCAGCTGAAGAAATCGCTCATGGAATTCTTCACATTCTCAGCAACATCTCACTTCCACACGTGAACCTAGCTATACCAGCTGCACCTTATAATTCTCAGCCTAACTTAATCTGAGTGCTTTGCAAGAGTATAAACCATTTCCCTCCACAATGTTATTTTTCAAATGAAGTCACTGGGTACTCAGCGGAAAGTCAAACTAAACAAGAAAATTCAGAGGAGTTTGAAAAGGAAGCTGGGAAGTCAGTGAAGAGGATGCTGGGAGCTCAGTGAAGAGGATGCTGGGAAGTCAGTGAAGAGGATGCTGGGAGCTCAGTGAAGAGGATGCTGGGAAGGCAGTGAAGAGGAAGCTGGGAAGTCAGTGAAGAGGAAGCTCGGGAGTCATGAAGAGGAAGCTGGGAAGTCAGTGAAGAGGAAGCTCGGGAGTCATGAAGAGGAAGCTGGGATGTCAGTGAAGAGGAAGCTGGGAGGTCAGTTAAGAGGAGGTTGTGAAGTCAGCGAAGAGGAGGTTGTGATGTTAGTGAAGGGGATGCTGGGAAGGCAGTGAAGAGGAAGCTGGGAAGTCAGTGAAGAGAAGGTTGTGAAGTCAGTGAAGAGGAAGCTGGGAAGGCAGTGAAGAGGATGCTGGGAAGGCAGTGAAGAGGATGCTGGGAAGGCAGTGAATTGGAAGCTGGGAAGTCAGTGAATTGGAAGCAGAATATCATTATTTGCAGTGGTCCCTGGGCAGTATATCATTATTTGCAGTGGTCTCTGGATAGTATATCAGTATTTGCAGTGGTCCTTGGGTAGAATATCATTATATTCAGCGGTACCTGTGTGGTAAATCATTATTTACAGTGGTCCCTGCGTAGTTTATCATTATGTACTGTGATCCCTGTGTAGTATATCATTATTTACACTGGTCAGTGGGTTGTATACCATTATTTACTGTGGCCTTGGGTAGGTATCATCATTTACAGTGGACCCTGGGTAGAATATCATTATTTACAGTGGTCCCTGTGAAGAATATGATTATTTACAGTTGTCCCTGGGTAGAATATCAATGTTTACAGTGGTCCCTGTGAATAACATAATTATTTACAGTGGTCGCTGAGTAGTATATCATTACTTACAGTGGGCCCTGAGAAGAATATGATTATTTACAGTGGGCCCTGGGTAATATATCATTATTTACAGTGGTGCCTGTGAAGAATATGATTATTTCCAGTGGTCCGTGGGCAGTATCTAATTATTTACAGTGGTCCCTGTGAAGAATATGATTATTTTCAGTGGTCGCTGGGTAGGATGTAATTATTTGCAGTGGTCCCTGGGTAGTATATCGTAATTTACAGTGGTCCCTGGGTAGAATATCATTATTTACATTGGTCCCTGGGTAGTATATCATTATTTACAGTGGTCACAGGGTAGTATAGCATTTTTTACAGTGGATCCTGCGTAGTATATCGTAATTTACAGTGGTCCCTGGGGAGTATATAATTATTTACAGTGGACCCTGGGTTGTATACCATTATTTACATTGGGCCCCAGGTAGTGTTTCATTATATACAGGGATCCCTCTGCAGTATATCATTATTTGCAGTGGTCCCTGAGCAGTATATCATTATTTGCAGTGGTCCCTGGGCAGTATATCATTATTTACAATGGTCCCTGGGCAGTATATCATTATTTACAGTTGTCCCTGGGTAGGATATCATTATTTACAGTTGTCCCTGAGCAGTATATCATTATTTACAATGGTCCCTGGGTAGTATATCATTATTTACAGTGGTCACAGGGTAGTATAGCATTTTTTACAGTGGTCCCTGCGTTGTATATCGTAATTTACAGTGGTCCCTGGGGAGTATATCATTATTTACAGTGGTCCCTGTGTTGTATACCATTATTTACATTGCCCCCAGGTAGTGTTTCATTATTTACAGGGATCCCTCTGCAGTACATCATTATTTGCAGTGGTCCCTGAGCAGTATATCATTATTTACAGTTGTCCTTGGGTAGGATATCATTATTTACAGTGTTCCCTGGATAGTATATCTTTATTTACTGTTGTTCCTGGGTAACGTATCATTATTTAAAGTGTTCCCTGGGTAGTATATCATTATTTACAGTGGTCCCAGTGTGGTATATCATTATTGACAGTGTTCACAGTGTGGTATATCATGATTTACAGTTGTCCCTGGACAGTATGTCATCAATTATAGTGTGCCCTGTGTAATACATCTTTATTTACAGTGGCTCCTGGATAGTATTTCATTATTTACAGTGTCTCTGGGCAATATATCAGGATTCACAGTGGTCCCTGGGTAATATATCATTATTTACGGTGGTCCATGGTGTAGTATGCCATTATTTGCAGTGGTCCCTGGGAAATATATCATTAATCACAGTCGTCCCTGGGTAGTTTTTAATTATTTACCGTTGTCCCTGGGCAGGATATAATTATTTACAGTATTCACTGGGTAGTATATCATGATGTACAGTGGCCCCTGGGTAGTATAACATTATTTACAGTGGTCCCTGGTTCGAATGTCATTATTTACAGTGGTCCCTGTGTGGAATATCATTATTTACAGTGGTCCCTGGGTATTATATTCTTATTTACAGTTGAACCTGGGTTGTATATCATTATTTACAGTTGTCCCTTGGTTATATATAATAATTTGCGGTGGTCTCTGGACGGTATATCATTATTTATAGTGGTTCCAGGGTGGCATATCATTGTTTGCAGTGATCCCTGGGCAACATATCATTTTTTTTCAGTTGTCGCAGAGTAGAATATCATTATTTACAATTGTGCGCTGAGTAGTACGTCATCATTTATAGTGGTCCCTGCATTGTATAGCATTATTTACAGTAGTCGCTGGGCAATGTATCAATATTCACAGTGGTCCCTGGGTAGGATATCATTATTTACAGTGGTCTCTGAGCAGTATATCATTATTTCCAGTGGTCCCTGGGTAGAATATCATTATTTACGGTGGTTCCTGCGAAGAATAACATTATTTACAGGGGTCCCTGGGTAGTATATCCATATCTACAATGGTCCCCGGGTAGTATGTCATCATTTACAGTGGTGCCTGGGTAGAATATCATTATTTTCAATGGTCCCTGAGCGGTATATCAGTATCTCCAATGTCCCTGGGTGTTATCTCTTTATTTACTGTGGTCCCTGGGGAGAATATCACCATTTACAATGGTCTCTGGGTAGTGTATCATTATTTACGGTGGTCCCTGTATACTGTTTCATTATATAAAGTGGACCCTGGGCAGTATATCATTATTTACAGTGGTCCCAGGGTGGCATATCATTACTTACAGTCGTCCCTGGGCAGCATATCATTTTTTTTCAGTGGTCCCTGTGTCGAATATCATTATTTTCAATGTTCCCTGAGTGGTATATCAGTATCTACAATGGTCCCTGGGTATTATCTCATTATTTACTGTGGTCCCTGGGGAGAATATCACCATTTACAGTGGTCCCTGTGTAGTGTATCATTATATAAAGTGGACCCTGGGCAGTATATCATTATTTACAGTGGTCCCTGTGTAGAATATCATTACTTACAGTGGTCCCTGGGCAGTATATCATTATTTACAGTGGTCCCTGTGTAGAATATCATTATTTACAATTGTGCGCTGAGTAGTATGTCATCATTTATAGTGGCCCCTGCATTGAATAGCATTATTTACAGTAGTCGCTGGGCAATGTATCAATATTCACAGTGGTCCCTGGGTAGAATATCATTATTTACGGTGGTTCCTGCGCAGAATAACATTATTTACAGGGGTCCCTGGGTAGTATATCCATATCTACAATGGTCCCCGGGTAGTATGTCATCATTTACAGTGGTGCCTGGGTAGAATATCATTATTTTCAATGTTCCCTGAGTGGTATATCAGTATCTACAATGGTCCCTGGGTATTATCTCATTATTTACTGTGGTCCCTGGGGAGAATATCACCATTTACAGTGGTCCCTGTGTAGTGTATCATTATGTAAAGTGGACCCTGGGCAGTATATCATTATTTACAGTGGTCCCTGTGTAGAATATCATTACTTACAGTGGTCCCTGGGCAGTATATCATTATTTACAGTGGTCCCTGTGTAGAATATCATTACATAAAGTGGACCCTGGGCAGTATATCGTTATTTACAGTGGTCCCTGGGTAGAATATCATTATTTAAAATGGTCCCTGGGTAGTAAATCATTATTTACAGTGCTCCCTGGGTAGTATATCATTATTTACATTGGTGCCTGTGTAAATATCATTATTTACAGTGGTCCCTGGGCAGTATATCATTATTGATTGTGGTCCCTGGGTAGAGTATCATTATTTACAGTGGTCCCTGTGTAGAATATCATTATTTATAGTGGTCCCTGCGGATTATATCATTCTTTACAGTGGTCCCTGGGTAGAATATAATTATTTAAAGTGGTCCCTAGTAGTATATCATTATCTACAGTGGTCCCCGAGTAGAACATCATTATTTCTAGTGGTCCCTTGGTAGTATATCATTATTTACTGTGGTCCCTGGGCAGTGTATCATTATTTACAGTGGTCTTTGGGCAGTATATCATTATTTACAGTGTTCCCTGGGTAGAATATCATTATTTTCAGTGGTCCCTGTGCAGTATCACATTATTTACATTGGTCCCTGGGTAGAATATCATCATTTACAGTGGTCCCTGGGTAGTATATCATTATTTACAGTGGTCCCTGGGTAGTATATCATTATTTACAGTGCTCCCTGGGTAGAATATCATTATTGACAGTGGTCCCAGGGTAATATATCACTATTTACATAGGTCCCTGGGTAGAATATCATTTTTTACAGTGGTCCCTGGGTAATATATCATTATTTACATTGGTCCCTGGGTAATGTCTCATTATATACTGTGGTCCCTGGGTAGTATATCATTATTTACAGTGGACTCTGGATGGTGTATCTTTAATTACATTGGTCCGTCGGTAGTATATCTTTATTTACAGTGGTCCCTGGGTAGTATATCATTATTTACCGTGATCCCTGGGTAGTATATCATTATTTACCGTGATCCCTGGATTGTATCTTATTATTTACAGTGGACTCTGGATGGTGTATCTTTAATTACAGTGGTCCCTCGGTAGTGTACCTTTATTTAGAGTTGTCACTGGATAGTATATCATTATTTACTGTGGTCCATGTGCAGCATATCTTTATCTACCGCGATCCCATGGCAAAATATCATAATTTACAGTGGTCCCATGGTAAAATATCATTATTTACAGTGGTCCCGGGGTAGTATATCATTATTTACAGTGGTCCCTGGGTAGTGTAACATTATCTACAGTGGTCCCTGGGTTGTATCTCATTATTTCCAGCGTTCCCTGCGTAGAATATCGTTATAAACAGTGGTTCCAGGGTGGCATATCATTATTTACAATGGCCCCTGGGTAGTATAGCATTATTTACAGTGGGCCCCGGGTAGTATTTCATTATTTACAGGGTTCCCTGTTCAGTACATCATTATTGTCAGTGGTCCCTGGATAGTATATCATTATTTACAGTGGCCCCTGGATAGGATATCATTTTCCACAGTGGTCCCTGGGCAGTATATCGTTATTTACAGTGGTCCCAGGGTGTTATGTCATGATTTACCATGGTACCTGGACAGTATGTCATCAATTATAGTGTGCACTGTGTAGTGCATCTTTATTCACAGTGGACCATGGACAGTATATCATTATTTACAGTTGTCCCTGGGTAGTATATCATTTTCCACAGTGGTCCCTGGGCAGTATATCGTTATTTACAGTGGTCCCAAGGTGGTATATCATGATTTACAGTGGTACCTGGACAGTATGTCATCAATTATAGTGTGCACTGTGTAGTACATCTTTATTCACAGTGGGCCATGGGCAGTATGTCATTATTTACAGTGGTCCCTGGCTAGTATATCATTATTTACAGGGGTTTGGATTGTCTATCATTCTTTACAATGGACTCTGGATGGTGTATCTTTAACTACAGTGGCCCTTCGGTAGTATATCTTTATTTAGAGTTGTCACTGGATAGTATATCATTATTTACTGTGGTCCATGGGTAGAATATCATTATTTACAGTGGTCCCTGTGCAGCATATCTTTATCTACCGCGATCCCATGGCAAAATATCATTATTCACAGTGGTCCCATGGTAAAATATCATTATTTACAGTGGTCCCTGGGTAGAATATCAATATTTACAGTGGTCCCTGGGTAGTGTGACATTGTCTACAGTGGTCCCTGGGTTGTATCTCATTACGTCCAGCGTTCCCTGGGTAGAATATCGTTATAAACAGTGGTTCCAGGGTGGCATATCATTTTTTTACAATGGCCCCTGGGTAGTATAGCATTATTTACAGTGGGCCCCGGGTAGTATTTCATTATTTACAGTTGTCCCTGGGTAGTATATCATTTTCCACAGTGGTCCCTGGGCAGTATATCGTTATTTACAGTGGTCCCAGGGTGTTATGTCATGATTTACCATGGTACCTGGACAGTATGTCATCAATTATAGTGTGCACTGTGTAGTACATCTTTATTCACAGTGGGCCATGGGCAGTGTGTCATTATTTGCAGTGGTCCCTGGGTAGTATATCATTATTTACAGGGGTCTGGATTGTCTATCATTATTTACAGTTGTCGCTTGGTGATATATAATTATTTGCAGTGGTCTCTGGGCGGTATATCATTATTTATAGTGGTCCCTGGGTAACATACCATTATTTACAGTGGACCCAGTGTAGTGTAGTATTATCAACAGTGGTCCCAGAGTGATACATCATGATTTACAGTGGTCCCTGGACATTATGTCATCATTTATAGTGTGCCCTGTGTAGTACCTCTTAATTTACAGTGGAGTCTGGAAAGTATTTCATTATTAACAGTCGTCCCAGGGTAGTATATCAGTATTTACAGTGGTCTCTGCGAGCTATATCATTCTTCACACAGTGGTCCCTGGGCAGTATATCATTATTTACAGTGGTCCCTGTTTAGAATATCATGAAATACAGTGGTCTCTGAGCAGTATATCATTATTTACAGTGGTCCCTGAGTAGAATATCATTATTTACAGTGGCCCCTGTTTAGAATATCATGAAATACAGTGGTCTCTGAGCAGTATATCATTATTTACAGTGGTCCCTGAGTAGAATATCATTATTTACAGTGGTCCCTGGGTAGAATATCATTATTTACAATGGTCCCTGGATAGTACATCATTATTTACAGTGGTCCCTGGGGAGAATATCATTATTTACAGTGGTCCCTGGGCAGTATATCATTATTTACAGTGGTCCCTGTTTAGAATATCATGAAATACAGTGGTCTCTGAGCAGTATATCATTATTTACAGTGGTCCCTGAGTAGAATATCATTATTTACAGTGGTCCCTGGGTAGAATATCATTATTTACAGTGGTCCCTGGGTAGTGTAACATTATCTACAGTGGTCCCTGGGTTGTATCTCATTACTTCCAGCGTTCCCTGGGTAGAATATCGTTATAAACAGTGGTTCCAGGGTGGCATATCATTTGTTACAATGGCCCCTGGGTAGTATAGCATTATTTACAGTGGGCCCCGGGTAGTATTTCATTATTGACAGGGTTCCCTGTTCAGTACATCATCATTTGCAGTGGTCCCTGGATAGTATATCATTATTTACAGTGGTCCCTGGATAGTATATCATTATTTACAGTTGTCCCTGGGCAGTATATCATTATTTACAGTGCTCCCTGGGTAGAATATCATTATTGACAGTGGTCCCAGGGTAATATATCACTATTTACATAGGTCCCTGGGTAGAATATCATTTTTTACAGTGGTCCCTGGGTAATATATCATTATTTACATTGGTCCCTGGGTAATGTCTCATTACATACTGTGGTCCCTGGATAGTATATCATTATTTACAGTTGTCCCTGGGTAGTATGTCATTATTTACAGTGGTCCCTGGATAGTATATCATTATTTACAGTTGTCCCTGGGTAGTATATCCTTTTCCACAGTGGTCCCTGGGCAGTATATCGTTATTTACAGTGGTCCCAGGGTGTTATGTCATGATTTACCATGGTACCTGGACAGTATGTCATCAATTATAGTGTGCACTGTGTAGTACATCTTTATTCACAGTGGACCATGGGCAGTATATCATTATTTACAGTGGTCCCTGGGTAGTATGTCATTGTTTGCAGTGGTCCCTGGCTAGTATATCATTATTTACAGGGGTCTGGATTGTCTATCATTATTTACAGTTGTCGCTTGGTGATATATAATTACTTGCAGTGGTCTCTGGGCGGTATATCATTATTTATAGTGGTCTCTGGGTAACATATCATTATTTACAATGGTCACAGTGTAGTGTAGTATTATTTACAGTGGTCCCAGAGTGATACATCATGATTTACAGTGGTCCCTGGACATTATGTCATCATTTATAGTGTGCCCTGTGTAGTACCTCTTAATTTACAGTGGAGTCTGGAAAGTATTTCATTATTAACAGTCGTCCCAGGGTAGTATATCAGTATTTACAGTGGTCTCTCCGAGATATTTCATTCTTCACACAGTGGTCCCTGGGCAGTATATCATTATTTACAGTGGTCCCTGTTTAGAATATCATGAAATACAGTGGTCTCTGAGCAGTATATCATTATTTTCAGTGGTCCCTGAGTAGAATATCATTATTTACAGTGGTCCCTGGGTAGTATATCATTAGTTACAGTGGTCCCTGGGGAGAATATCATTATTTACAGTGGTCCCTGTTTAGAATATCATGGAATACAGTGGTCTCTGAGCAGTATATCATTATTTACAGAGGTCCCTGAGTAGAATATCATTATTTACAGTGGGCCCTGGGCATCCACAGCCTGGCCCTCCCCCACCCAGCCCTTCCCACGGCACCCACAGCCCGGCCCTCCACCACCCAGCCCTTCCCACGGCACCCACAGCCCTCCGCCACCCAGCCCTTCCCACGGCACCCACAGCCCTCCGCCACCCAGCCCTTCCCACGGCACCCACAGCCCAGCCCTCCGCCACCCAGCCCTTCCCACGGCACCCACAGCCCTCCGCCACCCAGCCCTTCCCACGGCACCCACAGCCCGGCCCTCCGCCACCCAGCCCTTCCCACGGCACCCACAGCCCGGCCCTCCGCCACCCAGCCCTTCCCACGGCACCCACAGCCCTCCCCCACCCAGCCCTGCCCACGGCACCCACAGCCCTCCCCACCCAGCCCTTCCCACGGCACCCACAGCCCTCCGCGACCCAGCCCTTCCCACGGCACCCACAGCCCGGCCCTCCGCCACGCAGCCCTTCCCACGGCACCCACAGCCCTCCCCCACCCAGCCCTGCCCACGGCACCCACAGCCCTCCGCCACCCAGCCCTTCCCACGGCACCCACAGCCCTCCGCCACCCAGCCCTTCCCACGGCACCCACAGCCCTCCGCAACCCAGCCCTTCCCACGGCACCCACAGCCCGGCCCACCCAGCCCTTCCCACGGCACCCACAGCCCGGCCCTCCGCCACCCAGCCCTGCCCACAGCATCCACAGCCCGGCCCACCCAGCCCTTCCCACGGCACCCACAGCCCGGCCCTCCGCCACCCAGCCCTTCCCACGGCACCTACAGCCCGGCCCTCCGCCACCCAGCCCTGCCCACGGCACCCACAGCCCTCCCCACCCAGCCCTGCCCACGGCACCCACAGCCCTCCCCACCCAGCCCTTCCCACGGCACCCACAGCCCGGCCCACCGCCACCCAGCCCTGCCCACGGCACCCACAGCCCTCCGCCACCCAGCCCTGCCCACGGCACCCACAGCCCTCCGCTCCGCCAGCCACCCGAATGGAGATTGGCGGAGGTGCGGATTCCTGAGCAGCGGCTCCCTTACGACAGCCGCCACCCCTGACGGGGGAGAGCTGCGGCGCCTGGAGACCGTGTTCCAGACTTTGAGGAGGTCCTGGTACAAGACGGGCAGCGCCAACAGAGAGTTCCGAAGACCCTGCTGGTCCACAGACAGGAGCTGCACGTCGTAGTTCAGGCCGAGCCCCTGGGGGGAGAAATCCGTCGCCAGGGCCCCACCGTGGAGGAGGCTCAGCGTACAGGTAACGCTGCAGAGTCTGAGGGTGGAAAGTGGCAGTCTGGGTGCGGAGGCACACCAGCGCCTGACCGCCCTCCGCCATCGGGAGACTCCAGACCTCCGCAGCGACCCAGTGCAGTCGATTGTCCCGGAGGACCCGAAGCCGGGCTCTCTGGATGGTGGGACAAAGCCAGGGGGGGAGTCAGTGACCAGCCGGGACCACAGCATGGAGGCGATCAGCTGGTATATGACGAGAACTCGGCCCCTGTGGGACAGCTCTCGGTGCCGTCCTGTCCAGCGTCCCAGGCCAGCGGTGACCTTGGTCTCCAGCTCCTGCCCGTTCGCCGGCCAGGCTTCCTCTGCCGGGCAAAGATGGACTCCCAGGTCGAGGCTGTTGGTCCGACTCCAGCTGAAGGGCCCGAGCTCCTCCGGGAGGGGGTCCACCTGCCACGGACCGACCAGGAGTCCGGAACATTGAGCCCAGTTGATCCGTGCGGAGGACGCGACGGAGTAGACAGCTTGGCTCTCTCGCATCCTCCGGGGGTCCCCGGGGTCAGTGACCATGAGGAACACGGCATCAGCGTCCACCGAGTGGACCACCCCCCCGTCCGGCTCGCGCAGAACCAGCCCCGTGAACCCCCTCCGCAGGAGGCACAGGAAAGGCTCCACGCAGAGGGAATAATGTTGGCCGGACAGGGGGCAGCCCTGACGCACTCCTCTCCCAAAGCGAAGGGGCGCCGTCAGGGACCCGTTAACCTTAATCAGACTCTCCGAGGCGGCGGACAGTAACCGGATCCGGGGGACACAATACCACCCGAACCCGACAGCTCGCAGAGTCCCGAGCAAATCCCCGGGCCCCACCCTGTCGAACGCCTTCTCCTGGTCAAGAGACAGGGAGGTGCTCGACATACCAGTCCGCTGGGTAAAGTGAATAATGTCCCGGACCAGGTGGATGTTGTCGTAGATTGTGCGGTCCGGGACTGTGTAGGACTGTTCAGGGTGGATCATGTGGTCCAGCTCGGGGCCAAGGCGTAAACACAGCACCTTGGCGAAGATTTTATAGTCCGTGCTGAGGAGGGAGACCGGTCGCCAGGTCTTAAGTCGGCGGAGATCCCCCTTCTTGGGCAGCCGGGCAATGATGGCCCTGCGCCCCGAAAGGGGCATCTCCCCGGTCGCGGTACAGTCCCCCAGGACCCCCGCATAGTCGCTCCCCAGGACGTCCCAGCACGCCCTGAAGAACTCCACGGTCAGCCCGTCCAGCCCTGGGGATTTGCCCCGTGAGAGGCTGTCCAGGGGGCCGGTCAACTCTTGGAGGTTGATGGCATTATCGAGCTTCTCGGCGCCCTCCGGGCCCACCTGCGGCAGGTCCTCCCACAGAACTCTGCAAGCGTCCTCGCTGGACGGACCCGGAGAGAAGAGGTCGGAGTAAAAATCCCTGATCAGGGTCCTGATCCCGTCCGGATCCGAGACGAGGGGCCGGTCGTCGGCCAACAGCGTAGAAACCTGCCGACGGGCCCCGCGTCCTCTTTCCAGCGAGGAGAAGAAGCGGGAGCCCCGGTCCATGTCCGTTAGGAGACGGATCCGCGACCTCACGTCCTCGCCGCGAGACCCGGCCAGTTGCAGGCCCCGCAGTGCGCCCCTCTTCTCTCTGTACACCAGCCCCAGGGCCGGGCCTCATCGGGCTGAGCGAGACATGACTCCAGATCGAGGAGTTCCTCAGCCAGGTTGGCGATCGTGGAGTTCCACCCCGACGTAGACCCCTCCGTGTACCCCTGACAGAAGGCACGGTTCTGGGCCTTGCCCACATCCCACCGTAGCCTCAAGGAGGGGAAGCCACCCCGCTTCCTTCTCCAGCCGGCCCAGAAACGGCAGAACGAGTCCAGGAACCGCTCGTCCTCCAGCAGCAGGTTGTTAAAGTGCCAGTACGCGGACCGTGTCTGAGCGCGGGACGGGGCGAGACCCGCCCACACCAGGTGGTGATCCGAGCTCGGCACCTGCTCCATGGAGGCCGTCGGAACGCTGGGCAAGTACGTCTTGGAAATGTAAAGACGGTGGATGCTGGACGCTCTGAACTGGGGCCGTACAGAGGTGCACCCCCGCAATTCAGGATGGAGAGTCCGCCAGACATCCACCAAGTCAAAGGACCTAACCAGATCCCTCAACTTCACCACCGCCGCCGGGCCGCGCTGGACTCCGATGCGGTCCTTGTCCCGGAGGGTGCAATTAAAATCCCCTCCTAGGACGATGCACTCTGTTTTTGAAAACCCACCACTATTCTTAGAATTCCCCCTCTACCAAAAAGGGCCGAGATTCTAAATGGTGATCAGGATTCTCACTCCCGACTCCGATGCAAGCTTCAGTGGGTGCTATTCAGGTCAAACTATATTTTCAAGTTATCCCCCGGTATAACCCATACCTTCACCGAAGATTTCATCTACTTCCCACTTAGTACCATCGATCCTGGGTCCCGCATTGCTAAGTAAGTAAAGTAGACTTTGGAATAACCACTATTTCAGGTTAAAGTAAGTTATTTTATTATTATATTTTTTCTTTTAAAAGCTGCAAATACTTTCTTTACAGAATGGAAAAAGACCTTGCTTCTGGGTCCTTCTGGGTGGTTGAAGGGACCTTCAGGCCCACCTTGACAATCAATCTTCTTTATAAAGTCTGGTCTTCTTTAGATGTAATCGCTGATGAGCTCGGTTGCTGTGGCCTGTCTTTCCCATGTACCGAGCTGTGAGAGCTGACTCTGCTGGCTATCTCTGAGCTGACATAGAGCTGACTCTTTAAATTCTAGTCTTCCTGAGATGTATTAGCTGTTTTAGCTCGGCTACTATGCCTTGTCTTTCACATGGCCGAGCTGACTGTAATCTGACTCTGAGCTGCTAGTTTCTTCTCTTCTTCTCTCTCCCTCCCTCTGAGTTCTAGTTCTGGTTCTGGTAGTTCCTGCCCTGGTCTCTGGGTTTACATATTTTTCTAACAGTTATCTAGTTTTTATGACTATATCGTAAAGTAACTTATTTCACTTTGATTGTAAAAAGTATCTTTGATCTAAACTTTCTAATCCAACTAAGTATTCATTTTGACATAACTGCATCTCATAGATCTGATTACAGTGTTTCCTGTGTGATGATCAAAATGCTTTGGTTTCAAGAGGTGTTACTTTTAATTCCTGTCATTTCTGTAGTTTTATTTTCCAATTGTGTCCTCAGCTCGTAATTGTGACTTTGATTTTGGCTTTGAATTATGTTTCTCCTAGACTGATAGTCTCCAGCTTTCTTTAATTTACCTGGTTTAGCAAATTTTCACACCTAGAATTATCACCAAATGCAACTGAACCTCATCCTTTTTTCTAGCTGCTAACTAAGACAGTTACTTTCAATGAAGGTGTGGGCCATTGTTTTTGGCTTCATTCAAAATCCTGTTTGTGTTGTTTGCTAAGCCTGCTTGACCAAGTCTATCTGCATTTTACAATCCTCTCCTGGCAGCTGCTGTTAACCCTTTGTGGGATCTTTCCCTGTATCCTCTCATGTTTCTCCCAGACCAGATATTGCCAGACTTCCATGTTTCAAATGACACATCTTTCCATATTTTCAATAACACCCCGTCTTGACATTTGAAACAAACTGTATCATTTGATCAATTATCCCCCCATCTAATTGTACTGATGAACATTTATCCCCGACCTTTCTCATTTGTATGTCCATGTTTTGTGATTGTAAATTGTGCATCGTAACCAATTTGTAAATGTATCCATATCACAGACCAATGTCTTTTTTCGTTCTTTCCTCAAGTCCAATTACGGTGAACCATAGTAGTAGCCACTCAGGAAGGTAACACAATAGCTATATCCGTGTTCCACTACCTCCAAAGCAGTTTACTTCCTTGGGGTAGCAGCACTGTAGAAGCTTCCTCATGTCCCTTAGAAAAAGCACACAACTCAATCCATCAGTAACCAAAAAGGCCATTTGTCCATCACTGGCTGTTTCGTGTCCATTTTTCCGTCATCCAAATTGCTTACCGTTTCTCATCGGAATGGTAAATTATGACATCATGTACACCCACTGGTTCCCTCGCTTCATTAATTTACAAGGTTCAATTGATCCTGCTTCTAACCCTGACTTCCCCACATTAATGTCTAATATTGTTCTGAACCATGTATGTCTGCCATCCCCTGGTGTACATGAGGGAATATCTTTCCGACAAACTTCCTTCAAATCCCTTTCATCTGTTATCATTTCCCTTACAACATTTGCCGACAGTATTCGCAAAACCACATCGAACTGTCACTTTTTCCAAATAAATTCTCCCTATTGTTAAATACACAGTAAAAAAAAAATGAAGTCTCATCTTAACACATTACCCATCACCTAACTACACAAATAGACCGTGCGTTACAACTTTACATAATTGCAACTATTATCACAATTTCAAGACGAAAAATAAAGTACAATATCGACACATCCCTTCGTGGCTTTGGAACTAATAGTCACTACATACTAACTATGGCGTGTTAACAGCATCAATATTATTTGTGATGTTCTATGCAGTTAAATCAAGAAAGCACACTAAACTACCACTATTCCCCCTCTATTAAAACATTCAGACAGTTTCGAAATGCTGATCAAGTTCTCTAACGGCACACATACCCCCATTATCATACATACATAACAGTGCTAACAATTGACATGACATTTCTTCCTTAATAATGTTTACAGCTCGACAATGCAATATTGTTTGCTGCATTGGTAATAATTTTCCCCCCTTGGCATCAAGCTCCAAAAATTCTTAAACTATTGTCGTTTATCATATTGGGGTTCCTCGTCAGTCGCTGCTGTCTGCCGAGACCCTTAATAACTCCACCACATAGTACATACCCCATGGAGACTGCAGATCATCCATCAGCTGATGTCCAGTTAGAGATGTCTGACCGGAGGGTTCACTGTTCTGTAATAATTTGAGATTTTGATGTGTTTCCAACCCGTAAAGTTTTCCTACGGGCTCTATCATTTAATTCCCTCAAGTATGTAGGCGATTGTATTATTAGTTCCCCCCCCTCCCCCCCCCCCCCCCCGCCCCAATCCTGTCTAAAACATTCCTTTCTGGAGTGCAGTTCTCTTCCTTCTTGTGAACTGGTTTGTCTGTTATTTACTTTTTCCATCTGAAAAATCAAATGAGCAGGTCAAGGGTGGAGAGGGCCCTATTCTTTAATTTGTACTTTCTATCTTCGTTTGAACACTCCCGAAGTGCCCTCTCCAGGACTTCCGGATTTCTTTTGCTACCATTTCTTTTGTCTCTTTTCTTTTTTTTTTTAACTCGTATTTTTTTCCTTATCATTGATGTACATCACACAATGAAGGGCTGTTAAGCCTCCTCCTTCTGTCATTGCACCCCTGAGTGAGATTCGAAGAATCTCAAACTCCTCCCCTTTTACTCACTCTGATCCAATCTGTCGAAACCTTACCCTGATACATTCCTGATATTGCTACTGCGTTTACTTCACTTACTTTATTTTGATTACGGCCGGATATTTATGAAGGTAAGTTCCAAACATGACATTTTAACTTCATGATCTGTCCAATCAATGCTGCTAACAGGTTTTAATTCACTGTCTTCCCACCAATTGGGTCATGTGTTTTAATTGTGATATAATTTATTTTGCTCCAGACACCATGCTTCGCTAAGTCAACTGTATGTTTACCCAGATTCTGAACAAACTTGTCTTCACATTTTACAGCTTCACTGATTATTTTCCCTGCAGTTTTAGTTGGTAGCTTCACCCAAACTTCCTCTGTGTTATCAATTGTTTGAATATCTTAATTTTACCTGCATCTATTTTTATCAAATCTTTTCCTGCCATCAGATTCCCTTTTCCTTATACTGCAAGTAATTCTCTTAATCTAACTTTTGATCCAAAATCTTTATTCTCCAAAGCTCCTTCTTCAATGTATTTAACATTCTAAACATGATTATTTTTGCTGGTGACATTCCTGAGTTCATCGGGCACTAGGACCCTGTGGAGCTATGCAGTGTCAATTTCAACGCTCAGTTTCAAAGGCTGCAAACAGCTGACTGCTGCCCAGTACAAACTCTTTATCTGTTTATTCTGAGACCAATTTAACTCTGAACATACTGATTTATCACCTCATAATACTGATCACATTTCTACCTGCCATTTATAACTTTTAATTGATGTGAAACTCGGTTTTGCAAAATACAACATTTTTTAAAAATACAAACACCAAAGGGAATTCACAATTCCGTATTAGACATACACACACTCATTCATCCGCTCAGATCTTGGACCTCTACTTTGTAGGGTTTCACAAACCCTTATTGAACACGCACGAACGTTTATACACTGAGATCTTGGACCTCTGTTCAGTTGGGTTTTAGTTACTTTTAACAAAAATTGAGACTCCCTCCATGCTGATAAAGTTTGACTTATGCAGGAGTTTTTTGCCTCTATTAATTTCTTCCACTCTGGTTCATTGCTTCAACTCTCTTGACCGTGTTTCAGAGCAAGAGGATTATTCTAATTGCCATTTTTCGGAATTCTAAGTTCTGTTCCTGGTTGTCCCTTTCAGTTGCAATCTGAAATTAAGGATAGGTGCCCTTTCTGGGCCCTACCCAAGGCTAACTAAGGCACTATTTTCCTGTTTTTAGCTAAGGGTCGATTGGTTATTGGTCTCTAAAGATTCTAGGCGTCCTCTATTTCTTTAGGATTTAACCTCACAATCTGCCTTACTCTAAGGATGATTTATTTTTTGCCTCCTTTTACCAGTAATGGATGCAAGATTTTTAGTGCTGTCACCAAGATGTCTTGCAGACTTTTCTCAGGGTCAGCATCTGCTAATTTGCTGATTTCACACCCAACCTGAGTTTTATGTCCCCTCGATCCACAGAATATCCTTACAGAAATCAATCACATGACTTTCCAGACTAAACTCGGCAGGTAAAGTCTGACTCACAATAGACCAGAAACTTCTAATATTCTCGCCTTTGTGCCGGTTAGAAACTTCTAATATTCCAACCGTTTGTTGGGAACTAGAAACTTCTAATATTCAAGCACCCTCTGCTGATGTAGAAACTTCTACTATTCTAGCCTCGTTTTACCTCGAAACTTCTAATATTCTAGGTCTCCACGCTGGATGCCATGGAGAAAGCAAAACAACCGGCTGGGCGCAATTCACACGGTGTTAACACGACGGCTGCCATGTGGAAAATAAAGCAACCCATTCGGCGTAATTGACAGGGTTTTAATTAAAACGTTGGGCGCCATGTTTTTGAAAACTCACCACTATTCTTAGAAGTCCCCCTATACCAAAAAGGGCCGACATTCTAAATGGTGATCAGGGATTCTCACTCCCCGACTCCGATGCAAGCTTCAGTGGGGGCTATTCAGGTCAAACTATGTTTTTTAGTTATCCAACGGTATAACCCATGCCTTCACCGAAGATTTAATCTACTTACCACTTAGTACCATCGATCCTGGGTCCCGCATTGCTAAGTAAGTAAAGTACACTTTGGAATAACCACTATTTCAGGTTAAATTAAGTTATTTTATTATTATATTTTTTCTTTTAAAAGCTGCAAATACTTTCTTTACAGACAGGAAAAAGACCTTGCTTCTGGATCCTTCTGGGTGGTTGAAGGGACCTTCAGGCCCACCTTGACAATCAATCTTCTTTATAAAGTCTGGTCTTCTTTAGATGTAATCGCTGATGAGCTCGGTTGCTGTGGCCTGTCTTTCCCATGTACCGAGCTGTGAGAGCTGATTCTGCTGGCTATCTCTGAGCTGACATAGAGCTGACTCTTTGAATTATAGTCTTCCTGAGATGTATTAGCTGTTTTAGCTCGGCCGCTATGCCTTGTCTTTCCCATGGCCGAGCTGACTGTAATCTGACTCTGAGCTGCTTGTTTCTTCCCTGCTTCTCTCTCCCTCCCTCTGAGTTCTGGTTCTGGTTCTGGTAGTTCCTGCCCTGGTCTCTGGGTTTACATATTTTTCTAACAGTTATCTAGTTTTTATGATTTTATTGTAAAGTAACTTATTTCACTTTGATTATACAAAGTATTTTTGACTAAACCTTCTAATCCAACTAAGTATTCATTTTGACATAACTGCATCTGAGAGATCTGATTATATTGTTTCCTTTGTGATGATCAAAATGCTTTGGTTTCAAGAGGTGTTACTTTTAATTCCTGTCATTTCTGTAGTTTTATTTTCCAATTGTGTCCTCAGCTCATAATTTTGACTTTGATTTTGGCTTTGAATTATGTTTCTCCTAGACTGATAGTCTCCAGCTTTCTTTAATTTACCTGGTTTAGCAAATTTTCACACCTAGAATTATCACCAAATTCAACTGAACCTCATCCTTTTTTCCAGCTGCTAACTAAGATAGTTACTTTCAATGAAGGTGTGGGCCATTGTTTTTGGCTTCATTCAAAATCCTGTTTGTCTTGTTTGCGAAGCCTTCTTGAGCAAGGATATCTGCATTTTACAATCCTATCCTGGCAGCTGCTGTTAATCCTTTGTGGGATCTTTCCCTGTATCCTCTCATGTCTCTCCCAGACCAGATATTGCCAGACTTCCATGTTTCAAATGACACATCTTTCCATATTTTCAATAACAACTCTCCCACCAGGATTGTGCCTGGAAGAGTGGACACCTTTTGGAAGAAAGCCGCCTGCTGCGATCCGGCCACGGGAGCGGATACATTTACAAAGTGAATCACCGCTGCCCCGAAACGGGCCTTTAGGTGCCGCAGACGGCCTGGCACCGGCTCCTTGACCCCCCAAGATCTCCGGCTGAAAATGTGGAGCCAACAAGATAGCCACCCCGCCCGAACGTGGGGCCAGGTGACTCATGAAGACTCCTCCTTGCCCCTCCAGCGTCCACTGAGCTTCGTCACCCGGATGGCCTGGGTTTCCTGCAGGAAGCACACCCCGTACTTTCCGTCCCGGAGGAGAGACAAGAACTGAAGACGGTGGTGCGCGTCCCTGCTGCCGTTGATGTTGAGGCTGGCCATGGTTACCTCCATGTCAGCAGCAATAGTTATCCATCACCTTCAGTGCTCAGAGTGGGGGTACCGCCCCTCCACTCCCTCAGGAGTCCCACAAGGAACTGAACAGCTTGGCGCTGCTCCTCCTGGTCTTGATCGAACTCCCGGGCCTCTCTGACATAGGCCCGGGCGGAGACAAGGAGCAGCCCCAGATTTCCCCAGCTGCCCAGGGCCAGCCGCACACAGTCCGGGTGACCATGGTGTGTTCCCAGAAATGTCCGGCGTTCCCCAGGGGGGACGAGGGGAGACTCGGTGCCGGGTGTGAGGGCGCCCTCTGCCTCGCTGCAGAGCGCGTCTAAATACTCCTCCTCACCCGCCACCGAGCAGCCTTCCTCCTCCGAACGGTCACCTCCCGAGCTCGAGTCCCCCGCCACATGGAGTATGCCGGGCGGCACGGGCCCACCGGCTAACCCTTGGCCCGTGTCGACCCCACCCCAGGGTCGTCCTCAGGCAGGTCCCTCGCAGGCTCCTCCCGCGGCTCACGGCCCGTGGACGGCGCCTCCACCCACGCCGGCGACTCCGGGACCTCGGAGAGGCCCCCCGGAAACATGTCCGGCTTGAAAACAGGGCTCTCCGGCGTCGCCCGCCCATGGTGTAGAGGGCGGGGAGCCTTCCCCGTACTCCCCCTTCCACGGCCCACAGCGGCACGATGAGCGGTCGCTGCTGCTGCCGGCCCCCGGCGATGGTGAAGAGGAAGCGTCCGGGGAGGAAACTTGCACCGGGCGGGAGGGGCCCCCAGAGGCTTCGACTCCGCTCGACCCCGGGTCCTCCTGCTCGGGGGGCGACAGCAGCTCGAGTGGCTCGGGGGCCTCGGAGGCCCCCCCTGCCTTGCTTCTCTTCATTGTGTGCCCCGGGCCAGGCGTCAGGGGGATGGACACCAACACGGGAGACCCCCACCCCTCCTCGCCCGGGGAGGGGGCAGCAAACCCCCCCCCCCTTGCCCGCCCGGGCAGGCGGCGCTTGCGGGGAGGGGGCGGCTCGGGATCGCCCTGCTGCACGGCCTCCATGGCGGGAGAGGCCCCGGCAGCATCCCCTCCCCCTCCCGGCTCAGGTGGACACAAAGCTGGCGGCGGAAGGAGTAGACATGGCGGAGGGAGGGGTCCCGCAGGCCGAGCGTCAGCGGCGCCGCCCCGGACCTGACCTCCCCCAGTAGGTTGGGATGGGGCAGGAGGAGCTCGGTGGGGAGGGAGGGCGGGACGTTTGATAGAACAACACGTTCTGCGGTGGCCTCCAGCGTCTCCACCGCCACGTGTGTCCCGCCCACCGTGAGCCCCCTTTCCAGGGCCCGCTGGGCCGCCTGCTCGGCCCGCAGGAAGAACCCGGCCTTGCCGTACATCCGCGAGGCGGCTACGATGGCCGAGGGCCCGACAGCCCTGCCCATCGCACGGGTGCCCGCCTCAATGGTCATGGTAGGGTGGGCATAGCACTTCACCCCCAGCTGCCGCGTGAGCAGGCGGGAGGGCGAGGGCACCGCGGGGGCAGCGGAGCGACGGGAGGCTGCCGCCCCCACATAATGTCTTGTCTGCCCTGCCCCCGGCAGTGGAGGATGCCCCCGAGGTGCTGGCCAGAGAGTGGGAGGGCAGGAGGCTGGGCCTGCAGCCCTGGATGGCCGCACTCCCACCTCAGGCAGAGGGGTGGGAGGACAGGAGGCCGGGCCTGCAGCCCTGGATGGTCCCACTCCCACCTCAGACAGAGGGGTGGGAGGACAGGAGGCCGGGCCTGCAGCCCTGGATTGTCCCAGTCCCACCTCAGGCAGAGGGGTGGGAGGACAGGAGGCCGGGCCTGCAGCTCTGGATGGTCCCAGTCCCACCTCAGGCAGAGGGGTGGGAGGACAGGAGACTGGGCCTGCAGCCCCGGATGGTCCCACTCCCACCTCAGGCAGAGGGGTGGGAGGACAAGAGGCTGGGCCTGCAGCCCTGGATGGTCCCACTCCCACCTCAGGCAGAGGGGCGGGAGGACAGGAGGCTGGGCCTGCAGCCCCAGGCGGTCCCACTCCCACCTCAGGCAGAGGAGTGGGAGGATAGGAGGCCGGGCCTGCAGCCCTGGATGGTCCCACTCCCACCTCAGGCAAAGGGGTGCGAGGACAGGAGGCCGGTCCTGCAGCCCTGGATGGTCTCACTCCCACCTCAGGCAGACGGGTGAGAGGACAGGAGGCTGGGCCTGCAGCCCCGGATGGTCCCACTCCACCTCAAGCATTGGGGTTGGAGGACAGGAGGCCGGGCCTGCAGCTCTGGATGGTCCCACCCACCTCAGGCAGAGGGGTGGGGGACAGGAGGCTGGGCCTGCAGCCTGGATGGTCCCAGTCCCACCTCAGGCAGAGGAGTGGGAGGACAGGAGGCCGGGTCTGCAATCCTGGATGGTCCCAGTCCCACCTCAGGCAGAGGGGTGGGGGACAGGAGGCTGGGCCGGCATCCCTGGATGGTCCCACCTCAGGAAGAGGGGTGGGAGGACAGGAGGCTGGGCCTGCAGCCCTGGATGGTCCCAGTCCCACCTCAGGCAGAGGGGTGGGAGGACAGGAGGCTGGGCCTGCAGCCCTGGATGGTCCCAGTCCCACCTCAGGCAGAGGGGTGGGAGGACAGGAGGCCGGGCCTGCAGCCCTGGATGGTCCCACTCCCACCTCAGGCAGAGGGGTGGGAGGACAGGAGGCCGGGCCTGCAGCCCTTGATGGTCCCTGTCCCACCTCAGGCAGAGGGTTGGGAGGACAGGAGGCCGGGCCTGCTGCCCTGGATGGTCCCACTCCCACCTCAGGCAGAGGGGTGGGAGGACAGGAGGCCGTGCCTGCAGCCCTGGATGGTCCCACTCCCACCTCAGACAGAGGGGTGGGAGGACAGGAGGCCGGGCCTGCAGCCCTGGATGGTCCCACTCCCACCTCAGGCAGAGGGGTGGGAGGACAGGAGACTGGGCCTGCAGCCCTGGATGGTCCCACTCCCACCTCAGGCAGAGGGGTGGGAGGACAGGAGGCTGGGCCTGCAGCTGTGGATGGTCCCAGTCCCACCTCAGGCAGAGGGGTGGGAGGACAGGAGGCCGGGCCTGCAGCCCTGGATGGTCCCACTCCCACCTCAGACAGAGGGGTGGGAGGACAGGAGGCCGGGCCTGCAGCCCTGGATGGTCCCACTCCCACCTCAGGCAGAGGGGTGGGAGGACAGGAGGCCGGGCCTGCAGCCCTGGATGGTCCCACTCCCACCTCAGACAGAGGGGTGGGAGGACAGGAGGCCGGGCCTGCAGCCCTGGATGGTCCCACTCCCACCTCAGGCAGAGGGGTGGGAGGACAGGAGACTGGGCCTGCAGCCCTGGATGGTCCCACTCCCACCTCAGGCAGAGGGGTGGGAGGACAGGAGGCTGGGCCTGCAGCTGTGGATGGTCCCAGTCCCACCTCAGGCAGAGGGGTGGGAGGACAGGAGGCCGGGCCTGCAGCCCTGGATGGTCCCACTCCCACCTCAGGCAGAGGGGTGGGAGGACAGGAGGCCGGGCCTGCAGCCCTGGATGGTCCCACGCCCACCTCAGGCAGAGGGGTGGGAGGACAGGAGGCTGGGCCTGCAGCCCTGGATGGTCCCGCTCCCACCTCAGGCAGAGGGATGGGAGGACAGGAGGCTGGGCCTGCAGCCCTGGATGGTCCCATTCCCACCTCAGGCAGAGGGGTGGGAGGACAGGAGGCTGGGCCTGCAGCCCTGGATGGTCCCACGCCCACCTCAGGCAGAGGGGTGGGAGGACAGGAGGCTGGGCCTGCCGCCCTGGATGGTCCCAGTCCCACCTCAGGCAGAGGGGTGGGAGGACAGGAGGCTGGGCCTGCCGCCCTGGATGGTCCCAGTCCCAAATCAGGCAGATGGGTGTGAGGACAGGTGGCTGGGCCTGCAGCCATAGGCGGTCCCACTCCCACCTCAGGCAGAGGGGTGGGACGACATGAAGCCGGTCCTGCAGTCCTGGATGGTCTCACTCCCACCTCAGGCAGAGGGGTGGGAGGACAGGAGGCCGGGCCTGCATCCCTGGATGGCCCCAGTCCCACCTCAGGCAGAGGTCTGGGAGTACAGGAGGCTGGGTCTGCAGCCCTGGATGGTCCCACTCCCACCTCAGGCAGAGGGGTGGGAGGACAGGAGGCCGGGCCTGCAGCCCTGGATGGTCCCACTCTCACCTCAGGCAGAGGGTTGGGAGGACAGGAGGCTGGGCCTGCAGCCTGGATTGTCACACTCCCACCTGAGGCAGAGGGGTGGAAGGACAGGAGGCCGGGCCTGCAGCCCTGGATGGTCCCACTCCCACCTCAGGCAGAGGGGTGGGAGGACAGGAGGCTGGGCCTGCAGTCCTGGATGGTCACAGTCCCACCTCAGGCAGAGGGGTGGGAGGACATGAGGCTGGGCCTGCAGCCCTGGGTGGTCACACTCCCACCTCAGGCAGAGGGGTGGGAGGACAGGAGGCCGGGCCTGCAGCCCTGGATGGTCCCACGCCCACCTCAGGCAGAGGGGTGGGAGGACAGGAGGCTGGGCCTGCAGCCCTGGATGGTCCCAGTCCCACCTCAGGCAGAGGGGTGGGAGGACAGGAGGCCGGGCCTGCAGCCCTGGATGGTCCCACTCCCACCTCAGGCAGAGGGGTGGGAGGACAGGAGGCCGGGCCTGCAGCCCTGGATGGTCCCACGCCCACCTCAGGCAGAGGGGTGGGAGGACAGGAGGCTGGGCCTGCAGCCCTGGATGGTCCCAGTCCCACCTCAGGCAGAGGGGTGGGAGGGCAGGAGGCCGGGCCTGCAGCCCTGGATGGTCCCAGTCCCACCTCAGGCAGAGGGGTGGGAGGACAGGAGGCCGGGCCTGCAGCCCTGGATGGTCCCACTCCCACCTCAGGCAGAGGGGTGGGAGGACAGGAGGCCGGGCCTGCAGCCCTGGATGGTCCCACGCCCACCTCAGGCAGAGGGGTGGGAGGACAGGAGGCCGGGCCTGCAGCCCTGGATGGTCCCACTCTCACCTCAGGCAGAGGGTTGGGAGGACAGGAGGCTGGGCCTGCAGCCTGGATTGTCACACTCCCACCTGAGGCAGAGGGGTGGAAGGACAGGAGGCCGGGCCTGCAGCCCTGGATGGTCCCACTCCCACCTCAGGCAGAGGGGTGGGAGGACAGGAGGCTGGGCCTGCAGTCCTGGATGGTCACAGTCCCACCTCAGGCAGAGGGGTGGGAGGACATGAGGCTGGGCCTGCAGCCCTGGGTGGTCACACTCCCACCTCAGGCAGAGGGGTGGGAGGACAGGAGGCCGGGCCTGCAGCCCTGGATGGTCCCACGCCCACCTCAGGCAGAGGGGTGGGAGGACAGGAGGCTGGGCCTGCAGCCCTGGATGGTCCCAGTCCCACCTCAGGCAGAGGGGTGGGAGGACAGGAGGCCGGGCCTGCAGCCCTGGATGGTCCCACTCCCACCTCAGGCAGAGGGGTGGGAGGACAGGAGGCCGGGCCTGCAGCCCTGGATGGTCCCACGCCCACCTCAGGCAGAGGGGTGGGAGGACAGGAGGCTGGGCCTGCAGCCCTGGATGGTCCCAGTCCCACCTCAGGCAGAGGGGTGGGAGGGCAGGAGGCCGGGCCTGCAGCCCTGGATGGTCCCAGTCCCACCTCAGGCAGAGGGGTGATCGAACCGTGATCTTTATCAATGATGAGAAGGCGGAAACAGTGGAAGTTTAAACTGTACAGATATTTCACAGCTGGATTCACACAATACAGACAGCAATGTATCGTAGATTGTGGAAGTGCCACAAATGTTGTCAAATGCAGGACGCGGGGTCCCTCAATGTTTCAATCTTGCTGAGAGACTGTCAGCCCACAGGGACAACATTTCTGTTTAATAGGATTGAAGCACAAGTTCAAATAGTTTCATTTCAAAGTTTAAATTAACCAGTCATTTTTCTGTGCAGCTTTCGGAATCTGTCAGTGGAATTTAGTTCACACAGGCAAGTTTAACAAGTGTATGGGGAACTGATTAGAAGTTTTGATGGAGATATTCCTGCATTATGGAAATGTGTGAGATCTATTTCGGGTTGGGAAATGGATTGAGGATCAAAGGAAGCAGTTGTTTTTTAACTACATTAGACTGAGAGCCTTGAAGTTTCACAACTTCCATGTGCTGTGAGAAAGGATTGATTAACCAAGGCCTGTTATTCAAATACTTCAGACAAGTGAATAAGCTACAGGAACATTGAATACACAGACAGAGACAAGCAGACACCTATAATCGGAGCTTAAACTTCACTTTTGAATGTGAAGGGCTGAAATAAACAAGAGTCCACCCTGGGATTCGGTGCAATTTGAGTTCTGCTTTTCCAAAAAATAAAAATAACTATCTGCAATGAAAAATTCCTTCGACAGGACAGAGGGATTTTGACTCTGTATTTAACCCCAGACAGTATTTGTGTTGTGAGTGTTTGATGGGCAGTGGAGATGAAGCTTGACTCTGAAACACTGGAATTCAGTCTCAGGGCTGATTTAATCAAAATGCTTCAGAATAATAATTGATATTGTACATCTCGTGTGTGTCTCAGTGACAGCTCTGAAACTTGTACAGCACAATCTCATCCTGTTTCTGTGCCTCTCTCTCTCTCTCTCTCGCTGAAATTAGCTGGTCCATTTCCTAAATTACTCCTGACTAGATTTCAAAAGGGCTCCATTGCCTGTGAAACAGTTTGTGATACCCAAAGGTTATGAAAAGTGCTTCAGAATTATCTGTCCCCAAGCTGCTGTGAGGATGTTCAGGGTCAGTGTGTGACTTGGATCACACACAGGCCAGATACACCTCTCCAAGTTAAAGGTGGAGAATGGATCTTGCTCCATTTGAAAGATGTATTGACCCAGTCTGTCTGAGTTTGAGTATCTGTGTTTCTGTACACGTGTGTGTGTGTTGGGGGGGGGGCGGGGGGGGGGGGGGGGGGGGTTATGTGTGGCATTCTTTAGGCGGCACTGGAAGTTACACGGTAGCACAGTGGTTAGCACTGCGGCCTCACAGCTCCAGAGCCCCAGGTCGAATCCTAGCTTGGGTCACAGTCTGTGCGGAGTCTGCACGTTCTCCCATTGTCCGCGTGGGTTTCTCCCGGGTGCTCCGGTTTGCCCCCTGAAGTCCCGAAGGACGTGCTGTTTGGTGAATTGGACATCATGTACTCTCCCTCAGTGTACCCGAACAGGCGCCAGAGTTTGGAGACTAGGGACTTTTCTTAGTAACTTCATTGCAGTCTGTGTGTGTGCCTGTGTGTGTGTGTGTGTGTGTGTGTGTCTGTGTGTGTGTGTGTGTGTCTGTGTGTGTGTGTGTGTGTGTGTCTGTGTGTCTCAGTTTGACTTTGTTTAGTACTGATTGAAGATAATGAGATAGAAAGTTTGATAGAAAGTTTGGCAGCATTGTCGGTGTAAAAATAATGACAGAGGCAGTGTGAACCCTGAAGAGAGCGCCATACCTAGGCCCACTCCCCTACCCCGTCGCTGTCACCCCACCTAACCTGAACATCTTTAGATACTGTGGGCAATTTGGATTTATCACTGCCAACCCACCTAACCTGCACGTCTTTGGGCGGTGGGAGGAAACCGGAGCACCCGGAGGAAGCCCACGCAGACACGGGGAGGACGTCCAGACTCCGCACAGACAGTGACCTACGCCGGGAATCGAACCTGGGATCCTGTAGCTGTGAGGCAGCAGTGCTAACCACTGTTCAGTCCCGGCTCTGGGTCACTGTCCGTGTGGAGTTTGCACATTCTCCCTGTGTCTGCGTGTGTTTCACCCCCACAACCCAAAGATGTGCAGGGCAGGTGGACTGGCCACGCTAAATTGCCCCTGAATTGGAAAAACTGAACAGGGCTCTGAATTTATTGTAAAAATCTTTTTATTGCCGTTTCCACAATTCTGTGCATTGCGGCTTGTTTACATTTCTCAGAGAGTGAAAAGGCTTTCTCTTACGTTTCTATAGTTACAAACTGTTGCCGTTCAGTTCGGCGTGTCTGCCCCCCCCCCCCCCCCAACCCCCCTTTCCCTAACCCTTCCCCTCTCTCCCCCGCAGACCCTCCGTGATTCCCTTCTGGGCCGACCTGGTGTGTGACCCCCTGCTCCTTGTTTACCCCCTTACCCCCCCTTTCTTTTCTCCCTCCATCGCTTTCAGCCGTGTTCTATCAGTGGATTTGGGAGGTCCGCCCTCTCCATCCCTCTAGGTGGGGGGGTCCCCCCTCTCCATCTCTCTCGGTGGGGGGGGGTTCACCCCTCTCCATCTCTCTCGATGGGGTGGGGGTTCCCCCCTCTCCATCACTCTCGGTGGGGGGTCCCCCCTCTCCATCTCTCGGTGGGGGGTTTCCCCCTCTCCATCACTCTCGGTGGGGGGTCCCCCCTCTCCATCTCTCTTGGTGGGGGGGTTCCCCCTCTCCATCCCACTCGGTGGGGGGGTCCCCCCTCTCCATCTCTCTCGGTGGGGGGTCCCCCCTCTCCATCACTCTCGGTGGGGGGGTGTTCCCCCTCTCCATCCCTCTCGGTGGGGGGGGTTTCCCCCTCTCCCTCCCTTTCGGTGGGGGTGGGGGTTCCCCCTCTCCATCTCTCTCGGTGGGGGTGGGGGTTCCCCCCTCTCCATCCCTCTCGGTGGGGGGGGGGTTCCCCCTCTCCATCTCACTCGGTGGGGGGGCTTCCCCCTCTCCATCCCTCTCGGTGGGGGGGGGGTCCCCCCTCTTAATCTCTCTCGGTGGAGGGGGGGTCCCCCCGCTCCATCCCTCTCGGTGGGGGGTTGGTTCCCCCCTCTCCACAACTCTCGGTGGGGGGGGGATTCCCCTCCTCCATCTCTCTCGGTGTGGGGGGTCCCCCTCTCCATCTCTCTCGGTGGGGGGGGGTTCCCCCCTCTCCATCTCTCTCGGTGGGGTGGGGGTTCCTCCCTCTCCATCCCTTTCGGTGGGGGGGTTCCCCCCTCTCCATCTCTCTCGGTGGGGGGTCCCCCCTCTCCATCTCTCTCATAGAACATTATGGCGCATTACAGGCCCTTCGGCCCTCGATGTTGCGCCGACCTGTGAAACCACTCTAAAGCCCATCTACACTATTCCCTTATCGCCCATATGTCTATGACCATTTGAATGCCCTTAGTGTTGGCGAGTCCACTACTGTTGCAGGCAGGGCATTCCACGCCCTTACTACTCTCTGAGTAAAGAACCTACCTCTGACATCTGTCTTATATCTATCTCCCCTCAATTTAAAGCTATGTCCCCTCGTGCTAGACATCACCATCCGAGGAAAAAGGCTCTCACTGTCCACCCTATCCAATCCTCTGATCATCTTGTGTGCCTCAATTAAGTCACCTCTTAACCTTCTTCTCTCTAACGAAAACAGCCTCAAGTCCCTCAGCCTTTCCTCATGAGATCTTCCCTCCATACCAGGCAACATTCTGGTCAATCTCCTCTGCACTCTTTCCAATGCTTCCACATCCTTCGTATAATGCGGCGACCAGAATTGCATGCAATACTCCAAATGCGGCCGCACCAGAGTTTTGTACAGCTGCAACATGACCTCATGGCTCCGAAACTCAGACACTCTATCAATAAAAGCTAACACACCGTACGCCTTCTTAACAACCCTCTCAACCTGAGTGGCAACTTTCAGGGATCTATGTACATGGACACTGAGATTTCTCTGCTCATCCACACTGCCAAGAATCTTATCATTAGCCCAGTACTCTGTCTTCCTGTTATTCCTTCCTAAATGAATCACATCACACTTTTCTGCTTTAAACTCTATTTGCCACCTCTCAGCCCAGCGCTGCAGCTTATCTATGTCCCTCTGTAACTTGTAACATCCTTCCGCACTGTCGACAACAGCACCGACTTTCGTGTCATCTGCAAATTTACTCACCCATCCTTCTACGCCCTCCTCCAGGTCATTTATAAAAATGACAAACAGCAGTGGAGTCCAAAACAGATCCTTGTGGTACACCACTAGTAACTGGACTCCAGTCTGAACACTTCCCATCAACCACCACCCTTTGTCTTCTTCCAGGTAGCCAATTTCTGATCCAAACTGCTAAATCTCCCTGAATCCCATGCTTCCGTATTTTCTGCAGTAGCCTACCGTGGGGAACCTTGTCAAATGCTTTACTGAAATCCATATACACCACATCAACTGCTTTACCCTCATCCACCTGTTTCTCAACTTCTCAAAGAGCCCTATATGGTTTGTGAGGCACAACCGACCCTTCACGAAACCGTTTTGACTATGTCTAATCAAATTATTCCTTTCCAGATGATTATACACCCTATCTCTTATAAACCTTTCCAAGATTTTGCCCACAGCAGAAGTTAGACTCACTGGTCTATATTTACCGGGGTTGTCTCTACTCTCCTTCTTGAACAAGGGGACAACATTTGCTATCCTCCAGTCTTCTGGCACTATTCCTGTTGACAAAGATGACTTAAAGATCAAAGCCAAAGGCTCTGTAATCTCCTCCCTAGCTTCCCAGAGAATCCTAGGATAAATCGTATCCGGCCCAGGGGACTTATCAATTTTCACCCTTTCCAGAATAGTTAACACCTCCTCCTTATGAACCTCAAGCCCTTCTAGTATAGTAGCCTGAATCACAGTATTCTCCTCGTCAACATTGTCTTTTTGCTGTGTGAATAGTGATGAAAAATATTCATATAGCACCTCGCCTATCTCCTCGGACTCCAAGCACAACTTCCCACTACTGTCCTTGACTGGCCCTACTCTTACCCTAGTCATTCTTTTATTCCTGACATATCTACAGAAGGCTTTAGGGTTATCCTTGATCCTACCTTCCAAAGACTTCTCATGTCCCCTCCTGGCTCTTCTTAGCTCTCTCTTTAGGTCCTTCCTAGCTAACTTGTAACTCTCGAGTGCCCTTACTGAACCTTCATGTCTCCTCTTTACATAAGCCTCCTTCCTTCTTCCTCTAGACAAGTGTTTCAACTGCCTTAGTAAACCACGGTTCCCTTGCTCGACCACTTCCTCCCTTCCTGACAGGTACATACTTATCAAGGACACGCAGTAGCTGTTCCTTGAACAAGCTCCACATTTCCATTGTGCCCATCCCCTGCAGTTTTCCTCTCCGTCTCGGTGGGGGTGGGGGGAAGGGTCCCCCCCTCCATCTCTCTCGGTGGGGGCGTCCCCCCTCTCCATCTCTCTCGGTGGGGGGTCCCCCCTCTACATCTCTCTCGTTGGGGTGGGTCCACCCTCTCCATCTCTCTCGGTGGGGGCAGGGTTCCCTCCTCTCCATCTCTCTCGGTGGAGGGGGGGACCCCCCTCCATCTCTCTCGGCGGGGGGGGGGTCCACCCTCTCCATCTCTCTCGGTGGAGGGGGAGTTCCCCCCTCGCCATCTCTCTCGGTGGGTGGGGGGTTCCTGCCTCTCTATCTCTCTCGGTGGGGGGTCCCCCCTCTCCATCTCTCTCGCTGGGGGAGTCCCCCCTCTCCATCTCTCTCGGTGGGGTTCCCCTCTCTCCATCTCTCTCGGTGGGGAGGACCCCGTCTCCATCTCTCTCGGCGGGGTGGGGGTGGTCCACCCTCTCCATCTCTCTCGGTGGAGGGGGAGTTCTCCCCTCTCCATCACTCTCGGTGGGGGCAGGGTTCCCCCCTCGCCATCTCTCTTGGTGGGGGGGACCCCCTCTCCATCTCTCTCGGCGGGGGGGGGGGGGGGGAGGGGGTCCACCCTCTCCATCTCTCTCGGTGGAGGGGGAGTTCCCCCCTCTCCATCTCTCCCGGTGGGAGGGGGGTTCCCCCTTCTCCATCACGCTTTGTGGGGGATCTCCTTCTCCATCTCTCTCGGTGGAGGGGGAGTTCCCCCCTCTCCATCTCTCCCGGTGGAGGGGGTTGGTTCCACCCTCTCCATCTCTCTCTCTCGGTGGGGGGGTTCCCCCTTCTCCATCACGCTTTGTGGGGGATCTCCTTCTCCATCTCTCTCGGTGGGGGAAGGGGGGTTCCACCCACTCCATCTCTCTCTGTGGGGGGGGGGGTTCCCCTTCTCCATCTCTCTCAGTGGGGGCAGGGTTCCCCCCTCTCCATGTCTCTCGGTGGAGGGGGAGACCCCCCTCCATCTCTCTCGGCGGGGGGGGTCCATCCTCTCCATCTCTCTCGGTGGAGGGGGAGTTCCCCCCTCTCCATCTCTCTCGCTGGGGGAGTCCCCCCTCTCCATCTCACTCGGTGGGGGCCCCCTCACTCCATCTCTCTCGGTGGGGGGGGACCCCGTCTCCATCTCTCTCGGCGGGTGGGAGGGGGGTCCACCCTCTCCATCTCTCTCGGTGGGGGGGGGTTCCCCCTTCTCCATCACGCTTTGTGGGGGGTCTCCTTCTCCATCTCTCTCGGTGGGTGGGAGGGGGGTTCCACCCACTCCATCTCTCTCTGTGGGGGGGGTCCCCTTTCTCCATCTCTCTCGGTGGGGGGTGGGTTCCCCTTCTCCATCTCTCTCAGTGGGGGGGGGGGGCGAGGGTGTTCTCCACTCTCCATCTCTCTCGGTCTCTGCGTCTCTCCGTCTCTCTCTGGGACTCTGCCAAAACAAAATCCACAATCAGCAGTCGGCCATTGTATGTCAGTTCACCGGAGCCATTTTCTGTCAGTTCACGGGAGCCATTTTATGTCAGTTCACGGGAGCCATTTTATGTCAGTTCACAATAGCCATTTTATGTCAGTTAACAATGGACAGTTCATGTCAGTTGACTTTTTAGGTCAGGTCGCAATGGCCATTTTATATCAGTTCACGGTGGCCATTGTATGTCAGTTCACAATGGCCATTTTATGTCATTTCACAATGGCCATTTTATGTCAGTTCACAATGGCCATTTTATGTCAGTTCACAATAGTCATTTTATGTCAATTTGCAATGGCCATTTTATGTCAGTTCACGGTGGCCATTGTATGTCAGTTCAGAATGGCCATTTTATGTAAATTTGCAATGGACAGTTTATGTCTGTTCACGGGGGCCATTTTATCTCAATTCACGGTGGCCATTTTATGTCAGCTCACGGTGGCCATTTTCTGTCAGTTCACAGTGGCCATTTTCTGTCAGTTCACAGTGGCCATTTTATGACAGTTCACAGTGGCCATTTTATGTCAGTTCACAATGGCCATTTTATGTCAGTTTACGGTGGCCATTGTATGTCAGTTCAGAATGGCCATTTGATGTAAATTTGCAATGGACAGTTTATGTCGGTTCACGGGGGCCATTTTATCTCAATTCACGGTGGCCATTTTATGTCAGCTCACGGTGGCCATTTTATGTCAGTTCACAGTGGCCATTTTATGTCAGTTCACAATGGCCATTTTATGTCAGTTCACGGGGTCCATTTTATGTCAGTTCACGGGGCCATTTTATGTCAGGTTGCAATAACCATTGTATGTCAGTTCAGAATGGACAGTTTATGGCAGTTCACAATGGCCATTTTATTTCAGTTCACGGGGGCCATTTTATGTCAGGTCGCAATGGCCATTTTATATCAGTTCACAATGGACAGTTTGTCTCAGTTCACGGTGGCCATTTTATGTCAGGTCGCAATAACCATTGTATGTCAGTTCAGAATGGACAGTTTATGTCAGTTCATGGGGGCCTTTTTATGTCAGGTCGCAAAGGCCATTGTATGTCAGTTCACAATGGACAGTTTATGTCAGTTCACGGGGGCCTTTTTATGTCAGGTCGCAATGGCCATTTTATGCCAGTTCACAATGGACAGTTTATGTCAGTTCACGGGGGCCATGTTATGTCAGGTCGCAATGGCAATTTAATGTCAGTTCACAATGGACAGTTTATGTCAGTTCACGTGGGCCACTGTATGTCAGTTCACAATGGCCATCGTATGTCAGTTCACAGTGGCCATTTAATGTCAGATCACGGTGGCCATTTTATGTCAGTTCATGGCGTCCATTGTATGTCAGTTCACAATGGACAGTTTATGTCAGTTCACGGGGGCCTTTTTATGTCAGGTCGCAATGGCCATTTTATGTCAGTTCACGGTAGCCATTTTATGTTAGGTCGCAATGGCCATTTTATGTCAATTCACAGGGGCCATTTTATGTCAGGTCGCAAGGCCATTTTATGTCAGTTCATAATGGACAGTTTATGTCAGTTCACGGGGCCATTTTATGTCAGGTTGCAATAACCATTGTATGTCAGTTCAGAATGGACAGTTTATGTCAGTTCACAATGGGCATTTTATGTCAGTTTGCAATGGCCATTTTATTTCAGTTGCGGTTGCCAGTTCATGTTTGGTTCACGGGGGCCATGTTATGTCAGTTCACAGTGGCCATTTTATGTCAGTTCACGGGGTCCATTTTATGTCAGTTCACAGTGGCCATTTTATGTCAGTTCACGGGGTCCATTTTATGTCAGTTCACAATGGACAGTTTATGTCAGTTCACGGGGGCCCTTTATGTCAGTTCACAATGGCCATTGTATGTCAGTTCACAATGGCCATTTTATGTCAGTTTGCAATGGCCATTTTTTCTCAGTTGACGGAGGCCATTTTGTGTCAGTTCACGGTGGCCATTGTATGTGAGTTCACAATGGCCATTTTATGTCAGTTTGCAATGGCCATTTTATCTCAGTTGCGGTGACCAGTTCATGTTGGTTCACGGGGGCCATGTTATGTCAGTTCACGGTGGCCATTGTATGTCAGTTCACGGGGGCCATTTTATGTCAGTTCATGGTGGTTATTGTATGTCAGTACACAATTGTCATTTTATGTCAGTTCACGGTGGCCATTTTATGTCACTTCACGGGGGCCATTTTATTCAGTCGATGGGGGCCATTTTATGTCAGTACATGGTGGCCATTTTATGTCAGTTCACGGTGGTCATTTTATGTCGGTTGACGGGGGCCATTTTATGTCAGCTCGCAATGGCCATTTTATGCCAGTTCACGGTGGCCATTGTATGTCAGTTCATGGCGTCCATTGTATGTCAGTTCACAATGGACAGTTTGTGTCAGTTCACGGGGGCCATTGTATGTCAGTTCACAATGGCCATTGTATGTCAGTTCTCAATGGCCATTATATGTCAGTTCACGGGGGCCTTTTTAAGTCAGGTCGCAGTGGCCATTTTATGTCAGTTCACGGTAGCCATTTTATGTCAGGTCGCAATGGCCATTTTATGTCAGTTCACGGGGGCCATTTTATGTCAGTTCACAATGGCCATTTTATGTCAGTTCACGGGGGCCATTGTATGTCATTTCACGGGAGCCATTTTATGTCATTTCACGGGGGCCATTTTATGTCAGTTCACAATGGCCATTTAATGTCAGTTCACGGGGTCCATTTTATGTCAGTTCACGGGGTCCATTTTATGTCGGTTCACAATGGCCATTTTATGTCAGTTCACAATGCCCATTTTATGTCAGTTCACGGGGTCCATTTTATGTCAGTTCACGGTGGCCATTTTATGTCAGTTCTCAATGGCTATTTTATGTTAGTTCACGGTGGCCATTGTAAGTCAGTTCACAATGGCCATTTTATGTCAGTTTGCAATGACCATTTTTTTTCAGTTGGCGGTGGCCGTTTTGTGTCAGTTCACGGTGTCCATTGTATGTCATTTCACAATGGCCATTTTATGTCAGTTTGCAATGGCCATTTTATTTCAGTTGCGGTTGCCAGTTCATGTTTGGTTCACGGGGGCCATGTTATGTCAGTTCACAGTGGCCATTTTATATCAGTTCACGGGGTCCATTTTATGTCAGTTCACAATGGCCATTTTATGTCAGTTCACAATGGCCATTTTATGTCAGTTCACAATGGACAGTTTATGTCAGTTCACGGGGGCCCTTTTATGTCAGTTCACAATGGCCATTGTTTGTCAGTTCACAATGGCCATTTTATGTCAGTTTGCAATGGCCATTTTTTCTCAGTTGACGGTGGCCATTTTGTGTCAGTTCACGGTGGCGATTGTATGTGAGTTCACAATGGCCATTTTATGTCAGTTTGCAATGGCCATTTTATCTCAGTTGCGGTGGCCAGTTCATGTTGGTTCACGGGGGCCATGTTATGTCAGTTCACGGGGGCCATGTTATGTCAGTTCACGGTGGCCATTTTATGTTGGTTGACGGCCATTTTATGTCAGCTCGCAATGGCCATTTTATGTCAGTTCACGGTGGCCATTGTATGTCAGTTCATGGCGTCCATTGTATGTCAGTTCACAATGGACAGTTTATGTCAGTTCACGGGGGCCATTGTATGTCAGTTCACAATGGCCATTGAATGTCAGTTCTCAATGGCCATTTTATGTCAGTTCACAGTGGCCATTTTATGTCAATTCACGGTAGCCATTGTATATCAGTTCACAATGGCCATTTTATGTCAGTTCGCAATGGCCATTTTATGTCAGTTCACAATGGCCATTTTATGTCAGTTCACGGGGTCCATTTAATGTCAGTTCACAATGGCCATTTTATGTCAGTTCACAGTGGCCATTTTATGTCAATTCACGGTAGCCATTGTATATCAGTTCACAATCGCCATTTTATGTCAGTTCATGGTGGCCATTGTATGTCAGTTCACGGTGGCCATTTTATGTCAGTTCACGGGGTCCATTTTATGTCAGTTCACGGTGGCCATTTTATGTCAGTTCACAATGGCCATTTTATGTCAGTTCACGGGGTCCATTTTATGTCAGTTCACGGTGGCCATTTTATGTCAGTTCACAAGGTCCATTTTATGTCAGTTCACAATGTCCATTTTATGTCAGTTCACAAGGTCCATTTTATGTCAGTTCACGGTGGCCATTTTATGTCAGTTCACAATGGCCATTTAATGTCAGTTCACGGTGGCCATTGTATGTCAGTTCACAATAGTCATTTTATGTCTGTTCACAATGGCCATTTTATGTCTGTTCACCATGGCCATTTTATGTCAGTTCATGGTGGCCATTGTATGTCAGTTCACCATGGCCATTGTATGTCAGTTCACAATGGCCATTTTACGTCAGGTTGCAATGGCCATTTTATCTCAGTTGATGGTGGCCATTTTATGTCAGTCCACAATGGCCATTTTATGTCAGTTCACAGTGGCCATTTTATGTCAATTCACGGTAGCCATTGTATATAAGTTCACAATGGCCATTTTATGTCAGTTCATGGTGGCCATTGTATGTCAGTTCACAATGGCCGTTTTATGTCAGTTCACGGGGTCCATTTTATGTCAGTTCACGGTGGCCATTTTATGTCAGTTCACAATGGCCATTTAATGTCAGTTCACGGTGGCCTTTGTATGTCAGTTCACAATGGCCATTTTATGTCAGTTCACGGGGTCCATTTTATGTCAGTTCACCATGGCCATTTTACGTCAGTTCACAATGGCCATTTTACGTCAGGTTGCAATGGCCATTTTATCTCAGTTGACGGTGGCCATTTTATCTCAGTTGACAGTGGCCATTTTATGTCAGTTCATGGTGGCCATTGTATGTCAGTTCACAATGGCCATTTTACGTCAGGTTGCAATGGCCATTTTATCTCAGTTGACGGTGGCCATTTTATGTCAGTTCACGGTAGCCATTGTATATCAGTTCACAATGGCCATTTTATGTCAGTTCATGGTGGCCATTGTATGTCAGTTCACGGTGGCCATTTTATGTCAGTTCACGGGGTCCATTTTATGTCAGTTCACGGTGGCCATTTTATGTCAGTTCACAATGGCCATTTTATGTCAGTTCACGGGGTCCATTTTATGTCAGTTCACGGTGGCCATTTTATGTCAGTTCACAAGGTCCATTTTATGTCAGTTCACAATGTCCATTTTATGTCAGTTCACAAGGTCCATTTTATGTCAGTTCACGGTGGCCATTTTATGTCAGTTCACAATGGCCATTTAATGTCAGTTCACGGTGGCCATTGTATGTCAGTTCACAATAGTCATTTTATGTCTGTTCACAATGGCCATTTTATGTCTGTTCACCATGGCCATTTTATGTCAGTTCATGGTGGCCATTGTATGTCAGTTCACCATGGCCATTGTATGTCAGTTCACAATGGCCATTTTACGTCAGGTTGCAATGGCCATTTTATCTCAGTTGATGGTGGCCATTTTATGTCAGTCCACAATGGCCATTTTATGTCAGTTCACAGTGGCCATTTTATGTCAATTCACGGTAGCCATTGTATATAAGTTCACAATGGCCATTTTATGTCAGTTCATGGTGGCCATTGTATGTCAGTTCACAATGGCCGTTTTATGTCAGTTCACGGGGTCCATTTTATGTCAGTTCACGGTGGCCATTTTATGTCAGTTCACAATGGCCATTTAATGTCAGTTCACGGTGGCCTTTGTATGTCAGTTCACAATGGCCATTTTATGTCAGTTCACGGGGTCCATTTTATGTCAGTTCACCATGGCCATTTTACGTCAGTTCACAATGGCCATTTTACGTCAGGTTGCAATGGCCATTTTATCTCAGTTGACGGTGGCCATTTTATCTCAGTTGACAGTGGCAATTTTATGTCAGTTCATGGTGGCCATTGTATGTCAGTTCACCATGGCCATTGTATGTCAGTTCACAATGGCCATTTTACGTCAGGTTGCAATGGCCATTTTATCTCAGTTGACGGTGGCCATTTTATGTCAGTTCACGGTGGCCATTGTATGTCAGTTCACAATGGCCATTTTATGTCAGTTCACGGTGGCCATTGTATGTCAGTTCACAATGGCCATTTTATGTCAGTTTGCAATGGCCATTTAATCTCAGTTGCGGTGGCCAGTTCATGTTGGTTCACGGGGGCCATTTTATGTCAGTTCACGGTGGCCATTTTATGTCAGTTCACGGGGGGCCATTTTTTGTCAGTTCATGGTGGCCATTTTACCTCAGTTCACAGTGCCAATTTTATGTCAGTTAACGGGGGGCATTTTATTCAGTCGAAGGGGCCATTTAATGTCAGTACACGGTGGCCATTTTATGTCAGTTCACGGTGGTCATTTTATGTCGTTTGAAGGTAACCATTTTATTTCAGCTCGCAATGGCCATTTTATGTCAGTTCACGGTGGCCATTGTATGCCAGTTCACGGAGGCCATTTTATGTCAGGTCACGGTGGCTATTTTATGTGAGCTCACGGCAGCCATTTTATGTTCATTTACGGTGGCCATTTTATGTCAGTTCACGGCAGCCATTTAATGTCAGTTCACGGTGGTCATTTTAATTCAGTTCACGGTGGCCATTTTATGTCAGTTCACGTTGGCCATTTTATGTCAGTTCACGGTGGCCATTATATGTCAGTTCACGGCAGCCTTTTTATGTCAGTTCACGGCAACCATTTCTGGCAATTTTCAGCCATCCCACAGCCAGCACTGTCAGTGCACCCACCACACAGCGAGCACTGTCAGTGCTCCCACCACACAGCCAGCACTGTCAGCGCCCCCCACACAGCCAGCACTGTCAGTGCTCCCCCTACACAGCCAGCACTGTCAGTGCTCCCACCACACAGCCAGCACTGTCAGCGCCCCCCACACAGCCAGCACTGTCAGTGCTCCCCCTACACAGCCAGCACTGTCAGTGCTCTCACCACACAGCCAGCACTGTCAGTGCTCCCCCACACAGCTAGCACTGTCAGTGCTCCCCCACACAGCCAGCACTGTCAGTGCTCCCACCACACAGGCAGCCCTGTCAGTGCTCCCCCACACAGCCAGCACTGTCAGTGCTCCCCCACACAGCCAGCACTGCCAGTGCTCCCCCCACACAGCCAGCACTGTCAGTGCTCCCCACACAGCCAGCACTGTCAGTGCTCCCCCACACAGCGACACTGTCAGTGCTCCCTCACACAGCCAGCACTGTCAGTGCTCCCCACACACAGCCAGCACTGTCAGCGCTCCCCACACACCCAGCACTGTCAGTGCTCCCCCACACAGCCAGCACTGTCAGTGCTCCCTCACACAGCAAGCACTGTCAGTGCTCCCCCCACACAGCCAGCACTGTCAGTGCTCCCACCACACAGCCAGCACTGTCAGTGCTCCCCCACACAGCCAGCACTGTCAGCGCTCCCCCACACAGCCAGCACTGTCAGTGCTCCCCCCACACAGCCAGCACTCTCAATGCTCCCATCACACAGCCAGCACTGTCAGTGCTCCCCCACACAGCCAGCACTGTCAGTGCTCCCCCACACAGCCAGCACTGTCAGTGCTCCCACCACACAGCCAGCACTGTCAGTGCTCCCACACCACACAGCCAGCACTGTCTGTGCTCCCACCACACAGCCAGCACTGTCAGTGCTCCCACACCACACAGCCAGCACTGTCAGTGCTCCCCACACAGCCAGCACTGTCAGTGCTCCTCCCACACAGCCAGCACTGTCAGTGCTCCTGCCACACAGCCAGCACTGTCAGTGCTCCCCCACACAGCCAGCGCTGTCAGTGCTCCCACCACACAGCCAGCACTGTCAGTGCTCCACCACACAGCCAGTACTGTCAGTGCTCCCCCACACAGCCAGCACTGGCAGTGCTCCCCCCACACAGCCAGCACTGTCAGTGCTCCCTCCATACAGCCAGCACTGTCAGTGCTCCCCCCACACAGCCAGCACTATCAGTGCCCCCCCCACACATCCAGCACTGTCAGTGCTCCTCCCACACAGCCAGCACTGACAGTGCGCCCCCACACAGCCAGCACTGTCAGTGCTCCCACCACACAGCCAGCACTGTCAGTGCTCCCCCACACAGACAGTACTGTCAGTGCTCCTCCACACAGCCAGCACTGTCAGTGCTCCCCCCACACAGCCAGCACTGTCAGTGCTCCCTCCACACAGCCAGCACTGTCAGTGCTCCCCACACAGCCAGTACTGTCAGTGCTCCCCCACACAGCCAGCAGTGTCAGTGCTCCTCCCACACAGCCAGCACTGTCAGTGCTCCCCGCACACAGTCAGCACTGTCAATGCTCCCCCACACAGCCAGCACTGTCAGTGCTCCCACCACATAGCCAGCACTCTCATTGCTCCCACCACACAGCCAGCACTGTCAGTGCTCCCCCCAAACAGCCAGCACTGTCAGTGCTCCCACCATACAGCCAACACTGTCAGTGCACCCACCACACAGCCAGCACTGTCAGTGCTCCCACCCACAGCCAGCACTGTTAGTGCTCCCCCACACAGCCAGCACTGTCATTGCTCCCACCACACAGCCAGCACTGTCAGTGTTCCCCACACAGCCAGCACTGTCAGTGCTCCCCCACACAGCCAGCACTGTCAGTGCTCCCTCACACAGCCAGCACTGTCAGTGCTCCTACCACACAGCCAGCACTGTCAGTGCTCCCCCACACAGCCAGCACTGCCAGTGCTCCCCCCACACAGCCAGCACTGTCAGTGTTCCCCACACAGCCAGCACTGTCAGTGCTCCCCCACACAGCCAGCACTGTCAGTGCTCCCTCACACAGCCAGGACTGTCAGTGCTCCCTCCACACAGCCAGCACTGTCTGTGCTCCCCACACACAACCAGCACTGTCAGCGCTCCCCACACACCCAGCACTGTCAGTGCTCCCCCACACAGCCAGCACTGTCAGTGCTCCCTCACACAGCCAGCACTGTCAGTGCTCCCCCCACACAGCCAGCACTGTCAGTGCTCCCACACACAGCCAGCACTACCAGTGCTCCCACCACACAGCCAGCACTGTCAGTGCTCCCATCACACAGCCAGCACTGTCAGTGCTCCCTCCACACAGCCAGCACTGTCAGTGCTCCCACAGCACACAGCCAGCACTGTCAGTGCTCCCACCACACAGCCAGCACTGTCATCCTTCCCCCACACAGCCAGCACTGTCAGTGCTCCCCCACACAACCAGCACCGTCAGTGCTCCCCACACAGCCAGCACTGTCAGTGCTCCCCCCACACAGCTAGCACTGTCAGTGCTCCCCACACAGCCAGCACTGTCAGTGACCCCCAACACAGCCAGCACTGTCAGTGCACTCACCATACAGCCAGCACTGTCAGTGCTCCACCCTCTCAGCCAGCACTGTCAGTGCTCCCATCACACAGCCAGCACTGTCAGTGCTCCCCCACAGAGCCAGCACTGTCGGTGCTCCCACCACACAGCCAGCACTGTCTGTGCTCCCCCCACACAGCCAGCACTGTCAGTGCCCCCACCCCACACAGCCAGCACTATCAGTTCTCCCCCACAGCCAGCACTGCCAGTTCTCCACCCACAGCCAGCACTGCGAGTGCTCCCCACACAGCCAACACTGCCAGTGCTCTCCCACAGAGCTAGCACTGTCAGTGCTCCCCCACAGAGCCAGCACTGTCAGTGCTCCCACCACACAACCAGCACTGTCAGTGCTCCCCCACACAGCCAGCACTGTCAGTGCTCCCACCACACAGCCAGCACTTTAAGTGCTCCCCACACAGCCAGCACTGTCAGTGCTCCCACCAATCAGCCAACACTGTCAGTGCTCCCACCACACAGCCAGTACTGTCTGTGCACCCCCCACACATCCAGCACTGCCAGCGCAGCCCCCACACAGCCAGCACTGTCAGTGCTCCCACCACACAGCCAGCACTGTCATGCTCCCCCCACACAACCAGCACTGTCAGTGCTCCCCCACACAGCCAGCACGGTCAGTGCTCCCACCACACAGCCAGCACTGTCAGTGCACCCCCCACACAGCCAGCACTGTCAGTGCTCCCCACACAGCCAGCATTGTCAGTGCTCCCCCCACACAGCCAGCACCGTCAATGCTCCCACACTACACAGCCAGCACTTTCAGTGATTCAACCACACAGCGAGCACTGTCAGTGCTCCCCTGATACAGCCAGTACTGTCAATACTCCCCCACACAACCAGCACTGTCAGTGCTCGCACCACACAGCTAGCACTGTCAGTGCTCCCACCACACAGCCAGCACTGTCAGTGCTCCCCAACACAGCCAGCACTGTCAGTGCTCCCCCCTCAACCAGCACTGTCAGTGACCCCCCCACAGAGCCAGCACTGTCAGTGCTCCAACCACACAGCCAGTACTGTCTGTGCACCCCCCACACATCCAGCACTGTCAGCGCTCCCCCCACACAGCCAGCACTGTCAGTGCTCCCACCACACAGCCAGCACTGTCATGCTCCACCCACACAACCAGCACTGTCAGTGCCCCCCCCAACACAGCCAGCATGGTCAGTGCTCCCACCACACAGCCAGCACTGTCAGTGCTCTCCCCACACAGCCAGCACTGTCAGTGCTCCCCCCACACAGCCATCACTGTCAGTGCTCCCCACACAGCCAGCACTGTCAGTGCTCCCCCACACAGCCAGCACTGTCCGTGCTCCCACCACACAGCCAGCACTGTCAGTGCTCCCCCGCACACAGCCAGCACTGTCAGTGCTCCAACCACACAGCGAGCACTGTGAGTGCTCCCCAGATACAGCCAGCACTGTCAGCGCTCCCCACACAGCCAGCACTGTCAGTGACCCCCCCCCCCCCACAGAGCCAGCACTGTCAGTGCTCCCACCACACAGCCAGCACTGTCAGTGCTCCCACCACACAGCCAGCACTGTCAGTGCTCCCCCACACAGCCAGCACTGTCAGTGCTCCCACCACACAGCGAGCACTGCCTGTGCTCCCACCACACAGCCAGCACTGGCAGTGCTCCCCACACAGCCAGCACTGTCAGTGCCCCCACCCCACACAGCCAGCACTGTTACTGCTCCCCCACAGCCAGCATTATCAGTGCTCCCACCACACAGCCAGCACTGCCAGTTCTCCACACACAGCCAGCACTCAGAGTGCGCCACACTTAGCCAGCACTGTCTGTGCTCCCCTCCATACAGCCAGCACTGTCAGTGCTCCCCCACACAGCCAGCACTGTCAGTGCTCCCACCACACAGCCAGCACTGTCAGTCCTCCCTCCACACTGCCAGCACTGTCAGTGCTCCCCCACACAGCCAGCGCTGTCAGTGCTCCCCCACACAGCCAGCACTGTCAGTGCTCCCCCACACAGCCAGCACTGTCAGTGCTCCCACCACACAACCAGCACTGTCAGTGCCCCCCCCCCCCCACACAGCCAGCATGGTCAGTGCTCCCACCACACAGCCAGCACTGTCAGTGCTCCCCACACAGCCAGCACTGTCAGTGCTCCCCCCCACACAGCCAGCACAGTCAGTGCTCCCCACACAGCCAGCAGTGTCAGTGCTCCCTCCACAAAGCCAGCACTGTCAGTGCTCCCACCACACAGCCAGCATTGTCAATGCACCCCCCACACAGCCAGCACTGTCAGTGCTCCAACCACACAGCGAGCACTGTCAGTGCTCCCCAGATACAGCCAGCACTGTCAGTGCTCCCCACAAAGCCAGCACTGTCAGTGCTCCCCACACACAGCAATCACTGTCAGTGCTCCCACCACACAGCCAGCACTGTCACTACTCCACCACAGAGCAAGCACTCTCAGATCTCCCACCACACAGCCAGCACTGTCAGTGCTTCCCCCACACTGCCAGCACTGCCAGTGCTCCCACACACACAGCGAGCACTGTCAGTGCTCCCCCCACACAGCCAGCACTGAGAGTGCTCCACCACACAGACAGCACTGTCAGTGCTCCCCAACACAGACAGCACTGTCAGTGCTCCCCAACACAGACAGCACTGTCAGTGCTACCCCATACAGCCAGCACTGTCAGTGCTCCCACGCATCCAGCACTGACTGTGCTCTCCCACAGAGCTAGCACTGTCAGTGCTCCCCCACAGCCAGCACTGTCAGTGCTCCCCCCACACAGCCAGCACTGTCAGTGCTCCCCCACACAGCCAGCACCGTCAGTGCTCCCCCCGCACAGTTAGCACTGTCAGTGCTCCCCCCACACAGCCAGCACTGTCAGTGCTCCCACCACACAGCGAGCACTGTCAGAGCTCAAACCACACAGCCAGCACTGTCAGTGCTCCCCCACACAGCCAGCACTGTCTGTGCTCCCACCACACAGCCAGCACTGTCACTACTCCCCCACAGAGCAAGCACTGTCAGATCTCCTACCACACAGCCAGCAATGTCAGTGCTTCCCCCACACTGCCAGCACTGTCAGTGCTCCCACACACACAGCCAGCACTGTCAGTGTCCCCACCCCACACAGCCAGCACTATCAGTTCTCCCCCACAGCCAGCACTGCCAGTTCCCCACCCACAGCCAGCACTGCGAGTGCTCCCCACACAGCCAGCACTGCCAGTGCTGTCCCACAGAGCTAGCTCTGTCAGTGCTCCCCCACAGAGCCAGCACTGTCAGTGCTCCCACCACACAACCAGCACTGTCAGTGCTCCCCCACACAGCCATCACTGTCATTCATCCCACCACACAGCCAGCACTTTCAGTGCTCCCCACACAGCCAGCACTGTCAGTGCTCCCACCAATCAGCCAACACTGTCAGTGCTCCCACCTCACAGCCAGTACTGTCTGTGCACCCCCCACACATCCAGCACTGTCAGCGCTCCCCCACACAGCCAGCACTGTCAGTGCTCCCACCACACAGCCAGCACTGTAATGCTCCCCCCACTCAACCAGCACTGTCAGTGCTCCCCCCACACAGCCAGCACGGTCAGTGCTCCCACCACACAGCCAGCACTGTCAGTGCTCCCCCCACACAGCCAGCACTGTCAGTTCCTCCCACACAGCCAGCACTGTCAGTGCTCCCCCCACACAGCCAGCACCGTCAGTGCTCCCACCCTACACAGCCAGCACTGTCAGTGCTCCAACCACACAGCCAGCACTGTCAGTGCTCCCCCACAGAGCCAGCACTGTCAGTGCTCCCCCACACAGCCAGCACAGCCTGTGCTCCCCCACACAGCCAGCACCGTCAGTGCTCCCACCCTACACAGCCAGCACTGTCAGTGCTCCAACCACACAGCCAGCACTGTCAGTGCTCCCCCACACAGCCAGCACTGTCAGTGCTCCCACCACACAGCCAGCACTGTCAGAGCTCCCACCACACAGCCAGCACTGTCAGTGCTCCCCCACACAGCCAGCACTGTCTGTGCTCCCACCACACAGCCAGCACTGTCACTACACCCACACAGAGCAAGAACTGTCAGATCACCTACCACACAGCCAGCACTGTCAGTGCTTCCCCCACACTGCCAGCACTGTCAGTGCTCCCACACACACAGCCAGCACTGTCAGTGCCCCCACCCCACACAGCCAGCACTATCAGTTCTCCCCCACAGCCAGCACTGCCAGTTCTCCACCCACAGCCAGCACTGCGAGTGCTCCCCACACAGCCAGCACTGGCAGTGCTCCCACCACACAGCCAGCACTTTCAGTGCTCCCCACACAGCCAGCACTGTCAGTGCTCCCACCAATCAGCCAACACTATCAGTGCTCCCACCACACAGCCAGTACTGTCTGTGCACCCCCCCACACATCCAGCACTGTCAGCGCTCCCCCCCACACAGCCAGCAGTGTCAGTGCTCCCATCACACAGCCAGCACTGTAATGCTCCCCCCACTCAACCAGCACTGTCAGTGCTCCCCCCACACAGCCAGCACGGTCAGTGCTGCCACCACGCAGCCAGCACTGTCAGTGCTGCCCCCACACAGCCAGCACTGTCAGTGCTGCCCACACAGCCAGCACTGTCAGTGCTCCCCCCACACAGCCAGCACTGTCAGTGCTCCCCCACACAGCCAGCACCGTCAGTGCTCCCACCCTACACAGCCAGCACTGTCAGTGCTCCAACCACACAGTCAGCACTGTCAGTGCTCCCCCACAGAGCCAGCACTGTCAGTGCTCCCACTACACAGCCAGCACTGCCTGTGCTCCGCCCACACAGCCAGCACTGTCAGTGCTCCCCCCACACAGCCAGCACTGTCAGTGCTCCCCACACATCCAGCACTGTCAGTGCTCACCCACACAGCCAGCGCTGTCAGTGCTCCCCCCACACAGCCAGCACTGTCAGTGCTCCCCCACACAGCCAGCACTGTCAGTGCTCCCACCACACAGCCAGCACTGTCAGTGCTCCCCACACACAGCCAGCACTATCAGTGCTGCCATCACACAGCCAGCACTGTCAGTACTCCCCCCACACAGCCAGCACTGTCAGTGCTCCCACCACACAGCCAGCACTGTCAGTGCTCTCCCCACACAGCCAGCACTGTCAGTGCTCCCCCCACACAGCCAGCACTTCCAGTGCTACCCCACACAGCCAGCACTGTCAGTGCTCCCACACACAGCCAGCACTGTCAGTGCTCCCACCACACAGTCAGCACTGTCAGTGCTCCCACCACACAGACAGCACTGTCAGTGCTCCCCCCACACAGACAGCAGTGTCAGTGCTCCCCCACAGAGCAAGCACTGTCAGATCTCCTACCACACAGCCAGCACTGCCAGTGCTCCCCCAACACAGCCAGCACTGTCCGTGCTCCCGCCACAGCCAGCACTGTCAGTGCTCCCCCCACACAGCCAGCACTGCCAGTGTTCCCCACACACAGCCAGCACTGTCAGTGACCCCGCACAGAGCCAGCACTGTCAGTGCTCCCCCCGCACAGTTAGCACTGTCAGTGCTCCCCCCACACAGCCAGCACTGTCAGTGCTCCCACCACACAGCGAGCACTGTCAGAGCTCCCACCACACAGCCAGCACTGTCAGTGCTCCACCACACAGCCAGCACTGTCTGTGCTCCCACCACACAGCCAGCACTATCACTACTCCCCCACAGAGCAAGCACTGTCAGATCTCCTACCACACAGCCAGCAATGTCAGTGCTTCCCCCACACTGCCAGCACTGTCAGTGCTCCCACACACACAGCCAGCACTGTCAGTGTCCCCACCCCACACAGCCAGCACTATCAGTTCTCCCCCACAGCCAGCACTGCCAGTTCCCCACCCACAGCCAGCACTGCGAGTGCTCCCCACACAGCCAGCACTGCCAGTGCTGTCCCACAGAGCTAGCTCTGTCAGTGCTCCCCCACAGAGCCAGCACTGTCAGTGCTCCCACCACACAACCAGCACTGTCAGTGCTCCCCCACACAGCCATCACTGTCATTCATCCCACCACACAGCCAGCACTTTCAGTGCTCCCCACACAGCCAGCACTGTCAGTGCTCCCACCAATCAGCCAACACTGTCAGTGCTCCCACCTCACAGCCAGTACTGTCTGTGCACCCTCCACACATCCAGCACTGTCAGCGCTCCCCCCACACAGCCAGCACTGTCAGTGCTCCCACCACACAGCCAGCACTGTAATGCTCCCCCCACTCAACCAGCACTGTCAGTGCTCCTCCCACACAGCCAGCACGGTCAGTGCTCCCACCACACAGCCAGCACTGTCAATGCTCCCCCCACACAGCCAGCACTGTCAGTGCTCCCCACACAGCCAGCACTGTCAGTGCTCCCCCACACAGCCAGCACCGTCAGTGCTCCCACCCTACACAGCCAGCACTGTCAGTGCTCCCACCACACAGCCAGCACTGTCAGTGCTCCCCCACAGAGCCAGCACTGTCAGTGCTCCCCCACACAGCCAGCACAGCCTGTGCTCCCCCCACACAGCCAGCACCGTCAGTGCTCCCACCCTACACAGCCAGCACTGTCAGTGCTCCAACCACACAGCCAGCACTGTCAGTGCTCCCCCACACAGCCAGCACTGTCAGTGCTCCCACCACACAGCCAGCACTGTCAGAGCTCCCACCACACAGCCAGCACTGTCAGTGCTCCCCCACACAGCCAGCACTGTCTGTGCTCCCACCACACAGCCAGCACTGTCACTACACCCACACAGAGCAAGAACTGTCAGATCACCTACCACACAGCCAGCACTGTCAGTGCTTCCCCCACACTGCCAGCACTGTCAGTGCTCCCACACACACAGCCAGCACTGTCAGTGCTCCCACCCCACACAGCCAGCACTATCAGTTCTCCCCCACAGCCAGCACTGCCAGTTCTCCACCCACAGCCAGCACTGCGAGTGCTCCCCACACAGCCAGCACTGGCAGTGCTCCCACCACACAGCCAGCACTTTCAGTGATCCCCACACAGCCAGCACTGTCAGTGCTCCCACCAATCAGCCAACACTATCAGTGCTCCCACCACACAGCCAGTACTGTCTGTGCACCCCCCCACACATCCAGCACTGTCAGCGCTCCCCCCCACACAGCCAGCAATGTCAGTGCTCCCATCACACAGCCAGCACTGTAATGCTCCCCCCACTCAACCAGCACTGTCAGTGCTCCCCCCACACAGCCAGCACGGTCAGTGCTCCCACCACACAGCCAGCACTGTCAGTGCTGCCCCCACACAGCCAGCACTGTCAGTGCTGCCCACACAGCCAGCACTGTCAGTGCTCCCCCCACACAGCCAGCACTGTCAGTGCTCCCCCACACAGCCAGCACCGTCAGTGCTCCCACCCTACACAGCCAGCACTGTCAGTGCTCCAACCACACAGTCAGCACTGTCAGTGCTCCCCCACAGAGCCAGCACTGTCAGTGCTCCCACTACACAGCCAGCACTGCCTGTGCTCCGCCCACACAGCCAGCACTGTCAGTGCTCCCCCCACACAGCCAGCACTGTCAGTGCTCCCCACACATCCAGCACTGTCAGTGCTCCCCCACACAGCCAGCGCTGTCAGTGCTCCCCCCACACAGCCAGCACTGTCAGTGCTCCCCCACACAGCCAGCACTGTCAGTGCTCCCACCACACAGCCAGCACTGTCAGTGCTCCCCACACACAGCCAGCACTATCAGTGCTGCCATCACACAGCCAGCACTGTCAGTACTCCCCCCACACAGCCAGCACTGTCAGTGCTCCCACCACACAGCCAGCACTGTCAGTGCTCCCCCCACACAGCCAGCACTGTCAGTGCTCCCCCCACACAGCCAGCACTTCCAGTGCTACCCCACACAGCCAGCACTGTCAGTGCTCCCACACACAGCCAGCACTGTCAGTGCTCCCACCACACAGTCAGCACTATCAGTGCTCCCACCACACAGACAGCACTGTCAGTGCTCCCCCCACACAGACAGCACTGTCAGTGCTCCCCCCACACAGACAGCAGTGTCAGTGCTCCCCCACAGAGCAAGCACTGTCAGATCTCCTACCACACAGCCAGCACTGTCAGTGCTCCCCCAACACAGCCAGCACTGTCCGTGCTCCCGCCACAGCCAGCACTGTCAGTGCTCCCCCCACACAGCCAGCACTGCCAGTGTTCCCCACACACAGCCAGCACTGTCAGTGACCCCGCACAGAGCCAGCACTGTCAGTGCTCCCCCCGCACAGTTAGCACTGTCAGTGCTCCCCCCACACAGCCAGCACTGTCAGTGCTCCCACCACACAGCGAGCACTGTCAGAGCTCCCACCACACAGCCAGCACTGTCAGTGCTCCCCCACACAGCCAGCACTGTCTGTGCTCCCATCACACAGCCAGCACTGTCACTACTCCCCCACAGAGCAAGCACTGTCAGATCTCCTACCACACAGCCAGCAATGTCAGTGCTTCCCCCACACTGCCAGCACTGTCAGTGCTCCCACACACACAGCCAGCACTGTCAGTGTCCCCACCCCACACAGCCAGCACTATCAGTTCTCCCCCACAGCCAGCACTGCCAGTTCCCCACCCACAGCCAGCACTGCGAGTGCTCCCCACACAGCCAGCACTGCCAGTGCTGTCCCACAGAGCTAGCTCTGTCAGTGCTCCCCCACAGAGCAAGCACTGTCAGTGCTCCCACCACACAACCAGCACTGTCAGTGCTCCCACCAATCAGCCAACACTGTCAGTGCTCCCACCTCACAGCCAGTACTGTCTGTGCACCCTCCACACATCCAGCACTGTCAGCGCTCCCCCCACACAGCCAGCACTGTCAGTGCTCCCACCACACAGCCAGCACTGTAATGCTCCCCCCACTCAACCAGCACTGTCAGTGCTCCCCCCACACAGCCAGCACGGTCAGTGCTCCCACCACACAGCCAGCACTGTCAGTGCTCCCCCCACACAGCCAGCACTGTCAGTGCTCCCCACACAGCCAGCACTGTCAGTGCTTCCCCCACACAGCCAGCACCGTCAGTTCTCCCACCCTACACAGCCAGCACTGTCAGTGCTCCAACCACACAGCCAGCACTGTCAGTGCTCCCCCACAGAGCCAGCACTGTCAGTGCTCCCCCACACAGCCAGCACAGCCTGTGCTCCCCCCACACAGCCAGCACCGTCAGTGCTCCCACCCTACACAGCCAGCACTGTCAGTGCTCCAACCACACAGCCAGCACTGTCAGTGCTCCCCCACACAGCCAGCACTGTCAGTGCTCCCACCACACAGCCAGCACTGTCAGAGCTCCCACCACACAGCCAGCACTGTCAGTGCTCCCCCACACAGCCAGCACTGTCTGTGCTCCCACCACACAGCCAGCACTGTCACTACACCCACACAGAGCAAGAACTGTCAGATCACCTACCACACAGCCAGCACTGTCAGTGCTTCCCCCACACTGCCAGCACTGTCAGTGCTCCCACACACACAGCCAGCACTGTCAGTGCCCCGACTCCACACAGCCAGCACTATCAGTTCTCCCCCACAGCCAGCACTGCCAGTTCTCCACCCACAGCCAGCACTGCGAGTGCTCCCCACACAGCCAGCACTGGCAGTGCTCCCACCACACAGCCAGCACTTTCAGTGCTCCCCACACAGCCAGCACTGTCAGTGCTCCCACCAATCAGCCAACACTATCAGTGCTCCCACCACACAGCCAGTACTGTCTGTGCACCCCCCCCCCCCACACATCCAGCACTGTCAGCGCTCCCCCCCACACAGCCAGCACTGTCAGTGCTCCCATCACACAGCCAGCACTGTAATGCTCCCCCCAATCAACCAGCACTGTCAGTGCTCCCCCCACACAGCCAGCACGGTCAGTGCTCCCACCACACAGCCAGCACTGTCAGTGCTGCCCCCACACAGCCAGCACTGTCAGTGCTGCCCACACAGCCAGCACTGTCAGTGCTCCCCCCTCACAGCCAGCACTGTCAGTGCTCCCCCACACAGCCAGCACCGTCAGTGCTCCCACCCTACACAGCCAGCACTGTCAGTGCTCCAACCACACAGTCAGCACTGTCAGTGCTCTCCCACAGAGCCAGCACTGTCAGTGCTCTCCCACAGAGCCAGCACTGTCAGTGCTCCCACTACACAGCCAGCACTGCCTGTGCTCCGCCCACACAGCCAGCACTGTCAGTGCTCCCCCCACACAGCCAGCACTGTCAGTGCTCCCCACACATCCAGCACTGTCAGTGCTCCCCCACACAGCCAGCACTGTCAGTGCTCCCACCCAATACAGCAAGCACTGTCCGTGCTCCCCCCACACAGCCAACACTGCCAGTGCTCCCACCACACAGCCAGCACTGTCCATGCTCCCCCCACACAGCCAACACTGTCAGTGCTCCCACCACACAGCCAGCACTGTCAGTGCTCCCACCCCACAGCCAGCACTGTCAATGCTCCCCACACAGTGCTCCAACCACACAGTCAGCACTGTCAGTGCTCCCCCACAGAGCCAGCACTGTCAGTGCTCCCACTACACAGCCAGCACTGCCTGTGCTCCGCCCACACAGCCAGCACTGTCAGTGCTCCCCCACACAGCCAGCACTGAAAGTGCTCCCCACACAGCTAGCACTGTCAGTGCTCCCCCACACAGCCAGCACTGTCAGTGCTCCCACCCAATACAGCAAGCACTGTCCGTGCTCCCCCCACACAGCCAACACTGCCAGTGCTCCCACCACACAGCCAGCACTGTCCGTGCTCCCCCCACACAGCCAACACTGTCAGTGCTCCCACCACACAGCCAGCACTGTCAGTGCTCCCACCCCACAGCCAGCACTGTCAATGCTCCCCACACAGCCAGCACTGCCAGTGCTCCCACCACACAGCCAGCACTGTCAGTGCTCTCCCACACAGCCAGCGCTGTCAGTGCTCCCCACACAGCCAGCACTGTCATTGCTCCCCCCACACAGCTAGCACTGTCAGTGCTCCCCACACAGCCAGCACTGTCAGTGACCCCCAACACAGCCAGCACTGTCAGTGCTCTCACCATACAGCCAGCACTGTCAGTGCTCCACCCTCACACCCAGCACTGTCAGTGCTCCCACCACAGAGCCAGCACTGTCAGTGCTCCCACCAAACAGCCAACACTGTCAGTGCTCCCACCACACAGCCAGTACTGTCTGTGCACCCCCCACACAGCCAGCACTGTCAGTGCTCCCCCACCGAGTCAGCACTGTCAGTGCTCCCACCAATCAGCCAACACTGTCAGTGCTCCCACCACACAGCCAGGACTGTCTGTGCACACCCCACACATCCAGCACTGTCAGCGCTCCCCCCACACAGCCAGCACTGTCAGTGCGCCCACCACACAGCCAGCACTGTCATGCTCCCCCCACACAACCAGCACTGTCAGTGCTCCCCCCCACACAGCCAGCACGGTCAGTGCTCCCACCACACAGCCTGCACTGTCATTGCTCCCCCCACACAGCCAGCACTGTCAGTGCTCCCCACAAAGACAGCACTGTCAGTGCTCCCCCCACACAGCCAGCACCGTCAGTGCTCCCACCCTCCACAGCCAGCACTGTCAGTGCTCCAACCACACAGCGAGCAATGTCAGTGCTCCCCAGATACAGCCAGTACTGTCAATGCTCCACCACACAGCCAGCACCGTCAGTGCTCCCACCCTACACAGCCAGCACTGTCAGTGATCCAACCACACAGCCAGCACTGTCAGTGCTCCCCCACACAGCCAGCACTGTCAGTGCTCCCACCCAATACAGCAAGCACTGTCCGTGCTCCCCCCACACAGCCAACACTGCCAGTGCTCCCACCACACAGCCAGCACTGTCCGTGCTCCCCCCACACAGCCAACACTGTCAGTGCTCCCACCACACAGCCAGCACTGTCAGTGCTCCCACCACACAGCCAGCACTGTCAATGCTCCCCACACAGCCAGCACTGCCAGTGCTCCCACCACACAGCCAGCACTGTCAGTGCTCTCCCACACAGCCAGCGCTGTCAGTGCTCCCCACACAGCCAGCACTGTCAGTGCTCCCCCCACACAGCTAGCACTGTCAGTGCTCCCCACACAGCCAGCACTGTCAGTGACCCCCAACACAGCCAGCACTGTCAGTGCTCTCACCATACAGCCAGCACTGCCAGTGCTCCACCCTCACACCCAGCACTGTCAGTGCTCCCACCACAGAGCCAGCACTGTCAGTGCTCCCACCAATCAGCCAACACTGTCAGTGCTCCCACCACACAGCCAGTACTGTCTGTGCACCCCCCACACATCCAGCACTGTCAGCGCTCCCCCACAGAGCCAGCACTGTCAGTGCTCCCATCAATCAGCCAACACTGTCAGTGCTCCCACCACACAGCCAGTACTGTCTGTGCAACCCCCACACAGCCAGCACTGTCAGTGCTCCCCCACCGAGCCAGCACTGTCAGTGCTCCCACCAATCAGCCAACACTGTCAGTGCTCCCACCACACAGCCAGGACTGTCTGTGCACACCCCACACATCCAGCACTGTCAGCGCTCCCCCCACACAGCCAGCACGGTCAGTGCTCCCACCACACAGCCTGCACTGTCATTGCTCCCCCCACACAGCCAGCACCTTCAGTGTTCCCACCCTACACAGCCAGCACTGTCAGTGCTCCAACCACACAGCGAGCACTGTCAGTGCTCCCCAGATACAGCCAGTACTGTCAATGTTCCACCACACAGCCAGCACCGTCAGTGCTCCCACCCTACACAGCCAGCACTGTCAGTGCTCCAACCACATAGCCAGCACTGTCAATGCTCCACCACACAGCCAGCACTGTCAGTGCTCCCACCACACAGACAGCACTGTCAGTGCTCCCACCACACAGCCAGCACTGTCAGTGCTCCCCCACACAGCCAGCACCGTCAGTGCTCCCACCCTACACAGCCAGCACTGTCAGTGCTCCAACCACACAGTCAGCACTGTCAGTGCTCCCCCACAGAGCCAGCACTGTCAGTGCTCCCACTACACAGCCAGCACTGCCTGTGCTCCGCCCACACAGCCAGCACTGTCAGTGCTCCCCCCACACAGCCAGGACTGTCAGTGCTCCCCACACATCCAGCACTGTCAGTGCTCCCCCACACAGCCAGCACTGTCAGTGCTCCCACCCAATACAGCAAGCACTGTCCGTGCTCCCCCCACACAGCCAACACTGCCAGTGCTCCCACCACACAGCCAGCACTGTCCGTGCTCCCCCCACACAGCCAACACTGTCAGTGCTCCCACCACACAGCCAGCACTGTCAGTGCTCCCACCCCACAGCCAGCACTGTCAATGCTCCCCACACAGCCAGCACTGTCAGTGCTCCAACCACACAGTCAGCACTGTCAGTGCTCCCCCACAGAGCCAGCACTGTCAGTGCTCCCACTACACAGCCAGCACTGCCTGTGCTCCGCCCACACAGCCAGCACTGTCAGTGCTCCCCCACACAGCCAGCACTGTAAGTGCTCCCCACACAGCCAGCACTGTCAGTGCTCGCCCACACAGCCAGCACTGTCAGTGCTCCCACCCAATACAGCAAGCACTGTCCGTGCTCCCCCCACACAGCCAACACTGCCAGTGCTCCCCCCACACAGCCAGCACTGTCCGTGCTCCCCCCACACAGCCAACACTGTCAGTGCTCCCACCACACAGCCAGCACTGTCAGTGCTCCCACCCCACAGCCAGCACTGTCAATGCTCCCCACACAGCCAGCACTGCCAGTGCTCCCACCACACAGCCAGCACTGTCAGTGCTCTCCCACACAGCCAGCGCTGTCAGTGCTCCCCACACAGCCAGCACTGTCAGTGCTCCCCCCACACAGCTAGCACTGTCAGTGCTCCCCACACAGCCAGCTCTGTCAGTGACCCCCAACACAGCCAGCACTGTCAGTGCTCTCACCATACAGCCAGCACTGTCAGTGCTCCACCCTCACACCCAGCACTGTCAGTGCTCCCATCACAGAGCCAGCACTGTCAGTGCTCCCACCAATCAGCCAACACTGTCAGTGCTCCCACCACACAGCCAGTACTGTCTGTGCACCCCCCACACATCCAGCACTGTCAGCGCTCCCCCACAGAGCCAGCACTGTCAGTGCTCCCACCAATCAGCCAACACTGTCAGTGCTCCCACCACACAGCCAGTACTGTCTGTGCACCCCCCACACAGCCAGCACTGTCAGTGCTCCCCCACCGAGCCAGCACTGTCAGTGCTCCCACCAATCAGCCAACACTGTCAGTGCTCCCACCACACAGCCAGGACTGTCTGTGCACACCCCACACATCCAGCACTGTCAGCGCTCCCCCCACACAGCCAGCACGGTCAGTGCTCCCACCACACAGCCAGCACTGTCATTGCTCCCCCCACACAGCCAGCACCGTCAGTGCTCCCACCCTACACAGCCAGCACTGTCAGTGCTCCAACCACACAGCGAGCACTGTCAGTGCTCCCAGATACAGCCAGTACTGTCAATGTTCCACCACACAGCCAGCACCGTCAGTGCTCCCACCCTACACAGCCAGCACTGTCAGTGCTCCAACCACACAGTCAGCACTGTCAGTGCTCCCCCACAGAGCCAGCACTGTCAGTGCTCCCACTACACAGCCAGCACTGCCTGTGCTCCGCCCACACAGCCAGCACTGTCAGTGCTCCCCCACACAGCCAGCACTGTCAGTGCTCCCCACACATCCAGCACTGTCAGTGCTCCCCCACACAGCCAGCACTGTCAGTGCTCCCACCCAATACAGCAAGCACTGTCCGTGCTCCCCCCACACAGCCAACACTGCCAGTGCTCCCACCACACAGCCAGCACTGTCCGTGCTCCCCCCACACAGCCAACACTGTCAGTGCTCCCACCACACAGCCAGCACTGTCAGTGCTCCGACCCCACAGCCAGCACTGTCAATGCTCCCCACACAGCCAGCACTGTCAGTGCTCCAACCACACAGTCAGCACTGTCAGTGCTCCCCCACAGAGCCAGCACTGTCAGTGCTCCCACTACACAGCCAGCACTGCCTGTGCTCCGCCCACACAGCCAGCACTGTCAGTGCTCCCCCACACAGCCAGCACTGTAAGTGCTCCCCACACAGCCAGCACTGTCAGTGCTCCCCCACACAGCCAGCACTGTCAGTGCTCCCACCCAATACAGCAAGCACTGTCCGTGCTCCCCCCACACAGCCAACACTGCCAGTGCTCCCACCACACAGCCAGCACTGTCCGTGCTCCCCCCACACAGCCAAGACTGTCAGTGCTCCCACCACACAGCCAGCACTGTCAGTGCTCCCACCCCACAGCCAGCACTGTCAATGCTCCCCACACAGCCAGCACTGCCAGTGCTCCCACCACACAGCCAGCACTGTCAGTGCTCTCCCACACAGCCAGCGCTGTCAGTGCTCCCCACACAGCCAGCACTGTCAGTGCTCCCCCCACACAGCTAGCACTGTCAGTGCTCCCCACACAGCCAGCACTGTCAGTGACCCTCAACACAGCCAGCACTGTCAGTGCTCTCACCATACAGCCAGCACTGTCAGTGCTCCACCCTCACACCCAGCACTGTCAGTGCTCCCACCACAGAGCCAGCACTGTCAGTGCTCCCACCAAACAGCCAACACTGTCAGTGCTCCCACCACACAGCCAGTACTGTCTGTGCACCCCCCACACAGCCAGCACTGTCAGTGCTCCCCCACCGAGTCAGCACTGTCAGTGCTCCCACCAATCAGCCAACACTGTCAGTGCTCCCACCACACAGCCAGGACTGTCTGTGCACACCCCACACATCCAGCACTGTCAGCGCTCCCCCCACACAGCCAGCACTGTCAGTGCGCCCACCACACAGCCAGCACTGTCATGCTCCCCCCACACAACCAGCACTGTCAGTGCTCCCCCCACACAGCCAGCACGGTCAGTGCTCCCACCACACAGCCTGCACTGTCATTGCTCCCCCCACACAGCCAGCACTGTCAGTGCTCCCCACAAAGACAGCACTGTCAGTGCTCCCCCCACACAGCCAGCACCGTCAGTGCTCCCACGCTACACAGCCAGCACTGTCAGTGCTCCAACCACACAGCGAGCACTGTCAGTGCTCCCAGATACAGCCAGTACTGTCAATGTTCCACCACACAGCCAGCACCGTCAGTGCTCCCACCCTACACAGCCAGCACTGTCAGTGCTCCAACCACACAGCCAGCACTGTCAATGCTCCACCACACAGCCAGCACTGTCAGTGCTCCCACCACACAGACAGCACTGTCAGTGCTCCCACCACACAGCCAGCACTGTCAGTGCTCCCCCACACAGCCAGCACCGTCAGTGCTCCCACCCTACACAGCCAGCACTGTCAGTGCTCCAACCACACAGTCAGCACTGTCAGTGCTCCCCCACAGAGCCAGCACTGTCAGTGCTCCCACTACACAGCCAGCACTGCCTGTGCTCCGCCCACACAGCCAGCACTGTCAGTGCTCCCCCACACAGCCAGCACTGTCAGTGCTCCCCACACATCCAGCACTGTCAGTGCTCCCCCACACAGCCAGCACTGTCAGTGCTCCCACCCAATACAGCAAGCACTGTCCGTGCTCCCCCCACACAGCCAACACTGCCAGTGCTCCCACCACACAGCAAGCACTGTCCGTGCTCCCCCCACACAGCCAACACTGTCAGTGCTCCCACCACACAGCCAGCACTGTCAGTGCTCCCACCCCACAGCCAGCACTGTCAATGCTCCCCACAGAGCCAGCACTGTCAGTGCTCCAACCACACAGTCAGCACTGTCAGTGCTCCCCCACAGAGCTAGCACTGTCAGTGCTCCCACTACACAGCCAGCACTGCCTGTGCTCCGCCCAAACAGCCAGCACTGTCAGTGCTCCCCCACACAGCCAGCACTGTAAGTGCTCCCCACACAGCCAGCACTGTCAGTGCTCCCCCACACAGCCAGCACTGTCAGTGCTCCCACCCAATACAGCAAGCACTGTCCGTGCTCCCCCCACACAGCCAACACTGCCAGTGCTCCCACCACACAGCCAGCACTGTCCGTGCTCCCCCCACACAGCCAACACTGTCAGTGCTCCCACCACACAGCCAGCACTGTCAGTGCTCCCACCCCACAGCCAGCACTGTCAATGCTCCCCACACAGCCAGCACTGCCAGTGCTCCCACCACACAGTCAGCACTGTCAGTGCTCTCCCACACAGCCAGCGCTGTCAGTGCTCCCCACACAGCCAGCACTGTCAGTGCTCCCCCCACACAGCTAGCACTGTCAGTGCTCCCCACACAGCCAGCACTGTCAGTGACCCCCAACACAGCCAGCACTGTCAGTGCTCTCACCATACAGCCAGCACTGTCAGTGCTCCACCCTCACACCCAGCACTGTCAGTGCTCCCACCACAGAGCCAGCACTGTCAGTGCTCCCACCAAACAGCCAACACTGTCAGTGCTCCCACCACACAGCCAGTACTGTCTGTGCACCCCCCACACATCCAGCACTGTCAGCGCTCCCCCCACACAGCCAGAACTGTCAGTGCTCCCACCACACAGCCAGCACTGTAATGCTCCCCCCACTCAACCAGCACTGTCAGTGCTCCCCCCACACAGCCAGCACGGTCAGTGCTCCCACCACACAGCCAGCACTGTCAGTGCTCCCCCCACACAGCCAGCACCGTCAGTGCTCCCCACACAGCCAGCACTGTCAGTGCTCCCCCACACAGCCAGCACCGTCAGTGCTCCCACCCTACACAGCCAGCACTGTCAGTGCTCCAACCACACAGCCAGCACTGTCAGTGCTCCCCCACAGAGCCAGCACTGTCAGTGCTCCCCCACACAGCCAGCACAGCCTGTGCTCCCCCCACACAGCCAGCACCGTCAGTGCTCCCACCCTACACAGCCAGCACTGTCAGTGCTCCAACCACACAGCCAGCACTGTCAGTGCTCCCCCACACAGCCAGCACTGTCAGTGCTCCCACCACACAGCCAGCACTGTCAGAGCTCCCACCACACAGCCAGCACTGTCAGTGCTCCCCCACACAGCCAGCACTGTCTGTGCTCCCACCACACAGCCAGCACTGTCACTAAACCCACACAGAGCAAGAACTGTCAGATCACCTACCACACAGCCAGCACTGTCAGTGCTTCCCCCACACTGCCAGCACTGTCAGTGCTCCCACACACACAGCCAGCACTGTCAGTGCCCCCACTCCACACAGCCAGCACTATCAGTTCTCCCCACAGCCAGCACTGCCAGTTCTCCACCCACAGCCAGCACTGCGAGTGCTCCCCACACAGCCAGCACTGGCAGTGCTCCCACCACACAGCCAGCACTTTCAGTGCTCCCCACACAGCCAGCACTGTCAGTGCTCCCACCAATCAGCCAACACTATCAGTGCTCCCACCACACAGCCAGTACTGTCTGTGCACCCCCCCACACATCCAGCACTGTCAGCGCTCCCCCCCACACAGCCAGCACTGTCAGTGCTCCCATCACACAGCCAGCACTGTAATGCTCCCCCCAATCAACCAGCACTGTCAGTGCTCCCCCCACACAGCCAGCACGGTCAGTGCTCCCACCACACAGCCAGCACTGTCAGTGCTGCCCCCACACAGCCAGCACTGTCAGTGCTGCCCACACAGCCAGCACTGTCAGTGCTCCCCCCACACAGCCAGCACTGTCAGTGCTCCCCCACACAGCCAGCACCGTCAGTGCTCCCACCCTACACAGCCAGCACTGTCAGTGCTCCAACCACACAGTCAGCACTGTCAGTGCTCTCCCACAGAGCCAGCACTGTCAGTGCTCCCACTACACAGCCAGCACTGCCTGTGCTCCGCCCACACAGCCAGCACTGTCAGTGCTCCCCCCACACAGCCAGCACTGTCAGTGCTCCCCACACATCCAGCACTGTCAGTGCACCCCACACAGCCAGCACTGTCAGTGCTCCCACCCAATACAGCAAGCACTGTCCGTGCTCCCCCCACACAGCCAACACTGCCAGTGCTCCCACCACACAGCCAGCACTGTCCATGCTCCCCCCACACAGCCAACACTGTCAGTGCTCCCACCACACAGCCAGCACTGTCAGTGCTCCCACCCCACAGCCAGCACTGTCAATGCTCCCCACACAGCCAGCACTGTCAGTGCTCCAACCACACAGTCAGCACTGTCAGTGCTCCCGCACAGAGCCAGCACTGTCAGTGCTCCCACTACACAGCCAGCAATGCCTGTGCTCCGCCCACACAGCCAGCACTGTCAGTGCTCCCCCACACAGCAAGCACTGTAAGTGCTCCCCACACAGCTAGCACTGTCAGTGCTCCCCCACACAGCCAGCACTGTCAGTGCTCCCACCCAATACAGCAAGCACTGTCCGTGCTCCCCCCACACAGCCAACACTGCCAGTGCTCCCACCACACAGCCAGCACTGTCCGTGCTCCCCCCACACAGCCAACACTGTCAGTGCTCCCACCACACAGCCAGCACTGTCAGTTCTCCCACCCCACAGCCAGCACTGTCAATGCTCCCCGCACAGCCAGCACTGCCAGTGCTCCCACCACACAGCCAGCACTGTCAGTGCTCTCCCACACAGCCAGCGCTGTCAGTGCTCCCCACACAGCCAGCACTGTCATTGCTCCCCCCACACAGCTAGCACTGTCAGTGCTCCCCACACAGCCAGCACTGTCAGTGACCCCCAACACAGCCAGCACTGTCAGTACTCTCACCATACAGCCAGCACTGTCAGTGCTCCACCCTCACACCCAGCACTGTCAGTGCTCCCACCACAGAGCCAGCACTGTCAGTGCTCCCACCAAACAGCCAACACTGTCAGTGCTCCCACCACACAGCCAGTACTGTCTGTGCACCCCCCACACAGCCAGCACTGTCAGTGCTCCCCCACCGAGTCAGCACTGTCAGTGCTCCCACCAATCAGCCAACACTGTCAGTGCTCCCACCACACAGCCAGGACTGTCTGTGCACACCCCACACATCCAGCACTGTCAGCGCTCCCCCCACACAGCCAGCACTGTCAGTGCGCCCACCACACAGCCAGCACTGTCATGCTCCCCCCACACAACCAGCACTGTCAGTGCTCCCCCCCACACAGCCAGCACGGTCAGTGCTCCCACCACACAGCCTGCACTGTCATTGCTCCCCCCACACAGCCAGCACTGTCAGTGCTCCCCACAAAGACAGCACTGTCAGTGCTCCCCCCACACAGCCAGCACCGTCAGTGCTCCCACCCTACACAGCCAGCACTGTCAGTGCTCCAACCACACAGCGAGCACTGTCAGTGCTCCCCAGATACAGCCAGTACTGTCAATGCTCCACCACACAGCCAGCACCGTCAGTGCTCCCACCCTACACAGCCAGCACTGTCAGTGCTCCAACCACACAGCCAGCACTGTCAGTGCTCCCCCACACAGCCAGCACTGTCAGTGCTCCCACCCAATACAGCAAGCACTGTCCGTGCTCCCCCCACACAGCCAACACTGCCAGTGCTCCCACCACACAGCCAGCACTGTCCGTGCTCCCCCCACACAGCCAACACTGTCAGTGCTCCCACCACACAGCCAGCACTGTCAGTGCTCCCACCCCACAGCCAGCACTGTCAATGCTCCCCACACAGCCAGCACTGCCAGTGCTCCCACCACACAGCCAGCACTGTCAGTGCTCTCCCACACAGCCAGCGCTGTCAGTGCTCCCCACACAGCCAGCACTGTCAGTGCTCCCCCCACACAGCTAGCACTGTCAGTGCTCCCCACACAGCCAGCACTGTCAGTGACCCCCAACACAGCCAGCACTGTCAGTGCTCTCACCATACAGCCAGCACTGTCAGTGCTCCACCCTCACACCCAGCACTGTCAGTGCTCCCACCACAGAGCCAGCACTGTCAGTTCTCCCACCAATCAGCCAACACTGTCAGTGCTCCCACCACACAGCCAGTACTGTCTGTGCACCCCCCACACATCCAGCACTGTCAGCGCTCCCCCACAGAGCCAGCACTGTCAGTGCTCCCACCAATCATCCAACACTGTCAGTGCTCCCACCACACAGCCAGTACTGTCTGTGCACCCCCCACACAGCCAGCACTGTCAGTGCTCCCCCACCGAGCCAGCACTGTCAGTGCTCCCACCAATCAGCCAACACTGTCAGTGCTCCCACCACACAGCCAGGACTGTCTGTGCACACCCCACACATCCAGCACTGTCAGCGCTCCCCCCACAAAGCCAGCACGGTCAGTGCTCCCACCACACAGCCAGCACTGTCATTGCTCCCCCCACACAGCCAGCACCGTCAGTGCTCCCACCCTACACAGCCAGCACTGTCAGTGCTCCAACCACACAGCGAGCACTGTCAGTGCTCCCCAGATACAGCCAGTACTGTCAATGTTCCACCACACAGCCAGCACCGTCAGTGCTCCCACCCTACACAGCCAGCACTGTCAGTGCTCCAACCACACAGCCAGCACTGTCAATGCTCCACCACACAGCCAGCACTGTCAGTGCTCCCACCACACAGACAGCACTGTCAGTGCTCCCACCACACAGCCAGCACTGTCAGTGGTCCCCCACAGAGCCAGCACTGTCAGTGCTCCCACTACACAGCCAGCACTGCCTGTGCTCCGCCCACACAGCCAGCACTGTCAGTGCTCCCCCACACAGCCAGGACTGTCAGTGCTCCCCACACATCCAGCACTGTCAGTGCTCCCCCACACAGCCAGCACTGTCAGTGCTCCCACCCAATACAGCAAGCACTGTCCGTGCTCCCCCCACACAGCCAACACTGCCAGTGCTCCCACCACACAGCCAGCACTGTCCGTGCTCCCCCCACACAGCCAACACTGTCAGTGCTCCCACCACACAGCCAGCACTGTCAGTGCTCCCACCCCACAGCCAGCACTGTCAATGCTCCCCACACAGCCAGCACTGTCAGTGCTCCAACCACACAGTCAGCACTGTCAGTGCTCCCCCACAGAGCCAGCACTGTCAGTGCTCCCACTACACAGCCAGCACTGCCTGTGCTCCGCACACACAGCCAGCACTGTCAGTGCTCCCCCACACAGCCAGCACTGTAAGTGCTCCCCACACAGCCAGCACTGTCAGTGCTCCCCCACACAGCCAGCACTGTCAGTGCTCCCACCCAATACAGCAAGCATTGTCCGTGCTCCCCCCACACAGCCAACACTGCCAGTGCTCCCCCACACAGCCAGCACTGTCCGTGCTCCCCCCACACAGCCAACACTGTCAGTGCTCCCACCACACAGCCAGCACTGTCAGTGCTCCCACCCCACAGCCAGCACTGTCAATGCTCCCCACACAGCCAGCACTGCCAGTGCTCCCACCACACAGCCAGCACTGTCAGTGCTCTCCCACACAGCCAGCGCTGTCAGTGCTCCCCACACAGCCAGCACTGTCAGTGCTCCCCCCACACAGCTAGCACTGTCAGTGCTACCCACACAGCCAGCACTGTCAGTGACCCCCAACACAGCCAGCACTGTCAGTGCTCTCACCATACAGCCAGCACTGTCAGTGCTCCACCCTCACACATAGCACTGTCAGTGCTCCCACCACAGAGCCAGCACTGTCAGTGCTCCCTCCAATCAGCCAACACTGTCAGTGCTCCCACCACACAGCCAGTACTGTCTGTGCACCCCCCACACATCCAGCACTGTCAGCGCTCCCCCACAGAGCCAGCACTGTCAGTGCTCCCACCAATCAGCCAACACTGTCAGTGCTCCCACCACACAGCCAGTACTGTCTGTGCACCCCCCACACAGCCAGCACTGTCAGTGCTCCCCCACCGAGCCAGCACTGTCAGTGCTCCCACCAATCAGCCAACACTGTCAGTGCTCCCACCACACAGCCAGGACTGTCTGTGCACACCCCACACATCCAGCACTGTCAGCGCTCCCCCCACACAGCCAGCACGGTCAGTGCTCCCACCACACAGCCAGCACTGTCATTGCTCCCCCCACACAGCCAGCACCGTCAGTGCTTCCACCCTACACAGCCAGCACTGTCAGTGCTCCAACCACACAGCGAGCACTGTCAGTGCTCCCCAGATACAGCCAGTACTGTCAATGTTCCACCACACAGCCAGCACCGTCAGTGCTCCCACCCTACACAGCCAGCACTGTCAGTGCTCCAACCACACAGCCAGCACTGTCAATGCTCCACCACACAGCCAGCACTGTCAGTGCTCCCACCACACAGACAGCACTGTCAGTGCTCCCACCACACAGCCAGCACTGTCAGTGCTCCCCCACACAGCCAGCACCGTCAGTGCTCCCACCCTACACAGCCAGCACTGTCAGTGCTCCAACCACACAGTCAGCACTGTCAGTGCTCCCCCACAGAGCCAGCACTGTCAGTGCTCCCACTACACAGCCAGCACTGCCTGTGCTCCGCCCACACAGCCAGCACCGTCAGTGCTCCCCCCACACAGCCAGCACTGTCAGTGCTCCCCACACATCCAGCACTGTCAGTGCTCCCCCACACAGCCAGCACTGTCAGTGCTCCCACCCAATACAGCAAGCACTGTCCGTGCTCCCCCCACACAGCCAACACTGCCAGTGCTCCCACCACACAGCCAGCACTGTCCGTGCTCCCCCCACACAGCCAACACTGTCAGTGCTCCCACCACACAGCCAGCACTGTCCGTGCTCCCCCCACACAGCCAACACTGTCAGTGCTCCCACCACACAGCCAGCACTGTCAGTGCTCCAACCCCACAGCCAGCACTGTCAATGCTCCCCACACAGCCAGCACTGCCAGTGCTCCCACCACACAGCCAGCACTGTCAGTGCTCTCCCACACAGCCAGCGCTGTCAGTGCTCCCCACACAGCCAGCACTGTCAGTGCTCCCCCACACAGCTAGCACTGTCAGTGCTCCCCACACAGCCAGCACTGTCAGTGACCCCCAACACAGCCAGCACTGTCAGTGCTCTCACCATACAGCCAGCACTGTCAGTGCTCCACCCTCACACCCAGCACTGTCAGTGCTCCCACCACAGAGCCAGCACTGTCAGTTCTCCCACCAATCAGCCAACACTGTCAGTGCTCCCACCACACAGCCAGTGCTGTCTGTGCACCCCCCACACATCCAGCACTGTCAGCGCTCCCCCACAGAGCCAGCACTGTCAGTGCTCCCACCAATCATCCAACACTGTCAGTGCTCCCACCACACAGCCAGTACTGTCTGTGCACCCCCCACACAGCCAGCACTGTCAGTGCTCCCCCACCGAGCCAGCACTGTCAGTGCTCCCACCAATCAGCCAACACTGTCAGTGCTCCCACCACACAGCCAGGACTGTCTGTGCACACCCCACACATCCAGCACTGTCAGCGCTCCCCCCACAAAGCCAGCACGGTCAGTGCTCCCACCACACAGCCAGCACTGTCATTGCTCCCCCCACACAGCCAGCACCGTCAGTGCTCCCACCCTACACAGCCAGCACTGTCAGTGCTCCAACCACACAGCGAGCACTGTCAGTGCTCCCCAGATACAGCCAGTACTGTCAATGTTCCACCACACAGCCAGCACCGTCAGTGCTCCCACCCTACACAGCCAGCACTGTCAGTGCTCCAACCACACAGCCAGCACTGTCAATGCTCCACCACACAGCCAGCACTGTCAGTGCTCCCACCACACAGACAGCACTGTCAGTGCTCCCACCACACAGCCAGCACTGTCAGTGGTCCCCCACAGAGCCAGCACTGTCAGTGCTCCCACTACACAGCCAGCACTGCCTGTGCTCCGCCCACACAGCCAGCACTGTCAGTGCTCCCCCCACACAGCCAGGACTGTCAGTGCTCCCCACACATCCAGCACTGTCAGTGCTCCCCCACACAGCCAGCACTGTCAGTGCTCCCACCCAATACAGCAAGCACTGTCCGTGCTCCCCCCACACAGCCAACACTGCCAGTGCTCCCACCACACAGCCAGCACTGTCCGTGCTCCCCCCACACAGCCAACACTGTCAGTGCTCCCACCACACAGCCAGCACTGTCAGTGCTCCCACCCCACAGCCAGCACTGTCAATGCTCCCCACACAGCCAGCACTGTCAGTGCTCCAACCACACAGTCAGCACTGTCAGTGCTCCCCCACAGAGCCAGCACTGTCAGTGCTCCCACTACACAGCCAGCACTGCCTGTGCTCCGCCCACACAGCCAGCACTGTCAGTGCTCCCCCACACAGCCAGCACTGTAAGTGCTCCCCACACAGCCAGCACTGTCAGTGCTCCCCCACACAGCCAGCACTGTCAGTGCTCCCACCCAATACAGCAAGCATTGTCCGTGCTCCCCCCACACAGCCAACACTGCCAGTGCTCCCCCCACACAGCCAGCACTGTCCGTGCTCCCCCCACACAGCCAACACTGTCAGTGCTCCCACCACACAGCCAGCACTGTCAGTGCTCCCACCCCACAGCCAGCACTGTCAATGCTCCCCACACAGCCAGCACTGCCAGTGCTCCCACCACACAGCCAGCACTGTCAGTGCTCTCCCACACAGCCAGCGCTGTCAGTGCTCCCCACACAGCCAGCACTGTCAGTGCTCCCCCCACACAGCTAGCACTGTCAGTGCTACCCACACAGCCAGCACTGTCAGTGACCCCCAACACAGCCAGCACTGTCAGTGCTCTCACCATACAGCCAGCACTGTCAGTGCTCCACCCTCACACATAGCACTGTCAGTGCTCCCACCACAGAGCCAGCACTGTCAGTGCTCCCTCCAATCAGCCAACACTGTCAGTGCTCCCACCACACAGCCAGTACTGTCTGTGCACCCCCCACACATCCAGCACTGTCAGCGCTCCCCCACAGAGCCAGCACTGTCAGTGCTCCCACCAATCAGCCAACACTGTCAGTGCTCCCACCACACAGCCAGTACTGTCTGTGCACCCCCCACACAGCCAGCACTGTCAGTGCTCCCCCACCGAGCCAGCACTGTCAGTGCTCCCACCAATCAGCCAACACTGTCAGTGCTCCCACCACACAGCCAGGACTGTCTGTGCACACCCCACACATCCAGCACTGTCAGCGCTCCCCCCACACAGCCAGCACGGTCAGTGCTCCCACCACACAGCCAGCACTGTCATTGCTCCCCCCACACAGCCAGCACCGTCAGTGCTCCCACCCTACACAGCCAGCACTGTCAGTGCTCCAACCACACAGCGAGCACTGTCAGTGCTCCCCAGATACAGCCAGTACTGTCAATGTTCCACCACACAGCCAGCACCGTCAGTGCTCCCACCCTACACAGCCAGCACTGTCAGTGCTCCAACCACACAGCCAGCACTGTCAATGCTCCACCACACAGCCAGCACTGTCAGTGCTCCCACCACACAGACAGCACTGTCAGTGCTCCCACCACACAGCCAGCACTGTCAGTGCTCCCCCACACAGCCAGCACCGTCAGTGCTCCCACCCTACACAGCCAGCACTGTCAGTGCTCCAACCACACAGTCAGCACTGTCAGTGCTCCCCCACAGAGCCAGCACTGTCAGTGCTCCCACTACACAGCCAGCACTGCCTGTGCTCCGCCCACACAGCCAGCACCGTCAGTGCTCCCCCCACACAGCCAGCACTGTCAGTGCTCCCCACACATCCAGCACTGTCAGTGCTCCCCCACACAGCCAGCACTGTCAGTGCTCCCACCCAATACAGCAAGCACTGTCCGTGCTCCCCCCACACAGCCAACACTGCCAGTGCTCCCACCACACAGCCAGCACTGTCCGTGCTCCCCCCACACAGCCAACACTGTCAGTGCTCCCACCACACAGCCAGCACTGTCAGTGCTCCCACCCCACAGCCAGCACTGTCAATGCTCCCCACACAGCCAGCACTGTCAGTGCTCCAACCACACAGTCAGCACTGTCAGTGCTCCCCCACAGAGCCAGCACTGTCAGTGCTCCCACTACACAGCCAGCACTGCCTGTGCTCCGCCCACACAGCCAGCACTGTCAGTGCTCCCCCACACAGCCAGCACTGTAAGTGCTCCCCACACAGCCAGCACTGTCAGTGCTCCCCCACACAGCCAGCCCTGTCAGTGCTCCCACCCAATACAGCAAGCACTGTCCGTGCTCCCCCCACACAGCCAACACTGCCAGTGCTCCCACCACACAGCCAGCACTGTCCGTGCTCCCCCCACACAGCCAACACTGTCAGTGCTCCCACCACACAGCCAGCACTGTCAGTGCTCCCAACCCACAGCCAGCACTGTCAATGCTCCACACACAGCCAGCACTGCCAGTGCTCCCACCACACAGCCAGCACTGTCAGTGCTCTCCCACACAGCCAGCGCTGTCAGTGCTCCCCACACAGACAGCACTGTCAGTGCTCCCCCCACACAGCTAGCACTGTCAGTGCTCCCCACACAGCCAGCACTGTCAGTGACCCCCAACACAGCCAGCACTGTCAGTGCTCTCACCATACAGCCAGCACTGTCAGTGCTCCACCCTCACACCCAGCACTGTCAGTGCTCCCACCACAGAGCCAGCACTGTCAGTGCTCCCACCAAACAGCCAACACTGTCAGTGCTCCCACCACACAGCCAGTACTGTCTGTGCACCCCCCACACAGCCAGCACTGTCAGTGCTCCCCCACCGAGTCAGCACTGTCAGTGCTCCCACCAATCAGCCAACACTGTCAGTGCTCCCACCACACAGCCAGGACTGTCTGTGCACACCCCACACATCCAGCACTGTCAGCGCTCCCCCCACACAGCCAGCACTGTCAGTGCGCCCACCACACAGCCAGCACTGTCATGCTCCCCCCACACAACCAGCACTGTCAGTGCTCCCCCCACACAGCCAGCACGGTCAGTGCTCCCACCACACAGACTGCACTGTCATTGCTCCCCCCACACAGCCAGCACTGTCAGTGCTCCCCACAAAGACAGCACTGTCAGTGCTCCCCCCACACAGCCAGCACCGTCAGTGCTCCCACCCTACACAGCCAGCACTGTCAGTGCTCCAACCACACAGCGAGCACTGTCAGTGCTCCCCAGATACAGCCAGTACTGTCAATGTTCCACCACACAGCCAGCACCGTCAGTGCTCCCACCCTACACAGCCAGCACTGTCAGTGCTCCAACCACACAGCCAGCACTGTCAATGCTCCACCACACAGCCAGCACTGTCAGTGCTCCCACCACACAGACAGCACTGTCAGTGCTCCCACCACACAGCCAGCACTGTCAGTGCTCCCCCACACAGCCAGCACCGTCAGTGCTCCCACCCTACACAGCCAGCACTGTCAGTGCTCCAACCACACAGTCAGCACTGTCAGTGCTCCCCCACAGAGCCAGCACTGTCAGTGCTCCCACTACACAGCCAGCACTGCCTGTGCTCCGCCCACACAGCCAGCACTGTCAGTGCTCCCCCCACACAGCCAGCACTGTCAGTGCTCCCCACACATCCAGCACTGTCAGTGCTCCCCCACACAGCCAGCACTGTCAGTGCTCCCACCCAATACAGCAAGCACTGTCCGTGCTCCCCCCACACAGCCAACACTGCCAGTGCTCCCACCACACAGCCAGCACTGTCCGTGCTCCCCCCACACAGCCAACACTGTCAGTGCTCCCACCACACAGCCAGCACTGTCAGTGCTCCCACCCCACAGCCAGCACTGTCAATGCTCCCCACACAGCCAGCACTGTCAGTGCTCCAACCACACAGTCAGCACTGTCAGTGCTCCCCCACAGAGCCAGCACTGTCAGTGCTCCCACTACACAGCCAGCACTGCCTGTGCTCCGCCCACACAGCCAGCACTGTCAGTGCTCCCCCACACAGCCAGCACTGTAAGTGCTCCCCACACAGCCAGCACTGTCAGTGCTCCCCCACACAGCCAGCACTGTCAGTGCTCCCACCCAATACAGCAAGCACTGTCCGTGCTCCCCCCACACAGCCAACACTGCCAGTGCTCCCACCACACAGCCAGCACTGTCCGTGCTCCCCCCGCACAGCCAACACTGTCAGTGCTCCCACCACACAGCCAGCACTGTCAGTGCTCCCACCCCACAGCCAGCACTGTCAATGCTCCCCACACAGCCAGCACTGCCAGTGCTCCCACCACACAGCCAGCACTGTCAGTGCTCTCCCACACAGCCAGCGCTGTCAGTGCTCCCCACACAGCCAGCACTGTCAGTGCTCCCCCCACACAGCTAGCACTGTCAGTGCTCCCCACACAGCCAGCACTGTCAGTGACCCCCAACACAGCCAGCACTGTCAGTGCTCTCACCATACAGCCAGCACTGTCAGTGCTCCACCCTCACACCCAGCACTGTCAGTGCTCCCATCACAGAGCCAGCACTGTCAGTGCTCCCACCAAACAGCCAACACTGTCAGTGCTCCCACCACACAGCCAGTACTGTCTGTGCACCCCCCACACAGCCAGCACTGTCAGTGCTCCCCCACCGAGTCAGCACTGTCAGTGCTCCCACCAATAAGCCAACACTGTCAGTGCTCCCACCACACAGCCAGGACTGTCTGTGCACACCCCACACATCCAGCACTGTCAGCGCTCCCCCCACACAGCCAGCACTGTCAGTGCGCCCACCACACAGCCAGCACTGTCATGCTCCCCCCACACAACCAGCACTGTCAGTGCTCCCCCCACACAGCCAGCACGGTCAGTGCTCCCACCACACAGCCTGCACTGTCATTGCTCCCCCCACACAGCCAGCACTGTCAGTGCTCCCCGCAAAGACAGCACTGTCAGTGCTCCCCCCACACAGCCAGCACCGTCAGTGCTCCCACCCTACACAGCCAGCACTGTCAGTGCTCCAACCACACAGCGAGCACTGTCAGTGCTCCCCAGATACAGCCAGTACTGTCAATGCTCCACCACACAGCCAGCACCGTCAGTGCTCCCACCCTACACAGCCAGCACTGTCAGTGCTCCAACCACACAGCCAGCACTGTCAGTGCTCCCCCACACAGCCAGCACTGTCAGTGCTCCCACCCAATACAGCAAGCACTGTCCGTGCTCGCCCCACACAGCCAACACTGCCAGTGCTCCCACCACACAGCCAGCACTGTCCGTGCTCCCCCCACACAGTCAGCACTGTCAGTGCTCCCCCACAGAGCCAGCACTGTCAGTGCTCCCACTACACAGCCAGCACTGCCTGTGCTCCGCCCACACAGCCAGCACTGTCAGTGCTCCCCCACACAGCCAGCACTGTCAGTGCTCCCCACACATCCAGCACTGTCAGTGATCCCCCACACAGCCAGCACTGTCAGTGCTCCCACCCAATACAGCAAGCACTGTCCGTGCTCCCCCCACACAGCCAACACTGCCAGTGCTCCCACCACACAGCCAGCACTCTCCGTGCTCCCCCCACACATCCAGCACTGTCAGTGCTCCCCCACACAGCCAGCACTGTCAGTGCTCCCACCCAATACAGCAAGCACTGTCCGTGCTCCCCCCACACAGCCAACACTGCCAGTGCTCCCACCACACAGCCAGCACTGTCCGTGCTCCCCCCACACAGCCAACTCTGTCAGTGCTCCCACCACACAGCCAGCACTGTCAGTGCTCCCACCCCACAGCCAGCACTGTCAATGCTCCCCACACAGCCAGCACTGTCAGTGCTCCAACCACACAGTCAGCACTGTCAGTGCTCCCCCACAGAGCCAGCACTGTCAGTGCTCCCACTACACAGCCAGCACTGCCTGTGCTCCGCCCACACAGCCAGCACTGTCAGTGCTCCCCCACACAGCCAGCACTGTAAGTGCTCCCCACACAGCCAGCACTGTCAGTGCTCCCCCACACAGCCAGCACTGTCAGTGCTCCCACCCAATACAGCAAGCACTGTCCGTGCTCCCCCCACACAGCCAACACTGCCAGTGCTCCCACCACACAGCCAGCACTGTCCGTGCTCCCCCCGCACAGCCAACACTGTCAGTGCTCCCACCACACAGCCAGCACTGTCAGTGCTCCCACCCCACAGCCAGCACTGTCAATGCTCCCCACACAGCCAGCACTGCCAGTGCTCCCACCACACAGCCAGCACTGTCAGTGCTCTCCCACACAGCCAGCGCTGTCAGTGCTCCCCACACAGCCAGCACTGTCAGTGCTCCCCCCACACAGCTAGCACTGTCAGTGCTCCCCACACAGCCAGCACTGTCAGTGACCCCCAACACAGCCAGCACTGTCAGTGCTCTCACCATACAGCCAGCACTGTCAGTGCTCCACCCTCACACCCAGCACTGTCAGTGCTCCCACCACAGAGCCAGCACTGTCAGTACTCCCAACAAACAGCCAACACTGTCAGTGCTCCCACCACACAGCCAGTACTGTCTGTGCACCCCCCACACAGCCAGCACTGTCAGTGCTCCCCCACCGAGTCAGCACTGTCAGTGCTCCCACCAATCAGCCAGCACTGTCAGTGCTCCCACCACACAGCCAGGACTGTCTGTGCACACCCCACACATCCAGCACTGTCAGCGCTCCCCCCACACAGCCAGCACTGTCAGTGCGCCCACCACACAGCCAGCACTGTCATGCTCCCCCCACACAACCAGCACTGTCAGTGCTCCCCCCACACAGCCAGCACGGTCAGTGCTCCCACCACACAGCCTGCACTGTCATTGCTCCCCCCACACAGCCAGCACTGTCAGTGCTCCCCACAAAGACAGCACTGTCAGTGCTCCCCCCACACAGCCAGCACCGTCAGTGCTCCCACCCTACACAGCCAGCACTGTCAGTGCTCCAACCACACAGCGAGCACTGTCAGTGCTCCCCAGATACAGCCAGTACTGTCAATGCTCCACCACACAGCCAGCACCGTCAGTGCTCCCACCCCACACAGCCAGCACTGTCAGTGCTCCAACCACACAGCCAGCACTGTCAGTGCTCCCCCACACAGCCAGCACTGTCAGTGCTCCCACCCAATACAGCAAGCACTGTCCGTGCTCGCCCCACACAGCCAACACTGCCAGTGCTCCCACCACACAGCCAGCACTGTCCGTGCTCCCCCCACACAGTCAGCACTGTCAGTGCTCCCCCACAGAGCCAGCACTGTCAGTGCTCCCACTACACAGCCAGCACTGCCTGTGCTCCGCCCACACAGCCAGCACTGTCAGTGCTCCCCCACACAGCCAGCACTGTCAGTGCTCCCCACACATCCAGCACTGTCAGTGATCCCCCACACAGCCAGCACTGTCAGTGCTCCCACCCAATACAGCAAGCACTGTCCGTGCTCCCCCCACACAGCCAACACTGCCAGTGCTCCCACCACACAGCCAGCACTCTCCGTGCTCCCCCCACACAGCCAACACTGTCAGTGCTCCCACCACACAGCCAGCACAGTCAGTGCTCCCACCCCACAGCCAGCACTGTCAATGCTCCCCACACAGCCAGCACTGTCAGTGCTCCAACCACACAGTCAGCACTGTCAGTGCTCCCCCACAGAGCCAGCTCTGTCAGTGCTCCCACTACACAGCCAGCACTGCCTGTGCTCCGCCCACACAGCCAGCACTGTCAGTGCTCCCCCACACAGCCAGCACTGTAAGTGCTCCCCACACAGCCAGCACTGTCAGTGCTCCCCCACACAGCCAGCACTGTCAGTGCTCCCACCCAATACAGCAAGCACTGTCCGTGCTCCCCCCACACAGCCAACACTGCCAGTGCTCCCACCACACAGCCAGCACTGTCCGTGCTCCCCCCACACAGCCAACACTGTCAGTGCTCCCACCACACAGCCAGCACTGTCAGTGCTCCCACCCCACAGCCAGCACTGTCAATGCTCCCCACACAGCCAGCACTGCCAGTGCTCCCACCACACAGCCAGCACTGTCAGTGCTCTCCCACACAGCCAGCGCTGTCAGTGCTCCCCACACAGCCAGCACTGTCAGTGCTCCCCCCACACAGCTAGCACTGTCAGTGCTCCCCACACAGCCAGCACTGTCAGTGACCCCCAACACAGCCAGCACTGTCAGTGCTCTCACCATACAGCCAGCACTGTCAGTGCTCCACCCTCACACCCAGCACTGCCAGTGCTCCCACCACAGAGCCAGCACTGTCAGTGCTCCCACCAAACAGCCAACACTGTCAGTGCTCCCACCACACAGCCAGTACTGTCTGTGCACCCCCCACACAGCCAGCACTGTCAGTGCTCCCCCACCGAGTCAGCACTGTCAGTGCTCCCACCAATCAGCCAACACTGTCAGTGCTCCCACCACACAGCCAGGACTGTCTGTGCACACCCCACACATCCAGCACTGTCAGCGCTCCCCCCACACAGCCAGCACTGTCAGTGCGCCCACCACACAGCCAGCACTGTCATGCTCCCCCCACACAACCAGCACTGTCAGTGCTCCCCCCACACAGCCAGCACGGTCAGTGCTCCCACCACACAGCCTGCACTGTCATTGCTCCCCCCACACAGCCAGCACTGTCAGTGCTCCCCACAAAGACAGCACTGTCAGTGCTCCCCCCACACAGCCAGCACCGTCAGTGCTCCCACCCTACACAGCCAGCACTGTCAGTGCTCCAACCACACAGCGAGCACTGTCAGTGCTCCCCAGATACAGCCAGTACTGTCAATGCTCCACCACACAGCCAGCACCGTCAGTGCTCCCACCCTACACAGCCAGCACTGTCAGTGCTCCAACCACACAGCCAGCACTGTCAGTGCTCCCCCACACAGCCAGCACTGTCAGTGCTCCCACCCAATACAGCAAGCACTGTCCGTGCTCCCCCCACACAGCCAACACTGCCAGTGCTCCCACCACACAGCCAGCACTGTCCGTGCTCCCCGCACACAGCCAACACTGTCAGTCCTCCCACCACACAGCCAGCACTGTCAGTGCTCCCACCCCACAGCCAGCACTGTCAATGCTCCCCACACAGCCAGCACTGCCAGTGCTCCCACCACACAGCCAGCACTGTCAGTGCTCTCCCACACAGCCAGCGCTGTCAGTGCTCCCCACACAGCCAGCACTGTCAGTGCTCCCCCCACACAGCTAGCACTGTCAGTGCTCCCCACACAGCCAGCACTGTCAGTGACCCCCAACACAGCCAGCACTGTCAGTGCTCTCACCATACAGCCAGCACTGTCAGTGCTCCACCCTCACACGCAGCACTGTCAATGCTCCCACCACAGAGCCAGCACTGTCAGTGCTCCCACCAATCAGCCAACACTGTCAGTGCTCCCACCACACAGCCAGTACTGTCTGTGCACCCCCCACACATCCAGCACTGTCAGCGCTCCCCCACAGAGCCAGCACTGTCAGTGCTCCCACCAATCAGCCAGCACTGTCAGTGCTCCCACCAATCAGCCAACACTGTCAGTGCTCCCACCACACAGCCAGGACTGTCTGTGCACACCCCACACATCCAGCACTGTCAGCGCTCCCCCCACACAGCCAGCACGGTCAGTGCTCCCACTACACAGCCAGCACTGTCAGTGCTCCCACCCTACACAGCCAGCACTGTCAGTGCTCCAACCACACAGCGAGCACTGTCAGTGCTCCCCAGATACAGCCAGTACTGTCAATGTTCCACCACACAGCCAGCACCGTCAGTGCTCCCACCCTACACAGCCAGCACTGTCAGTGCTCCAACCACACAGCCAGCACTGTCAATGCTCCACCACACAGCCAGCACTGTCAGTGCTCCCACCACACAGACAGCACTGTCAGTGCTCCCACCACACAGCCAGCACTGTCAGTGCTCCCCCAACACAGCCAGAACTGTCCGTGCTCCCCCCACAGCCAGCACTGTCAGTGCTCCCCCCACACAGCCAGCACTGCCAGTGCTCCCCACACACAGCCAGCACTGTCAGTGACCCCGCACAGAGCCAGCAGTGTCAGTGCTCCCCCCGCACAGTTAGCACTGTCAGTGCTCCCCCCACACAGCCAGCACTGTCAGTGCTCCCACCACACAGCCAGCACTGTCAGAGCTCCCACCACACAGCCAGCACTGTCAGTGATCCCCCACACAGCCAGCACTGTCAGTGCTCCCCCACACACAGCCAGCACTGTCAGTGCTCCCACCACACAGCCAGCACTGTCACTACTCCCCCACAGAGCAAGCACTGTCAGATCTCCCACGGCACAGCCAGCACTGTCAGTGCTTCCGCCACACTGCCAGCACTGTCAGTGCTCCCACACACACAGCCAGCACTGTCAGTGCCCCCACCCCACACAGCCAGCACTATCAGTTCTCCCCCACAGCCAGCACTGCCAGTTCTCCACCCACAGCCAGAACTGCGAGTGCTCCCCACTCAGCCAGCACTGCCAGTGCTCTCCCACAGAGCTAGCACTGTCAGTGCTCCCCCACAGATCCAGCACTGTCAGTGCTCCCACCACACAACCAGCACTGTCAGTGCTCCCCCACACAGCCATCACTGTCAGTGCTCTCACCACATTGCCAGCACTTTCAGTGCTCCCCACACAGCTAGCACTGTCAGTGCTCCCACCAATCAGCCAACACTGTCAGTGCTCCCACCACACAGCCAGTACTGTCTGTGCACCCCCCACACATCCAGCACTGTCAGCGCTCCCCCCACACAGCCAGCACTGTCAGTGCTCCCACCACACAGCCAGCACTGTAACGCTCCCCCCACACATCCAGCACTGTCAGTGCTCCCCCCACACAGCCAGCACGGTCAGTGCTCCCTCCACACAGCCAGCACTGTCAGTGCTCCCCCGACACAGCGAGCACTGTCAGTGCTCCCCACACAGCCAGCACTGTCAGTGCTCCCCCCACACAGCCAGCACTGTCAGTGCTCCCCCCACACAGCGAGTACTGTCAGTGCTCCCACACAGCCAGCACTGTCAGTGCTCCCCCACACAGCCAGCACTGTCAGTGCTCCCACCCAACACAACAAGCACTGTCCGTGCTCCCCCCACACAGCCAACACTGCCAGTGCTCCCACCACACAGCACGCACTGTCAGTGCTCCCCACCACACAGCCAGCACTGTCAGTGCTCCCACCACACAGCCAGCAATGTCAGTGGCCCCACCCCACACAGCCAGCACTATCAGTTCTCCCCCACAGCCAGCACTGCCAGTTCTCCACCCACAGCCAGCACTGCGAGTGCTCCCCACACAGCCAGCACTGTCAGTGCTCTCCCACAGAGCCAGCACTGTCAGTGCTCCCACCACACAACCAGCACTGTCAGTGCTCCCCCACACAGCCAGCACTGTCAGTGCTCCCACCACACAGCCAGCCCTGTCAGTGCTCCCACCACACAGCCAGCACTGTCAGTGCCCCCACCACACAACCAGCACTGTCAGTGCTCCCCCACACAGCCAGCACAGTCAGTGCTCCCCCACACAGCCAGCACTGTCAGTGCTCCCACCACACAACCAGCACTGTCAGTGCTCCCCCACACAGCCAGCACTGTCATTGCTCCCACCACACAGCCAGCACTTTCAGTGCTCCCTACACAGCCAGCACTGTCATGCTCCCCCACACAGCCAGCACTGTCACTGCCCCCCACACAGCCAGCACTGACTGTGCTCTCCCACAGAGCTAGCACTGTCAGTGCTCCCAAACACAGCCAGCACTGTCAGTGCTCCCACCACACAACCAGCACTGTCAGTGCTCCCACCACACAGCCAGCACTGTCAATGCTCCCCACACAGCCAGCACTGCCAGTGCTCCCCCACACAGCCAGCACTGTCAGTGCTCCCGACACAGCCAGCACGGTCAGTGCTCCCCGCACACAGCACTGTCAGTGACCCCCAACACAGCCAGCACTGTCAGTGCTCTCACCATACAGCCAGCACTGTCAGTGCTCCACCCTCACGCCCAGCACTGTCAGTGCTCCCACCACACAGCCAGCACTGTCAGTGCTCCCCCACAGAGCCAGCACTGTCAGTGCTCCCACCAATCAGCCAACACTGTCAGTGCTCCCACCACACAGCCAGTACTGTCTGTGCACCCCCCACACATCCAGCACTGTCAGCGCTCCCCCCACACATCCAGCACTGTCAGTGCTCCCACCACACAGCCAGTACTGTCATCCTCCACCCAAACAACCAGCACTGTCAGTGCTCCCTCCACACAGCCAGCACGGTCAGTGCTCCCACCACACAGCCAGCACTGTCAGTGCTCCCCCCACACAGCCAGCACTGTCAGTGCTCCCCACACAGCCAGCACTGTCAGTGCTCCTCCCACACAGCCAGCACCGTCAGAGCTCCTAACCCTACACAGCCAGCACGGTCAGTGCTCCCCCACACAGCCATCACTGTCAGAGCTCCCACCACACAGCCAGCACTGTCAGTGACCCCCACACAGCCAGCACTGTCAGTGCTCCCACCACACAGACAGCACTGTCAGTGCTCCCACCACACAGCCAGCACTGTCAGTGCTCCCACCAATCAGCCAACACTATCAGTGCTCCCACCACACAGCCAGTACTGTCTGTGCACCCCCCACACATCCAGCACTGTCAGCGCTCCCCCACACAGCCAGCACTGTCAGTGCTCCCACCACACAGCCAGCACTGTAATGCTCCCCCCACTCAACCAGCACTGTCAGTGCTCCCCCCACACAGCCAGCACCGTCAGTGCTCCCACCACACAGCCAGCACTGTCAGTTCTCCCCCCACACAGCCAGCACTGTCAGTGCTCCCCACACAGCAAGCACTGTCAGTGCTCCCGCCACACAGCCAGCACTGTCAGTGCTCCCCCACACAGCCAGCACCGTCAGTGCTCCCATCCTACACAGCCAGCACTGTCAGTGCTCCAACCACACAGCCAGCACTGTCAGTGCTCCCCCACAGAGCCAGCACTGTCAGTGCTCCCACTACACAGCCAGCACTGCCTGTGCTCCCCCCACACAGCCAGCACTGTCAGTGCTCCCCCCACACAGCCAGCACTGTCAGTGCTCCCCACACAGCCAGCACTGTCAGTGCTCCCCACACAGCCAGCACTGTCAGTACTCCCACCTAACACAGTAAGCACTGTCGGTGCTCCCCCCACACAGCCAACACTGCCAGTGCTCCCACCACACAGCCAGCACTGTCAGTGCTCCCACCACACTGCCAGCACTGTCAGTGCTCCCACCACACAACCAGCACTGTCAGTTTTCCCACCCCACAGCCAGCACTGTCAATGCTCCCCACACAGCCAGCACTGCCAGTGCTCCCACCACACAGCCAGCACTGTCATCCTCCCCCCACACAGCCAGCACTGTCACTGCTCTCCCACACAACCAGCGCTGTCAGTGCTCCCCACACAGCCAGCACTGTCAGTGCTTCCCACACAGCCAGCACTGTCAGTGACCCCCAACACAGCCAGCACTGTCAGCGCTCTCACCGTACAGCAAGCACTGTCAGTGCTCCACCCTCACACCCAGCACTGTCAGTGCTCCCAACACAGAGCCAGCACTGTCAGTGCTCCCAACAATCAGCCAACACTGTCAGTGCTCCCACCACACAGCCAGTACTGTCTGTGCACCCCCCACACATCCAGCACTGTCAGCGCTCCCCCACAGAGCCAGCACTGTCAGTGCTCCCACCAATCAGCCAACACTGTCAGTGCTCCCACCACACAGCCAGTACTGTCTGTGCACCCCCCACACAGCCAGCACTGTCAGTGCTCCCCCACAGAGCCAGCACTGTCAGTGCTCCCACCAATCAGCCAACACTGTCAGTGCTCCCACCACACAGCCAGTACTGTCTGTGCACACCCCACACATCCAGCACTGTCAGCGCTCCCCCCACACAGCCAGCACTGTCACTGCTCCCACCACACAGCCAGCACTGTCATGCTCCCCCCACACAACCAGCACTGTCAGTGCTCCCCCACACAGCCAGCACGGTCAGTGCTCCCACCACACAGCCAGCACTGTCAGTGCTCTTCCCACACAGCCAGCACTGTCAGTGCTCCCCACACAGCCAGCACTGTCAGTGCTCTCCCACACAGCCAGCACAGTCAGTGCTCCCCCACACAGCCAGCACTGTCAGTGCTCCAACACACACAGCGAGCACTGTCAGTGCTCCCACCACACAGCCAGCACTGAGAGTGCTCCACCACACAGACAGCACTGTCAGTGCTCCCCAACACAGACAGCACTGTCAGTGCTACACCACACAGCCAGCACTGTCAGTGCCCCCCACACAGCCAGCACTGACTGTGCTCTTCCACAGAGCTAGCACTGTCAGTGCTCCCCCACACAGCCAGCACTGTCAATGCTCCCACCACACAACCAGCACTGTCAGTGCTCCCACCACACAGCCAGCACTGTCAATGCTCCCCACACAGCCAGCACTGCCAGTGCTCCCACCACACAGCCAGCACTGTCATCCTCCCCCCACACAGCCAGCACTGTCAATGCTCCCCCACACAGCCAGCGCTGTCAGTGCTCCCACACACACAGCCAGCACTGTCAGTGCCCCGACCCCACACAGCCAGCACTATCAGTTCTCCCCCACAGCCAGCACTGCCAATTCTCCACCCACAGCCAGCACTGCGAGTGCTCCCCACACAGCCAGAACTGCCAGTGCTCTCCCACAGAGCTAGCACTGTCAGTGCTCCCCCACAGAGCCAGCACAGTCAGTGCTCCCACCACACAACCAGCACTGTCAGTGCTCCCCCACACAGCCATCACTGTCAGTGCTCCCACCACACAGCCAGCACTTTCAGTGCTCCCCACACAGCCAGCACTGTCAGTGCTCCCACCAATCAGCCAACACTATCAGTGCTCCCACCACACAGCCAGTACTGTCTGTGCACCCCCCACACATCCAGCACTGTCAGCGCTCCCCCACACAGCCAGCACTGTCAGTGCTCCCACCACACAGCCAGCACTGTAATGCTCCCCCCACTCAACCAGCACTGTCAGTGCTCCCACCACACAGCCAGCACCGTCAGTGCTCCCACCACACAGCCAGCACTGTCAGTTCTCCCCCCACACAGCCAGCACTGTCAGTGCTCCCCACACAGCCAGCACTGTCAGTGCTCCCGCCACACAGCCAGCACTGTCAGTGCTCCCCCACACAGCCAGCACCGTCAGTGCTCCCATCCTACACAGCCAGCACTGTCAGTGCTCCAACCACACAGCCAGCACTGTCAGTGCTCCCCCACAGAGCCAGCACTGTCAGTGCTCCCACTACACAGCCAGCACTGCCTGTGCTCCCCCCACACAGCCAGCACTGTCAGTGCACCCCCACACAGCCAGCACTGTCAGTGCTCCCCACACAGCCAGCACTGTCAGTGCTCCCCACACAGCCAGCACTGTCAGTACTCCCACCTAACACAGTAAGCACTGTCGGTGCTCCCCACACACAGCCAACACTGCCAGTGCTCCCACCACACAGCCAGCACTGTCAGTGCTCACACCACACTGCCAGCACTGTCAGTGCTCCCACCACACAACCAGCACTGTCAGTTTTCCCACCCCACAGCCAGCACTGTCAATGCTCCCCACACAGCCAGCACTGCCAGTGCTCCCACCACACAGCCAGCACTGTCATCCTCCCCCCACACAGCCAGCACTGTCACTGCTCTCCCACACAACCAGCGCTGTCAGTGCTCCCCACACAGCCAGCACTGTCAGTGCTCCCCACACAGCCAGCACTGTCAGTGACCCGCAACACATCCAGCACTGTCAGTGCTCTCACCATACAGCCAGCACTGTCAGTGCTCCACCCTCACACCCAGCACTGTCAGTGCTCCCAACACAGAGCCAGCACTGTCAGTGCTCCCACCAATCAGCCAACACTGTCAGTGCTCCCACCACACAGCCAGTACTGTCTGTGCACCCCCCACACATCCAGCACTGTCAGCGCTCCCCCACAGAGCCAGCACTGTCAGTGCTCCCACCAATAAGCCAACACTGTCAGTGCTCCCACCACACAGCCAGTACTGTCTGTGCACCCCCCACACAGCCAGCACTGTCAGTTCTCCCCCACAGAGCCAGCACTGTCAGTGCTCCCACCAATCAGCCAACACTGTCAGTGCTCCCACCACACAGCCAGTACTGTCTGTGCACACCCCACACATCCAGCACTGTCAGCGCTCCCCCCACACAGCCAGCACTGTCACTGCTCCCACCACACAGCCAGCACTGTCATGCTCCCCCCACACAACCAGCACTGTCAGTGCTCCCCCCACACAGCCAGCACGGTCAGCGCTCCCCCCACACAGCCAGCACTGTCACTGCTCCCACCACACAGCCAGCACTGTCATGCTCCCCCCACACAACCAGCACTGTCAGTGCTCCCCCCACACAGCCAGCACCGTCAGTGCTCCCACCCTACACAGCCAGCACTGTCAGTGCTCCAACCACACAGCGAGCACTGTCAGTGCTCCCCAGATACAGCCAGTACTGTCAATGCTCCACCACACAGCCAGCACCGTCAGTGCTCCCACCCTAAACAGCCAGCACTGTCAGTGCTCCAACCACACAGCCAGCACTGTCAATGCTCCACCACACAGCCAGCACTGTCAGTGCTCCCACCACACAGACAGCACTGTCAGTGCTCCCACCACACAGCCAGCACTGTCAGTGCTCCCCAACACAGCCAGCACTGTTCGTGCTCCCCCACAGCCAGCATTGTCAGTGCTCCCCCCACACAGCCGGCACTGCCAGTGCTCCCCACATACAGCCAGCACTGTCAGTGACCCCGCACAGAGCCAGCACTGTCAGTGCTCCCCCCGCACAGTTAGCACTGTCAGTGCTCCCCCCACACAGCCAGCACTGTCAGTGCTCCCACCACACAGCCAGCACTGTCAGAGCTCCCACCACACAGCCAGCACTGTCAGTGATCCCCCACACAGCCAGCACTATCAGTGCTCCCCCACACACAGCCAGCACTGTCAGTGCTCCCACCACACAGCCAGCACTGTCACTACTCCCCCACAGAGCAAGCACTGTCAGATCTCCCACCACACAGCCAGCACTGTCAGTGCTTCCCCCACACTGCCAGCACTGTCAGTGCTCCCACACACACAGCCAGCACTGTCAGTGCCCCCACCCCACACAGCCAGCACTATCAGTTCTCCCCCACAGCCAGCACTGCCAGTTCTCCACCCACAGCCAGCACTGCGAGTGCTCCCCACACAGCCAGCACTGCCAGTGCTCTCCCACAGAGCTAGCACTGTCAGTGCTCCCCCACAGAGCCAGCACTGTCAGTGCTCCCACCACACAACCAGCACTGTCAGTGCTCCCCCACACAGCCATCACTGTCAGTGCTCCCACCACATTGCCAGCACTTTCAGTGCTCCCCACACAGCCAGCACTGTCAGTGCTCCCACCAATCAGCCAACACTGTCAGTGCTCCCACCACACAGCCAGTACTGTCTGTGCACCCCCCACACATCCAGCACTGTCAGCGCTCCCCCCACACAGCCAGCACTGTCAGTGCTCCCACCACACAGCCAGCACTGTAACGCTCCCCCCACACAACCAGCACTATCAGTGCTCCCCCCACGCAACCAGCACGGTCAGTGCTCCCACCACACAGCCAGCACTGTCAGTGCTCCCCACACAGCTAGCACTGTCAGTGCTCCCCCCACACAGCCAGCACTGTCAGTGCTCCCCCCACACAGCCAGCACCGTCAGTGCTCCCACCCTACATAGCCAGCACTGTCAGTGCTCCAACCACACAGCCAGCACTGTCAGTGCTCCCCCAGAGCCAGGGCTGTCAGTGCTCCACCCACACAGCCAGCACTGTCAGTGCTCCCCACACAGACAGCACTGTCAGTGCTCCCCCACACACAGCCAGCACTGCCAGTGCTCCCACCACACAGCCAGCACTGTCACTACTCCCCCGCAGAGCAACCACTGTCAGATCTCCCACCACACAGCCAGCACTGTCAGTGCTTCCCCCAAACTGCCAGCACTGTCAGTGCTCCCACACACACAGCCAGCACTGTCAGTGCTCCCCCCACACAGACAGCACTATCAGTTCTCCCCCACAGCCAGCACTGCGAGTGCTCCCCACACAGCCAGCACTGCCAGTGCTCTCCCACAGAGCTAGCACTGTCAGTGCTCCCCCACAGAGCCAGCACTGTCAGTGCTCCCACCACACAACCAGCACTGTCAGTGCTCCCCCACACAGCCATCACTGTCAGTGCTCCCACCACACAGCCAGCACGGTCAGTGCTCCAACAACACAGCCAGCACTGTCAGTGCTCCCCCACTGAGCCAGGGCTGTCAGTGCTCCAACCACACAGCCAGCACTGTCAGTGCTCCCCCACACAGCCAGCACTGTCAGTGCTCCCCCACACAGCCAGCACTGTCAGTGCTCCCCCCACACAGCCAGCACTGTCAGTGCTCCCCACACAGCCAGCACTGTCAGTGCTCCCCCACACAGCCAGCACTGTCAGTGCTCCCACCCAACACAGCAAGCAATGTCCGTGCTCCCCCCACACAGCCAACACTGCCAGTGCTCCCACCACACAGCCAAACTGTCAGTGCTCCCCACCACACAGCCAGCACTGTCAGTGTTCCCACCACACAGCCAGCACTGTCAGTGGCCCCACCCCACACAGCCAGCACTATCAGTTCTCCCCAACAGCCAGCACTGCCAGTTCTCCACCCACAGTCAGCACTGCGAGTGCTCCCCACACAGCCAGCACTGCCAGTGCTCTCCCACAGAGCCAGCACTGTCAGTGCTCCCACCACACAACCAGCACTGTCAGTGCTCCCCCACACAGCCAGCACTGTCAGTGCTCCCACCACACAGCCAGCCCTGTCAGTGCTCCCACCACACAGCCAGCACTGTCAGTGCCCCCACCACACAACCAGCACTGTCAGTGCTCCCCCACACAGCCAGCACAGTCAGTGCTCCCCCACACAGCCAGCACTGTCAGTGCTCCCACCACACAACCAGCATTGTCAGTGCTCCCCCACACAGCCAGCACTGTCATTGCTCCCACCAGACAGCCAGCACTTTCAGTGCTCCCTACACAGCCAGCACTGTCATGCTCCCCCACACAGCCAGCACTGTCACTGCCCCCCACACAGCCAGCACTGACTGTGCTCTCCCACAGAGCTAGCACTGTCAATGCTCCCCACACAGCCAGCACTGCCAGTGCTCCCACCACACTGCCAGCACTGTCATCCTCCCCCCACACAGCCAGCACTGTCAGTGCTCCCACTACACAACCAGCACTTTCAGTGCTCCCCCACACAGCCAGCACTGTCAGTGCTCCCACCACACAGCCAGCCCTGTCAGTGCTCCCACCACACAGCCAGCACTGTCAGTGCCCCCACCACACAACGAGCACTGTCAGTGCTCCCCCACACAGCCAGCACAGTCAGTGCTCCCCCACACAGCCAGCACTGTCAGTGCTCCCACCACACAACCAGCACTGTCAGTGCTCCCCCACACAGCCAGCACTGTCATTGCTCCCACCACACAGCCAGCACTTTCAGTGCTCCCTACACAGCCAGCACTGTCATGCTCCCCCACACAGCCAGCACTGTCACTGCCCCCACACAGCCAGCACTGACTGTGCTCTCCCACAGACCTAGCACTGTCAGTGCTCCCAAACACAGCCAGCACTGTCAGTGCTCCCACCACACAACCAGCACTGTCAGTGCTCCCCCCACACAGCCAGCACTGTCACTGCTCTCCCACACAACCAGCGCTGTCAGTGCTCCCCACACAGCCAGCACTGTCAGTGCTCCCCACACAGCCAGCACTGTCAGTGACCCGCAACACAGCCAGCACTGTCAGTGCTCTCACCATACAGCCAGCACTGTCAGTGCTCCACCCTCACACCCAGCACTGTCAGTGCTCCCAACACAGAGCCAGCACTGTCAGTGCTCCCACCAATCAGCCAACACTGTCAGTGCTCCCACCACACAGCCAGTACTGTCTGTGCACCCCCCACACATCCAGCACTGTCAGCGCTCCCCCACAGAGCCAGCACTGTCAGTGCTCCCACCAATAAGCCAACACTGTCAGTGCTCCCACCACACAGCCAGTACTGTCTGTGCACCCCCCACACAGCCAGCACTGTCAGTGCTCCCCCACAGAGCCAGCACTGTCAGTGCTCCCACCAATCAGCCAACACTGTCAGTGCTCCCACCACACAGCCAGTACTGTCTGTGCACACCCCACACATCCAGCAATGTCAGCGCTCCCCCCACACAGCCAGCACTGTCACTGCTCCCACCACACAGCCAGCACTGTCATGCTCCCCCCACACAACCAGCACTGTCAGTGCTCCCCCCACACAGCCAGCACGGTCAGTGCTCCCACCACACAGCCAGCACTGTCAGTGCTCTTCCCACACAGCCAGCACTGTCAGTGCTCCCCACACAGCCAGCACTGTCAGTGCTCCCCCCACACAGCCAGCACCGTCAGTGCTCCCACCCTACACAGCCAGCACTGTCAGTGCTCCAACCACACAGCGAGCACTGTCAGTGCTCCCCAGATACAGCCAGTACTGTCAATGCTCCACCACACAGCCAGCACCGTCAGTGCTCCCACCCTAAACAGCCAGCACTGTCAGTGCTCCAACCACACAGCCAGCACTGTCAATGCTCCACCACACAGCCAGCACTGTCAGTGCTCCCACCACACAGACAGCACTGTCAGTGCTCCCACCACACAGCCAGCACTGTCAGTGCTCCCCAACACAGCCAGCACTGTTCGTGCTCCCCCACAGCCAGCATTGTCAGTGCTCCCCCCACACAGCCGGCACTGCCAGTGCTCCCCACATACAGCCAGCACTGTCAGTGACCCCGCACAGAGCCAGCACTGTCAGTGCTCCCCCCGCACAGTTAGCACTGTCAGTGCTCCCCCCACACAGCCAGCACTGTCAGTGCTCCCACCACACAGCCAGCACTGTCAGAGCTCCCACCACACAGCCAGCACTGTCAGTGATCCCCCACACAGCCAGCACTATCAGTGCTCCCCCACACACAGCCAGCACTGTCAGTGCTCCCACCACACAGCCAGCACTGTCACTACTCCCCCACAGAGCAAGCACTGTCAGATCTCGCACCACACAGCCAGCACTGTCAGTGCTTCCCCCACACTGCCAGCACTGTCAGTGCTCCCACACACACAGCCAGCACTGTCAGTGCCCCCACCCCACACAGCCAGCACTATCAGTTCTCCCCCACAGCCAGCACTGCCAGTTCTCCACCCACAGCCAGCACTGCGAGTGCTCCCCACACAGCCAGCACTGCCAGTGCTCTCCCACAGAGCTAGCACTGTCAGTGCTCCCCCACAGAGCCAGCACTGTCAGTGCTCCCACCACACAACCAGCACTGTCAGTGCTCCCCCACACAGCCATCACTGTCAGTGCTCCCACCACATTGCCAGCACTTTCAGTGCTCCCCACACAGCCAGCACTGTCAGTGCTCCCACCAATCAGCCAACACTGTCAGTGCTCCCACCACACAGCCAGTACTGTCTGTGCACCCCCCACACATCCAGCACTGTCAGCGCTCCCCCCACACAGCCAGCACTGTCAGTGCTCCCACCACACAGCCAGCACTGTAACACTCCCCCCACACAACCAGCACTATCAGTGCTCCCCCCACGCAACCAGCACGGTCAGTGCTCCCACCACACAGCCAGCACTGTCAGTGCTCCCCACACAGCTAGCACTGTCAGTGCTCCCCCACACAGCCAGCACTGTCAGTGCTCCCCCCACACAGCCAGCACCGTCAGTGCTCCCACCCTACATAGCCAGCACTGTCGGTGCTCCAACCACACAGCCAGCACTGTCAGTGCTCCCCCAGAGCCAGGGCTGTCAGTGCTCCACCCACACAGCCAGCACTGTCAGTGCTCCCCACACAGCCAGCACTGTCAGTGCTCCCCCACACACAGCCAGCACTGCCAGTGCTCCCACCACACAGCCAGCACTGTCACTACTCCCCCGCAGAGCAACCACTGTCAGATCTCCCACCACACAGCCAGCACTGTCAGTGCTTCCCCCAAACTGCCAGCACTGTCAGTGCTCCCACACACACAGCCAGCACTGTCAGTGCTCCCCCCACACAGACAGCACTATCAGTTCTCCCCCACAGCCAGCACTGCGAGTGCTCCCCACACAGCCAGCACTGCCAGTGCTCTCCCACAGAGCTAGCACTGTCAGTGCTCCCCCACAGAGCCAGCACTGTCAGTGCTCCCACCACACAACCAGCACTGTCAGTGCTCCCCCACACAGCCATCACTGTCAGTGCTCCCACCACACAGCCAGCACGGTCAGTGCTCCAACAACACAGCCAGCACTGTCAGTGCTCCCCCACTGAGCCAGGGCTGTCAGTGCTCCAACCACACAGCCAGCACTGTCAGTGCTCCCCCACACAGCCAGCACTGTCAGTGCTCCCCCACACAGCCAGCACTGTCAGTGCTCCCCCCACACAGCCAGCACTGTCAGTGCTCCCCACACAGCCAGCACTGTCAGTGCTCCCCCACACAGCCAGCACTGTCAGTGCTCCCACCCAACACAGCAAGCAATGTCCGTGCTCCCCCCACACAGCCAACACTGCCAGTGCTCCCACCACACAGCCAAACTGTCAGTGCTCCCCACCACACAGCCAGCACTGTCAGTGTTCCCACCACACAGCCAGCACTGTCAGTGGCCCCACCCCACACAGCCAGCACTATCAGTTCTCCCCAACAGCCAGCACTGCCAGTTCTCCACCCACAGTCAGCACTGCGAGTGCTCCCCACACAGCCAGCACTGCCAGTGCTCTCCCACAGAGCCAGCACTGTCAGTGCTCCCACCACACAACCAGCACTGTCAGTGCTCCCCCACACAGCCAGCACTGTCAGTGCTCCCACCACACAGCCAGCCCTGTCAGTGCTCCCACCACACAGCCAGCACTGTCAGTGCCCCCACCACACAACCAGCACTGTCAGTGCTCCCCCACACAGCCAGCACAGTCAGTGCTCCCCCACACAGCCAGCACTGTCAGTGCTCCCACCACACAACCAGCACTGTCAGTGCTCCCCCACACAGCCAGCACTGTCATTGCTCCCAGCAGACAGCCAGCACTTTCAGTGCTCCCTACACAGCCAGCACTGTCATGCTCCCCCACACAGCCAGCACTGTCACTGCCCCCCACACAGCCAGCACTGACTGTGCTCTCCCACAGAGCTAGCACTGTCAATGCTCCCCACACAGCCAGCACTGCCAGTGCTCCCACCACACTGCCAGCACTGTCATCCTCCCCCCACACAGCCAGCACTGTCAGTGCTCCCACTACACAACCAGCACTGTCAGTGCTCCCCCACACAGCCAGCACTGTCAGTGCTCCCACCACACAGCCAGCCCTGTCAGTGCTCCCACCACACAGCCAGCACTGTCAGTGCCCCCACCACACAACGAGCACTGTCAGTGCTCCCCCACACAGCCAGCACAGTCAGTGCTCCCCCACACAGCCAGCACTGTCAGTGCTCCCACCACACAACCAGCACTGTCAGTGCTCCCCCACACAGCCAGCACTGTCATTGCTCCCACCACACAGCCAGCACTTTCAGTGCTCCCTACACAGCCAGCACTGTCATGCTCCCCCACACAGCCAGCACTGTCACTGCCCCCACACAGCCAGCACTGACTGTGCTCTCCCACAGACCTAGCACTGTCAGTGCTCCCAAACACAGCCAGCACTGTCAGTGCTCCCACCACACAACCAGCACTGTCAGTGCTCCCACCACTCAGCCAGCACTGTCAATGCTCCCCACACAGCCAGCACTGCCAGTGCTCCCACCACACTGCCAGCACTGTCATCCTCCCCCCACACAGCCAGCACTGTCAGTGCTCCCCCACACAGCCAGCGCTGTCAGTGCTACCGACACAGCCAGCACTGTCAGTGCTCCCCCCACACAGCTAGCACTGTCAGTGCTCCCCACACAGCCAGCACTGTCAGTGACCCCCAACACAGCCAGCACTGTCAGTGCTCTCACCATACAGCCAGCACTGTCAGTGCTCCACCCTCACACCCAGCACTGTCAGTGCTCCCACCACACAGCCAGCACTGTCAGTGCTCCCCCACAGAGCCAGCACTGTCAGTGCTCCCACCAATCAGCCAACACTGTCAGTGCTCCCACCACACAGCCAGTACTGTCTGTGCACCCTCCACACATCCAGCACTGTCAGCGCTCCCCCCACACATCCAGCACTGTCAGTGCTCCCACCACACAGCCAGTACTGTCATGCTCCCCCCAAACAACCAGCACTGTCAGTGCTCCCCCCACACAGCCAGCACGGTCAGTGCTCCCACCACACAGCCAGCACTGTCAGTGCTCCCCCCACACAGCCAGCACTGTCAGTGCTCCCCACACAGCCAGCACTGTCAGTGCTCCCCCCACACAGCCAGCACCATCAGTGCTCCTAACCCTACACAGCCAGCACTGTCAGTGCTCCAACCACACAGCGAGCACTGTCAGTGCTCCCCAGATACAGCCAGCACTGTCAATGCTCCACCACACAGCCAGCACTGTCAGTGCTCCCACCACACAGACAGCACTGTCAGTGCTCCCACCACACAGCCAGCACTCTCAGTGCTCCCCCAACACAGCCAGCACTGTCAGTGCTCCCCCCACAGCCAGCACTGTCAGTGCTCCCCCACACACAGCCAGCACTGTCAGTGCTCCCACCACACAGCCAGCACTGTCACTACTCCACCACAGAGCAAGCACTCTCAGATCTCCCACCACACAGCCAGCACTGTCAGTGCTTCCCCCACACTGCCAGCACTGCCAGTGCTCCCACACACACAGCGAGCACTGTCAGTGCTCCCACCACACAGCCAGCACTGAGAGTGCTCCACCACACAGACAGCACTGCGAGTGCTCCCCACACAGCCAGCACTGCCAGTGCTCTCCCACAGAGCCAGCATTGTCAGTGCTCCCACCACACAACCAGCACTGTCAGTGCTCCCCCACACAGCCAGCACTGTCAGTGCTCCCACCACACAGCCAGCCCTGTCAGTGCTCCCACCACACAGCCAGCACTGTCAGTGCCCCCACCACACAACCAGCACTGTCAGTGCTCCCCCACACAGCCAGCACAGTCAGTGCTCCCCCACACAGCCAGCACTGTCAGTGCTCCCACCACACAACCAGCACTGTCAGTGCTCCCCCACACAGCCAGCACTGTCATTGCTCCCACCAGACAGCCAGCACTTTCAGTGCTCCCTACACAGCCAGCACTGTCATGCTCACCCACACAGCCAGCACTGTCACTGCCCCCCACACAGCCAGCACTGACTGTGCTCTCCCACAGAGCTAGCACTGTCAGTGCTCCCAAACACAGCCAGCACTGTCAGTGCTCCCACCACACAACCAGCACTGTCAGTGCTCCCACCACTCAGCCAGCACTGTCAATGCTCCCCACACAGCCAGCACTGCCAGTGCTCCCACCACACTGCCAGCACTGTCATCCTCCCCCCACACAGCCAGCACTGTCAGTGCTCCCACCACACAACCAGCACTGTCAGTGCTCCCCCACACAGCCAGCACTGTCAGTGCTCCCACCACACAGCCAGCCCTGTCTGTGCTCCCACCACACAGCCAGCACTGTCAGTGCCCCCACCACACAACCAGCACTGTCAGTGCTCCCCCACACAACCAGCACTGTCAGTGCTCCCCCACACAGCCAGCACTGTCATTGCTCCCACCACACAGCCAGCACTTTCAGTGCTCCCTACACAGCCAGCACTGTCATGCTCCCCCACACAGCCAGCACTGTCACTGCCCCCCACACAGCCAGCACTGACTGTGCTCTCCCACAGAGCTAGCACTGTCAGTGCTCCCAAACACAGCCAGCACTGTCAGTGCTCCCACCACACAACCAGCACTGTCAGTGCTCCCACCACTCAGCCAGCACTGTCAATGCTCCCCACACAGCCAGCACTGCCAGTGCTCCCACCACACTGCCAGCACTGTCATCCTCCCCCCACACATCCAGCACTGACAGTGCTCCCCCACACAGCCAGCGCTGTCAGTGCTACCGACACAGCCAGCACTGTCAGTGCTCCCCCCACACAGCTAGCACTGTCAGTGCTCCCCACACAGCCAGCACTGTCAGTGACCCCCAACACAGCCAACACTGTCAGTGCTCTCACCATACAGCCAGCACTGTCAGTGCTCCACCCTCACACCCAGCACTGTCAGTGCTCCCACCACACAGCCAGCACTGTCAGTGCTCCCCCACAGAGCCAGCACTGTCAGTGCTCCCACCAATCAGCCAACACTGTCAGTGCTCCCACCACACAGCCAGTACTGTCTGTGCACCCCCCACCACATCCAGCACTGTCAGCGCTCCCCCCACACATCCAGCACTGAGAGTGCTCCCACCACACAGCCAGTACTGTCATGCTCCCCCCAAACAACCAGCACTGTCAGTGCTCCCCCCACACAGCCAGCACGGTCAGTGCTCCCACCACACAGCCAGCACTGTCAGTGCTCCCCCCACACAGCCAGCACTGTCAGTGCTCCCCACACAGCCAGCACTGTCAGTGCTCCCCCACACAGCCAGCACCATCAGTGCTCCTAACCCTACACAGCCAGCACTGTCAGTGCTCCAACCACACAGCGAGCACTGTCAGTGCTCCCCAGATACAGCCAGCACTGTCAATGCTCCACCACACAGCCAGCACTGGCAGTGTTCCCACCACACAGACAGCACTGTCAGTGCTCCCACCACACAGCCAGCACTCTCAGTGCCCCCCCAACACAGCCAGCACTGTCAGTGCTCCCCCCACAGCCAGCACTGTCAGTGCTCCCCCCACACAGCCAGCACTGCCAGTGCTCCCCACACACAGCCAGCACTGTCAGTGACCCCCCACAGAGCCAGCACTGTCAGTGCACCCCCGCACAGTTACCACTGTCAGTGCTCCCCCCACACAGCCAGCAGTGTCAGAGCTCCCACCACACAGCCAGCACTGTCAGTGACCCCCCACACAACCAGCACTGTCAGTGCTCCCCCACACAGCCAACACTGTCAGTGCTCCCCCACACACAGCCAGCACTGTCAGTGCTCCCACCACACAGCCAGCACTGTCACTACTCCACCACAGAGCAAGCACTCTCAGATCTCCCACCACACAGCCAGCACTGTCAGTGCTTCCCCCACACTGCCAGCACTGCCAGTGCTCCCACACACACAGCGAGCACTGTCAGTGCTCCCACCACACAGCCAGCACTGAGAGTGCTCCACCACACAGACAGCACTGTCAGTGCTCCCCAACACAGACAGCACTGTCAGTGCTACCCCACACAGCCAGCACTGTCAGTGCCCCCCACACAACCAGGACTGACTGTGCTCTCCCACAGAGCTAGCACTGTCAGTGCTCCCCCACACAGCCAGCACTGTCAATGATCCCACCACACAACCAGCACTGTCAGTGCTCCCACCACACAGCCAGCACTGTCAATGCTCCCCACACAGCCAGCACTGCCAGTGCTCCCACCACACAGCCAGCACTGTCATCCTCCCCCCACACAGCCAGCACTGTCAGTGCTCCCCCACACAGCCAGCGCTGTCAGTGCTCCCCACACAGCCAGCACTGTCAGTGCTCCCCCCACACAGCTAGCACTGTCAGTGCTCCCCACACAGCCAGCACTGTCAGTGACCCCCAACACAGCCAGCACTGTCAGTGCTTTCACCATACAGCCAGCACTGTCAGTGCTCCACCCTCACACCCAGCACTGTCAGTGCTCCCACCACACAGCCAGCACTGTCAATGCTCCCCCACAGAGCCAGCACTGTCAGTGCTCCCACCAATCAGCCAACACTGTCAGTGCTCCCACCACACAGCCAGTACTGTCTGTGCACCCCCCACACAGCCAGCACCGTCAGTGCTCCCACCCTACACAGCCAGCACTGTCAGTGCTCTCCCCACACAGCCAGCACGGTCAGTGCTCCCACCACACAGCCAGCACTGTCAGTGCTCCCCCAACACAGCCAGCACTGTCAGTGCTCCCCACACAGCCAGCACTGTCATTGCTCCCCCCACACAGCCAGCACTGTCAGTGCTCCCCCACACAGCCAGCACCGTCAGTGCTCCCACCCTACACAGCCAGCACTCTCAGTGCTCCAACCACACAGCCAGCACTGTCAGTGCTCCCCCACAGAGACAGCACTGTCAGTGCTCCCACCACACAGCCAGCACTGCCTGTGCTCCCCCACACAGCCAGCACTGTCAATGCTCCCCCACACAGCCAGCACTGTCAGTGCTCCCCAGACAGCCAGCACTGTCAGTGCTCCCTCACACAGCCAGCACTGTCAGTGCTCCCACCCAACACAGCAAGCAATGTCCGTGCTCCCCCCACACAGCCAACACTGCCAGTGCTCCCACCACACAGCCAACACTGTCAGTGCTCCCCACCACACAGCCAGCACTGTCAGTGTTCCCACCACACAGCCAGCACTGTCAGTGGTCCCACCCCACACAGCCAGCACTGTCAGTGATCCCCCACACAGCCAGCACTGTCAGTGCTCCCCACACAGCCAGCACTGTCAGTGCTCCCCACACACAGCCAGCACTGTCAGTGCTCCCACCACACAGCCAGCACTGTCACTACTCCACCACAGAGCAAGCACTCTCAGATCTCTCACCACACAGCCAGCACTGTCAGTGCTTCCCCCACACTGCCAGCACTGCCAGTGCTCCCACACACACAGCGAGCACTGTCAGTGCTCCCACCAAACAGCCAGCACTGAGAGTGCACCACCACACAGACAGCACTGTCAGTGCTCCCCAACACAGACAGCACTGTCAGTGCTACCCCACACAGCCAGCACTGTCAGTGCCCCCCACACAGCCAGGACTGACTGTGCTCTCCCACAGAGCTAGCACTGTCAGTGCTCCCCCACACAGCCAGCACTGTCAGTGATCCCACCACACAACCAGCACTGTCAGTGCTCCCACCACACAGCCAGCACTGTCAATGCTCCCCACACAGCCAGCACTGCCAGTGCTCCCACCACACAGCCAGCACTGTCATCCTCCCTCCACACAGCCAGCACTGTCAGTGCTCCCCCACACAGCCAGCGCTGTCAGTGCTCCCCACACAGCCAGCACTGTCAGTGCTCCCCCCACACAGCTAGCACTGTCAGTGCTCCCCACACAGCCAGCACTGTCAGTGACCCCCAACACAGCCAGCACTGTCAGTGCTTTCACCATACAGCCAGCACTGTCAGTGCTCCACCCTCACACCCAGCACTGTCAGTGCTCCCACCAAACAGCCAGCACTGTCAGTGCTCCCCCACAGAGCCAGCACTGTCAGTGCTCCCACCAATCAGCCAACACTGTCAGTGCTCCCACCACACAGCCAGTACTGTCTGTGCCCCCCACACAGCCAGCACCGTCAGTGCTCCCACCCTACACAGCCAGCACTGTTAGTGCTCTCCCCACACAGCCAGCACGGTCAGTGCTCCCACCACACTGCCAGCACTGTCAGTGCTCCCCCCACACAGCCAGCACTGTCAGTGCTCCCCACACAGCCAGCACTGTCATTGCTCCCCCCACACAGCCAGCACTGTCAGTGCTCCCCCCACACAGCCAGCACCGTCAGTGCTCCCACCCTACACAGCCAGCACTCTCAGTGCTCCAACCACACAGCCAGCACTGTCAGTGCTCCCCCACAGAGACAGCTCTGTCAGTGCTCCCACCACACAGCCAGCACTGCCTGTGCTCCCCCCACACAGCCAGCACTGTCAGTGCTCCCCCCACACAGCCAGCACTGTCAGTGCTCCCCACACAGCCAGCACTGTCAGTGCTCCCTCACACAGCCAGCACTGTCAGTGCTCCCACCCAACACAGCCAGCACTGTCAGTGCTCCGCCCACACAGCCAGCACCGTCAGTCCTCCCACCCTACACAGCCAGCACTCTCAGTGCTCCAACCACACAGCCAGCACTGTCAGTGCTCCCCCACAGAGACAGCACTGTCAGTGCTCCCACCACACAGCCAGCACTGCCTGTGCTCCCCCCACACAGCCAGCACTGTCAGTGCTCCCCCCACACAGCCAGCACTGTCAGTGCTCCCCACACAGCCAGCACTGTCAGTGCTCCCTCACACAGCCAGCACTGTCAGTGCTCCCCACACAGCCAGCACTGTCAGTGCTCCCCCACACAGCCAACACTGCCAGTGCTCCCACCACACAGCCAAACTGTCAGTGCTCCCCACCACACAGCCAGCACTGTCAGTGTTCCCACCACACAGCCAGCACTGTCAGTGGCCCCACCCCACACAGCCAGCACTATCAGTTCTCCCCCAACAGCCAGCACTGCCAGTTCTCCACCCACAGTCAGCACTGCGAGTGCTCCCCACACAGCCAGCACTGCCAGTGCTCTCCCACAGAGCCAGCACTGTCAGTGCTCCCACCACACAGCCAGCACTGTCAGTGCTCCCACCACACAGCCAGCCTTGTCAGTGCTCCCACCACACAGCCAGCACTGTCAGTGCCCACACCACACAACCAGCACTGTCAGTGCTCCCCCACACAGCCAGCACAGTCAGTGATCCCCCACACAGCCAGCACTGTCAGTGCTCCCACCACACAACCAGCACTGTCAGTGCTCCCGCACACAGCCAGCACTGTCATTGCTCCCACCACACAGCCAGCACTTTCAGTGCTCCCTACACAGCCAGCACTGTCATGCTCCCCCACACAGCCAGCACTGTCACTGCCCCCCACACAGCCAGCACTGACTGTGCTCTCCCACAGAGCTAGCACTGTCAGTGCTCCCAAACACAGCCAGCACTGCCAGTGCTCCCACCACACAACCAGCACTGTCAGTGCTCCCACCACTCAGCCAGCACTGTCAATGCTCCCCTCACAGCCAGCACTGCCAGTGCTCCCACCACACTGCCAGCACTGTCATCTTCCCCCCACGCAGCCAGCACTGTCAGTGCTCCCACCACACAACCAGCACTGTCAGTGCTCCCCCACACAGCCAGCACTGTCAGTGCTCCCATCACACAGCCAGCCCTGTCTGTGCTCCCACCACACAGCCAGCACTGTCAGTGCCCCCACCACACAACCAGCACTGTCAGTGCTCCCCCACACAGCCAGCACAGTCAGTGCTCCCCCACACAGCCAGCACTGTCAGTGCTCCCACCACACAACCAGCACTGTCAGTGCTCCCCCACACAGCCAGCACTGTCATTGCTCCCACCACACAGCCAGCACTTTCAGTGCTCCCTACACAGCCAGCACTGTCATGCTCCCCCACACAGCCAGCACTGTCACTGCCCCCCACACAGCCAGCACTGACTGTGCTCTCCCACAGAGCTAGCACTGTCAGTGCTCCCAAACACAGCCAGCACTGTCAGTGCTCCCACCACACAACCAGCACTGTCAGTGCTCCCACCACTCAGCCAGCACTGTCAATGCTCCCCACACAGCCAGCACTGCCAGTGCTCCCACCACACTGCCAGCACTGTCATCCTCCCCCCACACAGCCAGCACTGTCAGTGCTCCCCCACACAGCCAGCGCTGTCAGTGCTACCGACACAGCCAGCACTGTCAGTGCTCCCCCCACACAGCTAGCACTGTCAGTGCTCCCCACACAGCCAGCACTGTCAGTGACCCCCAACACAGCCAGCACTGTCAGTGCTCTCACCATACAGCCAGCACTGTCAGTGCTCCACCCTCACACCCAGCACTGTCAGTGCTCCCACCACACAGCCAGCACTGTCAGTGCTCCCCCACAGAGCCAGCACTGTCAGTGCTCCCACCAATCAGCCAACCCTGTCAGTGCTCCCCACCACACAGCCAGCACTGTCAGTGTTCCCACCACACAGCCAGCACTGTCAGTGGCCCCACCCCACACAGCCAGCACTGTCAGTGATCCCCCACACAGCCAGCACTGTCAGTGCTCCCCACACAGCCAGCACTGTCAGTGCTCCCCCACACACAGCCAGCACTGTCAGTGCTCCCACCACACAGCCAGCACTGTCACTACCCCACCACACAGCCAGCACTGTCAGTGCTTCCCCCACACTGCCAGCACTGCCAGTGCTCCCACACACACAGCGAGCACTGTCAGTGCTCCCACCACACAGCCAGCACTGAGAGTGCTCCACCACACAGACAGCACTGTCAGAGCTCCCCAACACAGACAGCACTGTCAGTGCTACCCCACACAGCCAGCACTGTCAGTGCCCCTCACACAGCCAGGACTGACTGTGCTCTCCCACAGAGCTAGCACTGTCAGTGCTCCCCCACACAGCCAGCACTGTCAGTGATCCCACCACACAACCAGCACTGTCAGTGCTCCCACCACACAGCCAGCACTGTCAATGCTCCCCACACAGCCAGCACTGCCAGTGCTCCCACCACACAGCCAGCACTGTCATCCTCCCCCCACACAGCCAGCACTGTCAGTGCTCCCCCACACAGCCAGCGCTGTCAGTGCTCCCCACACAGCCAGCACTGTCAGTGCTCCCCCCACACAGCTAGCACTGTCAGTGCTCCCCACACAGCCAGCACTGTCAGTGACCCCCAACACAGCCAGCACTGTCAGTGCTTTCACCATACAGCCAGCACTGTCAGTGCTCCACCCTCACACCCAGCACTGTCAGTGCTCCCACCAAACAGCCAGCACTGTCTGTGCTCCCCCACAGAGCCAGCACTGTCAGTGCTCCCACCAATCAGCCAACGCTGTCAGTGCTCCCACCACACAGCCAGTACTGTCTGTGCCCCCCACACAGCCGGCACCGTCAGTGCTCCCACCCTACACAGCCAGCACTGTCAGTGCTCTCCCCACACAGCCAGCACGGTCAGTGCTCCCACCACACTGCCAGCACTGTCAGTGCTCCCCCCACACAGCCAGCACTGTCAGTGCTCCCCACACAGCCAGCACTGTCATTGCTCCCCCCACACAGCCAGCACTGTCAGTGCTCCCCCCACACAGCCAGCACCGTCAGTGCTCCCACCCTACACAGCCAGCACTCTCAGTGCTCCAACCACACAGCCAGCACTGTCAGTGCTCCCCCACAGAGACAGCACTGTCAGTGCTCCCACCACACAGCCAGCACTGCCTGTGCTCCCCCCACACAGCCAGCACTGTCAGTGCTCCCCCCACACAGCCAGCACTGTCAGTGCTCCCCACACAGCCAGCACTGTCAGTGCTCCCTCACACAGCCAGCACTGTCAGTGCTCCCCCCACAGCCAGCACTGTCAGTGCTCCCCCCACACAGCCAGCACTGCCAGTGCTCCCCACACACAGCCAGCACTGTCAGTGACCCCCCACAGAGCCAGCACTGTCAGTGCACCCCCGCACAGTTACCACTGTCAGTGCTCCCCCCACACAGCGAGCACTGTCTGAGCTCCCACCACACAGCCAGCACTGTCAGTGACCCCCCACACAACCAGCACTGTCAGTGCTCCCCCACACAGCCAACACTGTCAGTGCTCCCCCACACACAGCCAGCACTGTCAGTGCTCCCACCACACAGCCAGCACTGTCACTACTCCACCACAGAGCAAGCACTCTCAGATCTCCCACCACACAGCCAGCACTGTCAGTGCTTCCCCCACACTGCCAGCACTGCCAGTGCTCCCACACACACAGCGAGCACTGTCAGTGCTCCCACCACACAGCCAGCACTGAGAGTGCTCCACCACACAGACAGCACTGTCAGTGCTCCCCAACACAGACAGCACTGTCAGTGCTACCCCACACAGCCAGCACTGTCAGTGCCCCCCACACAACCAGGACTGACTGTGCTCTCCCACAGAGCTAGCACTGTCAGTGCTCCCCCACACAGCCAGCACTGTCAATGATCCCACCACACAACCAGCACTGTCAGTGCTCCCACCACACAGCCAGCACTGTCAATGCTCCCCACACAGCCAGCACTGCCCGTGCTCCCACCACACAGCCAGCACTGTCATCCTCCCCCCACACAGCCAGCACTGTCAGTGCTCCCCCACACAGCCAGCGCTGTCAGTGCTCTCCACACAGCCAGCACTGTCAGTGCTCCCCCCACACAGCTAGCACTGTCAGTGCTCCCCACACAGCCAGCACTGTCAGTGACCCCCAACACAGCCAGCACTGTCAGTGCTTTCACCATACAGCCAGCACTGTCAGTGCTCCACCCTCACACCCAGCACTGTCAGTGCTCCCACCACACAGCCAGCACTGTCAATGCTCCCCCACAGAGCCAGCACTCTCAGTGCTCCCACCAATCAGCCAACACTGTCAGTGCTCCCACCACACAGCCAGTACTGTCTGTGCACCCCCCACACAGCCAGCACCGTCAGTGCTCCCACCCTACACAGCCAGCACTGTCAGCGCTCTCCCCACACAGCCAGCACGGTCAGTGCTCCCACCACACAGCCAGCACTGTCAGTGCTCCCCCAACACAGCCAGCACTGTCAGTGCTCCCCACACAGCCAGCACTGTCATTGCTCCCCCCACACAGCCAGCACTGTCAGTGCTCCCCCACACAGCCAGCACCGTCAGTGCTCCCACCCTACACAGCCAGCACTCTCAGTGCTCCAACCACACAGCCAGCACTGTCAGTGCTCCCCCACAGAGACAGCACTGTCAGTGCTCCCACCACACAGCCAGCACTGCCTGTGCTCCCCCACACAGCCAGCACTGTCAATGCTCCCCCCACACAGCCAGCACTGTCAGTGCTCCCCACACAGCCAGCACTGTCAGTGCTCCCTCACACAGCCAGCACTGTCAGTGCTCCCACCCAACACAGCAAGCAATGTCCGTGCTCCCCCCACACAGCCAACACTGCCAGTGCTCCCACCACACAGCCAACACTGTCAGTGCTCCCCACCACACAGCCAGCACTGTCAGTGTTCCCACCACACAGCCAGCACTGTCAGTGGCCCCACCCCACACAGCCAGCACTGTCAGTGATCCCCCACACAGCCAGCACTGTCAGTGCTCCCCACACAGCCAGCACTGTCAGTGCTCCCCACACACAGCCAGCACTGTCAGTGCTCCCACCACACAGCCAGCACTGTCACTACTCCACCACAGAGCAAGCACTCTCAGATCTCCCACCACACAGCCAGCACTGTCAGTGCTTCCCCCACACTGCCAGCACTGCCAGTGCTCCCACACACACAGCGAGCACTGTCAGTGCTCCCACCACACAGCCAGCACTGAGAGTGCTCCACCACACAGACAGCACTGTCAGTGCTCCCCAACACAGACAGCACTGTCAGTGCTACCCCACACAGCCAGCACTGTCAGTGCCCCCCACACAGCCAGGACTGACTGTGCTCTCCCACAGAGCTAGCACTGTCAGTGCTCCCCCACACAGCCAGCACTGTCAGTGATCCCACCACACAACCAGCACTGTCAGTGCTCCCAACACACAGCCAGCACTGTCAATGCTCCCCACACAGCCAGCACTGCCAGTGCTCCCACCACACAGCCAGCACTGTCATCCTCCCCCCACACAGCCAGCACTGTCAGTGCTCCCCCACACAGCCAGCGCTGTCAGTGCTCCCCACACAGCCAGCACTGTCAGTGCTCCCCCCACACAGCTAGCACTGTCAGTGCTCCCCACACAGCCAGCACTGTCAGTGACCCCCAACACAGCCAGCACTGTCAGTGCTTTCACCATACAGCCAGCACTGTCAGTGCTCCACCCTCACACCCAGCACTGTCAGTGCTCCCACCAAACAGCCAGCACTGTCAGTGCTCCCCCACAGAGCCAGCACTGTCAGTGCTCCCACCAATCAGCCAACACTGTCAGTGCTCCCACCACACAGCCAGTACTGTCTGTGCCCCCCACACAGCCAGCACCGTCAGTGCTCCCACCCTACACAGCCAGCACTGTTAGTGCTCTCCCCACACAGCCAGCACGGTCAGTGCTCCCACCACACTGCCAGCACTGTCAGTGCTCCCCCCACACAGCCAGCACTGTCAGTGCTCCCCACACAGCCAGCACTGTCATTGCTCCCCCCACACAGCCAGCACTGTCAGTGCTCCCCCCACACAGCCAGCACCGTCAGTGCTCCCACCCTACACAGCCAGCACTCTCAGTGCTCCAACCACACAGCCAGCACTGTCAGTGCTCCCCCACAGAGACAGCACTGTCAGTGCTCCCACCACACAGCCAGCACTGCCTGTGCTCCCCCCACACAGCCAGCACTGTCAGTGCTCCCCCCACACAGCCAGCACTGTCAGTGCTCCCCACACAGCCAGCACTGTCAGTGCTCCCTCACACAGCCAGCACTGTCAGTGCTCCCACCCAACACAGCAAGCAATGTCCGTGCTCCCCCCACACAGCCAACACTGCCAGTGCTCCCACCACACAGCCAAACTGTCAGTGCTCCCCACCACACAGCCAGCACTGTCAGTGTTCCCACCACACAGCCAGCACTGTCAGTGGCCCCACCCCACACAGCCAGCACTATCAGTTCTCCCCCAACAGCCAGCACTGCCAGTTCTCCACCCACAGTCAGCACTGCGAGTGCTCCCCACACAGCCAGCACTGCCAGTGCTCTCCCACAGAGCCAGCACTGTCAGTGCTCCCACCACACAGCCAGCACTGTCTGTGCTCCCACCACACAGCCAGCCCTGTCAGTGCTCCCACCACACAGCCAGCACTGTCAGTGCCCACACCACACAACCAGCACTGTCAGTGCTCCCCCACACAGCCAGCACAGTCAGTGATCCCCCACACAGCCAGCACTGTCAGTGCTCCCACCACACAACCAGCACTGTCAGTGCTCCCGCACACAGCCAGCACTGTCATTGCTCCCACCACACAGCCAGCACTTTCAGTGCTCCCTACACAGCCAGCACTGTCATGCTCCCCCACACAGCCAGCACTGTCACTGCCCCCCACACAGCCAGCACTGACTGTGCTCTCCCACAGAGCTAGCACTGTCAGTGCTCCCAAACACAGCCAGCACTGTCAGTGCTCCCACCACACAACCAGCACTGTCAGTGCTCCCACCACTCAGCCAGCACTGTCAATGCTCCCCTCACAGCCAGCACTGCCAGTGCTCCCACCACACTGCCAGCACTGTCATCTTCCCCCCACGCAGCCAGCACTGTCAGTGCTCCCACCACACAACCAGCACTGTCAGTGCTCCCCCACACAGCCAGCACTGTCAGTGCTCCCACCACACAGCCAGCCCTGTCTGTGCTCCCACCACACAGCCAGCACTGTCAGTGCCCCCACCACACAACCAGCACTGTCAGTGCTCCCCCACACAGCCAGCACAGTCAGTGCTCCCCCACACAGCCAGCACTGTCAGTGCTCCCACCACACAACCAGCACTGTCAGTGCTCCCCCACACAGCCAGCACTGTCATTGCTCCCACCACACAGCCAGTACTTTCAGTGCTCCCTACACAGCCAGCACTGTCATGCTCCCCCACACAGCCAGCACTGTCACTGCCCCCCACACAGCCAGCACTGACTGTGCTCTCCCACAGAGCTAGCACTGTCAGTGCTCCCAAACACAGCCAGCACTGTCAGTGCTCCCACCACACAACCAGCACTGTCAGTGCTCCCACCACTCAGCCAGCACTGTCAATGCTCCCCACACAGCCAGCACTGCCAGTGCTCCCACCACACTGCCAGCACTGTCATCCTCCCCCCACACAGCCAGCACTGTCAGTGCTCCCCCACACAGCCAGCGCTGTCAGTGCTACCGACACAGCCAGCACTGTCAGTGCTCCCCCCACTCAGCTAGCACTGTCAGTGCTCCCCACACAGCCAGCACTGTCAGTGACCCCCAACACAGCCAGCACTGTCAGTGCTCTCACCATACAGCCAGCACTGTCAGTGCTCCACCCTCACACCCAGCACTGTCAGTGCTCCCACCACACAGCCAGCACTGTCAGTGCTCCCCCACAGAGCCAGCACTGTCAGTGCTCCCACCAATCAGCCAACCCTGTCAGTGCTCCCCACCACACAGCCAGCACTGTCAGTGTTCCCACCACACAGCCAGCACTGTCAGTGGCCCCACCCCACACAGCCAGCACTGTCAGTGATCCCCCACACAGCCAGCACTGTCAGTGCTCCCCACACAGCCAGCACTGTCAGTGCTCCCCCACACACAGCCAGCACTGTCAGTGCTCCCACCACACAGCCAGCACTGTCACTACTCCACCACAGAGCAAGCACTCTCAGATCTCCCACCACACAGCCAGCACTGTCAGTGCTTCCCCCACACTGCCAGCACTGCCAGTGCTCCCACACACACAGCGAGCACTGTCAGTGCTCCCACCACACAGCCAGCACTGAGAGTGCTCCACCACACAGACAGCACTGTCAGTGCTCCCCAACACAGACAGCACTGTCAGTGCTACCCCACACAGCCAGCACTGTCAGTGCCCCCCACACAGCCAGGACTGACTGTGCTCTCCCACAGAGCTAGCACTGTCAGTGCTCCCCCACACAGCCAGCACTGTCAGTGATCCCACCACACAACCAGCACTGTCTGTGCTCCCACCACACAGCCAGCACTGTCAATGCTCCCCACACAGCCAGCACTGCCAGTGCTCCCACCACACAGCCAGCACTGTCATCCTCCCCCCACACAGCCAGCACTGTCAGTGCTCCCCCACACAGCCAGCGCTGTCAGTGCTCCCCACACAGCCAGCACTGTCAGTGCTCCCCCCACACAGCTAGCACTGTCAGTGCTCCCCACACAGCCAGCACTGTCAGTGACCCCCAACACAGCCAGCACTGTCAGTGCTTTCACCATACAGCCAGCACTGTCAGTGCTCCACCCTCACACCCAGCACTGTCAGTGCTCCCACCAAACAGCCAGCACTGTCAGTGCTCCCCCACAGAGCCAGCACTGTCAGTGCTCCCACCAATCAGCCAACGCTGTCAGTGCTCCCACCACACAGCCAGTACTGTCTGTGCCCCCCACACAGCCGGCACCGTCAGTGCTCCCACCCTACACAGCCAGCACTGTCAGTGCTCTCCCCACACAGCCAGCACGGTCAGTGCTCCCACCACACTGCCAGCACTGTCAGTGCTCCCCCCACACAGCCAGCACTGTCAGTGCTCTCCACACAGCCAGCACTGTCATTGCTCCCCCACACAGCCAGCACTGTCAGAGCTCCCCCCACACAGCCAGCACCGTCAGTGCTCCCACCCTACACAGCCAGCACTCTCAGTGCTCCAACCACACAGCCAGCACTGTCAGTGCTCCCCCACAGAGACAGCACTGTCAGTGCTCCCACCACACAGCCAGCACTGCCTGTGCTCCCCCCACACAGCCAGCACTGTCAGTGCTCCCCCCACACAGCCAGCACTGTCAGTGCTCCCCACACAGCCAGCACTGTCAGTGCTCCCTCACACAGCCAGCACTGTCAGTGCTCCCACCCAACACAGCAAGCAATGTCCGTGCTCCCCCCACACAGCCAACACTGCCAGTGCTCCCCACCACACAGCCAGCACTGTCAGTGTTCCCACTACACAGCCAGCACTGTCAGTGGCCCCACCCCACACAGCCAGCACTATCAGTTCTCCCCCAACAGCCAGCACTGCCAGCTCTCCACCCACAGTCAGCACTGCGAGTGCTCCCCACACAGCCAGCCCTGCCAGTGCTCTCCCACAGAGCCAGCACTGTCAGTGCTCCCACCACACAGCCAGCACTGTCAGTGCTCCCACCACACAGCCAGCCCAGTCAGTGCTCCCACGACACAGCCAGCACTGTCAGTGCCCACACCACACAACCAGCACTGTCAGTGCTCCCCCACACAGCCAGCACAGTCAGTGATCCCCCAAACAGCCAGCACTGTCAGTGCTCCCACCACACAACCAGCACTGTCAGTGCTCCCGCACACAGCCAGCACTGTCATTGCTCCCACCACACAGCCAGCACTTTCAGTGCTCCCTACACAGCCAGCACTGTCATGCTCCCCCACACAGCCAGCACTGTCACTGCCCCCCACACAGCCAGCACTGACTGTGCTCTCCCACAGAGCTAGCACTGTCAGTGCTCCCAAACACAGCCAGCACTGTCAGTGCTCCCACCACACAACCAGCCCTGTCAGTCTCCCACCACTCAGCCAGCACTGTCAATGCTCCCCACACAGCCAGCACTGCCAGTGCTCCCACCACACTGCCAGCACTGTCATCTTCCCCCCACGCAGCCAGCACTGTCAGTGCTCCCACCACACAACCAGCACTGTCAGTGCTCCCCCACACAGCCAGCACTGTCAGTGCTCCCACCACACAGCCAGCCCTGTCTGTGCTCCCACCACACAGCCAGCACTGTCAGTGCCCCCACCACACAACCAGCACTGTCAGTGCTCCCCCACACAGCCAGCACAGTCAGTGCTCCCCCACACAGCCAGCACTGTCAGTGCTCCCACGACACAACCAGCACTGTCAGTGCTCCCCCACACAGCCAGCACTGTCATTGCTCCCACCACACAGCCAGCACTTTCAGTGCTCCCTACACAGCCAGCACTGTCATGCTCCCCCACACAGCCAGCACTGTCACTGCCCCCCACACAGCCAGCGCTGACTGTGCTCTCCCACAGAGCTAGCACTGTCAGTGCTCCCAAACACAGCCAGCACTGTCAGTGCTCCCACCACACAACCAGCACTGTCAGTGCTCCCACCACTCAGCCAGCACTGTCAATGCTCCCCACACAGCCAGCACTGCCAGTGCTCCCACCACACTGCCAGCACTGTCATCCTCCCCCCACACAGCCAGCACTGTCAGTGCACCCCCACACAGCCAGCGCTGTCAGTGCTACCGACACAGCCAGCACTGTCAGTGCTCCCCCCACACAGCTAGCACTGTCAGTGCTCCCCACACAGCCAGCACTGTCAGTGACCCCCAACACAGCCAGCACTGTCAGTGCTCTCACCATACAGCCAGCACTGTCAGTGCTCCACCCTCACACCCAGCACTGTCAGTGCTCCCACCACACAGCCAGCACTGTCAGTGCTCCCCCACACAGCCAGCACCGTCAGTGCGCCCACCCTACACAGCCAGCACTCTCAGTGCTCCAACCACACAGCCAGCACTGTCAGTGCTCCCCCACAGAGACAGCACTGTCAGTGCTCCCACCACACAGCCAGCACTGCCTGTGCTCCCCCACACAGCCAGCACTGTCAGTGCTCCCCCCACACAGCCAGCACTGTCAGTGCTCCCCACACAGCCAGCACTGTCAGTGCTCCCTCACACAGCCAGCACTGTCAGTGCTCCCACCCAACACAGCAAGCAATGTCCGTGCTCCCCCCACACAGCCAACACTGCCAGTGCTCCCACCACACAGCCAACACTGTCAGTGCTCCCCACCACACAGCCAGCACTGTCAGTGTTCCCACCACACAGCCAGCACTGTCAGTGGCCCCACCCCACACAGCCAGCACTGTCAGTGATCCCCCACACAGCCAGCACTGTCAGTGCTCCCCACACAGCCAGCACTGTCAGTGCTCCCCCACACACAGCCAGCACTGTCAGTGCTCCCACCACACAGCCAGCACTGTCACTACTCCACCACAGAGCAAGCACTCTCAGATCTCCCACCACACAGCCAGCACTGTCAGTGCTTCCCCCACACTGCCAGCACTGCCAGTGCTCCCACACACACAGCGAGCACTGTCAGTGCTCCCACCACACAGCCAGCACTGAGAGTGCTCCACCACACAGACAGCACTGTCAGTGCTCCCCAACACAGACAGCACTGTCAGTGCTACCCCACACAGCCAGCACTGTCAGTGCCCCCCACACAGCCAGGACTGACTGTGCTCTCCCACAGAGCTAGCACTGTCAGTGCTCCCCCACACAGCCAGCACTGTCAGTGATCCCACCACACAACCAGCACTGTCAGTGCTCCCACCACACAGCCAGCACTGTCAATGCTCCCCACACAGCCAGCACTGCCAGTGCTCCCACCACACAGCCAGCACTGTCATCCTCCCCCCACACAGCCAGCACTGTCAGTGCTCCCCCACACAGCCAGCGCTGTCAGTGCTCCCCACACAGCCAGCACTGTCAGTGCTCCCCCCACACAGCCAGCACTGTCAGTGCTCCCCCACACAGCCAGCGCTGTCAGTGCTACCGACACAGCCAGCACTGTCAGTGCTCCCCCCACTCAGCTAGCACTGTCAGTGCTCCCCACACAGCCAGCACTGTCAGTGACCCCCAACACAGCCAGCACTGTCAGTGCTCTCACCATACAGCCAGCACTGTCAGTGCTCCACCCTCACACCCAGCACTGTCAGTGCTCCCACCACACAGCCAGCACTGTCAGTGCTCCCCCACAGAGCCAGCACTGTCAGTGCTCCCACCAATCAGCCAACCCTGTCAGTGCTCCCCACCACACAGCCAGCACTGTCAGTGTTCCCACCACACAGCCAGCACTGTCAGTGGCCCCACCCCACACAGCCAGCACTGTCAGTGATCCCCCACACAGCCAGCACTGTCAGTGCTCCCCACACAGCCAGCACTGTCAGTGCTCCCCCACACACAGCCAGCACTGTCAGTGCTCCCACCACACAGCCAGCACTGTCACTACTCCACCACAGAGCAAGCACTCTCAGATCTCCCACCACACAGCCAGCACTGTCAGTGCTTCCCCCACACTGCCAGCACTGCCAGTGCTCCCACACACACAGCGAGCACTGTCAGTGCTCCCACCACACAGCCAGCACTGAGAGTGCTCCACCACACAGACAGCACTGTCAGTGCTCCCCAACACAGACAGCACTGTCAGTGCTACCCCACACAGCCAGCACTGTCAGTGCCCCCCACACAGCCAGGACTGACTGTGCTCTCCCACAGAGCTAGCACTGTCAGTGCTCCCCCACACAGCCAGCACTGTCAGTGATCCCACCACACAACCAGCACTGTCAGTGCTCCCACCACACAGCCAGCACTGTCAATGCTCCCCACACAGCCAGCACTGCCAGTGCTCCCACCACACAGCCAGCACTGTCATCCTCCCCCCACACAGCCAGCACTGTCAGTGCTCCCCCACACAGCCAGCGCTGTCAGTGCTCCCCACACAGCCAGCACTGTCAGTGCTCCCCCCACACAGCTAGCACTGTCAGTGCTCCCCACACAGCCAGCACTGTCAGTGACCCCCAACACAGCCAGCACTGTCAGTGCTTTCACCATACAGCCAGCACTGTCAGTGCTCCACCCTCACACCCAGCACTGTCAGTGCTCCCACCAAACAGCCAGCACTGTCAGTGCTCCCCCACAGAGCCAGCACTGTCAGTGCTCCCACCAATCAGCCAACGCTGTCAGTGCTCCCACCACACAGCCAGTACTGTCTGTGCCCCCCACACAGCCGGCACCGTCAGTGCTCCCACCCTACACAGCCAGCACTGTCAGTGCTCTCCCCACACAGCCAGCACGGTCAGTGCTCCCACCACACTGCCAGCACTGTCAGTGCTCCCCCCACACAGCCAGCACTGTCAGTGCTCTCCACACAGCCAGCACTGTCATTGCTCCCCCACACAGCCAGCACTGTCAGAGCTCCCCCCACACAGCCAGCACCGTCAGTGCTCCCACCCTACACAGCCAGCACTCTCAGTGCTCCAACCACACAGCCAGCACTGTCAGTGCTCCCCCACAGAGACAGCACTGTCAGTGCTCCCACCACACAGCCAGCACTGCCTGTGCTCCCCCCACACAGCCAGCACTGTCAGTGCTCCCCCCACACAGCCAGCACTGTCAGTGCTCCCCACACAGCCAGCACTGTCAGTGCTCCCTCACACAGCCAGCACTGTCAGTGCTCCCACCCAACACAGCAAGCAATGTCCGTGCTCCCCCCACACAGCCAACACTGCCAGTGCTCCCCACCACACAGCCAGCACTGTCAGTGTTCCCACTACACAGCCAGCACTGTCAGTGGCCCCACCCCACACAGCCAGCACTATCAGTTCTCCCCAACAGCCAGCACTGCCAGCTCTCCACCCACAGTCAGCACTGCGAGTGCTCCCCACACAGCCATCCCTGCCAGTGCTCTCCCACAGAGCCAGCACTGTCAGTGCTCCCACCACACAGCCAGCACTGTCAGTGCTCCCACCACACAGCCAGCCCAGTCAGTGCTCCCACGACACAGCCAGCACTGTCAGTGCCCACACCACACAACCAGCACTGTCAGTGCTCCCCCACACAGCCAGCACAGTCAGTGATCCCCCAAACAGCCAGCACTGTCAGTGCTCCCACCACACAACCAGCACTGTCAGTGCTCCCGCACACAGCCAGCACTGTCATTGCTCCCACCACACAGCCAGCACTTTCAGTGCTCCCTACACAGCCAGCACTGTCATGCTCCCCCACACAGCCAGCACTGTCACTGCCCCCCACACAGCCAGCACTGACTGTGCTCTCCCACAGAGCTAGCACTGTCAGTGCTCCCAAACACAGCCAGCACTGTCAGTGCTCCCACCACACAACCAGCCCTGTCAGTCTCCCACCACTCAGCCAGCACTGTCAATGCTCCCCACACAGCCAGCACTGCCAGTGCTCCCACCACACTGCCAGCACTGTCATCTTCCCCCCACGCAGCCAGCACTGTCAGTGCTCCCACCACACAACCAGCACTGTCAGTGCTCCCCCACACAGCCAGCACTGTCAGTGCTCCCACCACACAGCCAGCCCTGTCTGTGCTCCCACCACACAGCCAGCACTGTCAGTGCCCCCACCACACAACCAGCACTGTCAGTGCTCCCCCACACAGCCAGCACAGTCAGTGCTCCCCCACACAGCCAGCACTGTCATCCTCCCCCCACACAGCCAGCACTGTCAGTGCTCCCCCACACAGCCAGCGCTGTCAGTGCTCCCCACACAGCCAGCACTGTCAGTGCTCCCCCCACACAGCCAGCACTGTCAGTGCTCCCCCACACAGCCAGCGCTGTCAGTGCTACCGACACAGCCAGCACTGTCAGTGCTCCCCCCACTCAGCTAGCACTGTCAGTGCTCCCCACACAGCCAGCACTGTCAGTGACCCCCAACACAGCCAGCACTGTCAGTGCTCTCACCATACAGCCAGCACTGTCAGTGCTCCACCCTCACACCCAGCACTGTCAGTGCTCCCACCACACAGCCAGCACTGTCAGTGCTCCCCCACAGAGCCAGCACTGTCAGTGCTCCCACCAATCAGCCAACCCTGTCAGTGCTCCCCACCACACAGCCAGCACTGTCAGTGTTCCCACCACACAGCCAGCACTGTCAGTGGCCCCACCCCACACAGCCAGCACTGTCAGTGATCCCCCACACAGCCAGCACTGTCAGTGCTCCCCACACAGCCAGCACTGTCAGTGCTCCCCCACACACAGCCAGCACTGTCAGTGCTCCCACCACACAGCCAGCACTGTCACTACTCCACCACAGAGCAAGCACTCTCAGATCTCCCACCACACAGCCAGCACTGTCAGTGCTTCCCCCACACTGCCAGCACTGCCAGTGCTCCCACACACACAGCGAGCACTGTCAGTGCTCCCACCACACAGCCAGCACTGAGAGTGCTCCACCACACAGACAGCACTGTCAGTGCTCCCCAACACAGACAGCACTGTCAGTGCTACCCCACACAGCCAGCACTGTCAGTGCCCCCCACACAGCCAGGACTGACTGTGCTCTCCCACAGAGCTAGCACTGTCAGTGCTCCCCCACACAGCCAGCACTGTCAGTGATCCCACCACACAACCAGCACTGTCAGTGCTCCCACCACACAGCCAGCACTGTCAATGCTCCCCACACAGCCAGCACTGCCAGTGCTCCCACCACACAGCCAGCACTGTCATCCTCCCCCCACACAGCCAGCACTGTCAGTGCTCCCCCACACAGCCAGCGCTGTCAGTGCTCCCCACACAGCCAGCACTGTCAGTGCTCCCCCCACACAGCTAGCACTGTCAGTGCTCCCCACACAGCCAGCACTGTCAGTGACCCCCAACACAGCCAGCACTGTCAGTGCTTTCACCATACAGCCAGCACTGTCAGTGCTCCACCCTCACACCCAGCACTGTCAGTGCTCCCACCAAACAGCCAGCACTGTCAGTGCTCCCCCACAGAGCCAGCACTGTCAGTGCTCCCACCAATCAGCCAACGCTGTCAGTGCTCCCACCACACAGCCAGTACTGTCTGTGCCCCCCACACAGCCGGCACCGTCAGTGCTCCCACCCTACACAGCCAGCACTGTCAGTGCTCTCCCCACACAGCCAGCACGGTCAGTGCTCCCACCACACTGCCAGCACTGTCAGTGCTCCCCCCACACAGCCAGCACTGTCAGTGCTCTCCACACAGCCAGCACTGTCATTGCTCCCCCACACAGCCAGCACTGTCAGAGCTCCCCCCACACAGCCAGCACCGTCAGTGCTCCCACCCTACACAGCCAGCACTCTCAGTGCTCCAACCACACAGCCAGCACTGTCAGTGCTCCCCCACAGAGACAGCACTGTCAGTGCTCCCACCACACAGCCAGCACTGCCTGTGCTCCCCCCACACAGCCAGCACTGTCAGTGCTCCCCCCACACAGCCAGCACTGTCAGTGCTCCCCACACAGCCAGCACTGTCAGTGCTCCCTCACACAGCCAGCACTGTCAGTGCTCCCACCCAACACAGCAAGCAATGTCCGTGCTCCCCCCACACAGCCAACACTGCCAGTGCTCCCCACCACACAGCCAGCACTGTCAGTGTTCCCACTACACAGCCAGCACTGTCAGTGGCCCCACCCCACACAGCCAGCACTATCAGTTCTCCCCCAACAGCCAGCACTGCCAGCTCTCCACCCACAGTCAGCACTGCGAGTGCTCCCCACACAGCCAGCCCTGCCAGTGCTCTCCCACAGAGCCAGCACTGTCAGTGCTCCCACCACACAGCCAGCACTGTCAGTGCTCCCACCACACAGCCAGCCCAGTCAGTGCTCCCACGACACAGCCAGCACTGTCAGTGCCCACACCACACAACCAGCACTGTCAGTGCTCCCCCACACAGCCAGCACAGTCAGTGATCCCCCAAACAGCCAGCACTGTCAGTGCTCCCACCACACAACCAGCACTGTCAGTGCTCCCGCACACAGCCAGCACTGTCATTGCTCCCACCACACAGCCAGCACTTTCAGTGCTCCCTACACAGCCAGCACTGTCATGCTCCCCCACACAGCCAGCACTGTCACTGCCCCCCACACAGCCAGCACTGACTGTGCTCTCCCACAGAGCTAGCACTGTCAGTGCTCCCAAACACAGCCAGCACTGTCAGTGCTCCCACCACACAACCAGCCCTGTCAGTCTCCCACCACTCAGCCAGCACTGTCAATGCTCCCCACACAGCCAGCACTGCCAGTGCTCCCACCACACTGCCAGCACTGTCATCTTCCCCCCACGCAGCCAGCACTGTCAGTGCTCCCACCACACAACCAGCACTGTCAGTGCTCCCCCACACAGCCAGCACTGTCAGTGCTCCCACCACACAGCCAGCCCTGTCTGTGCTCCCACCACACAGCCAGCACTGTCAGTGCCCCCACCACACAACCAGCACTGTCAGTGCTCCCCCACACAGCCAGCACAGTCAGTGCTCCCCCACACAGCCAGCACTGTCAGTGCTCCCACGACACAACCAGCACTGTCAGTGCTCCCCCACACAGCCAGCACTGTCATTGCTCCCACCACACAGCCAGCACTTTCAGTGCTCCCTACACAGCCAGCACTGTCATGCACCCCCACACAGCCAGCACTGTCACTGCCCCCCACACAGCCAGCACTGACTGTGCTCTCCCACAGAGCTAGCACTGTCAGTGCTCCCAAACACAGCCAGCACTGTCAGTGCTCCCACCACACAACCAGCACTGTCAGTGCTCCCACCACTCAGCCAGCACTGTCAATGCTCCCCACACAGCCAGCACTGCCAGTGCTCCCACCACACTGCCAGCACTGTCATCCTCCCCCCACACAGCCAGCACTGTCAGTGCACCCCCACACAGCCAGCGCTGTCAGTGCTACCGACACAGCCAGCACTGTCAGTGCTCCCCCCACACAGCTAGCACTGTCAGTGCTCCCCACACAGCCAGCACTGTCAGTGACCCCCAACACAGCCAGCACTGTCAGTGCTCTCACCATACAGCCAGCACTGTCAGTGCTCCACCCTCACACCCAGCACTGTCAGTGCTCCCACCACACAGCCAGCACTGTCAGTGCTCCCCCACACAGTCAGCACCGTCAGTGCGCCCACCCTACACAGCCAGCACTCTCAGTGCTCCAACCACACAGCCAGCACTGTCAGTGCTCCCCCACAGAGACAGCACTGTCAGTGCTCCCACCACACAGCCAGCACTGCCTGTGCTCCCCCACACAGCCAGCACTGTCAGTGCTCCCCCCACACAGCCAGCACTGTCAGTGCTCCCCACACAGCCAGCACTGTCAGTGCTCCCTCACACAGCCAGCACTGTCAGTGCTCCCACCCAACACAGCAAGCAATGTCCGTGCTCCCCCCACACAGCCAACACTGCCAGTGCTCCCACCACACAGCCAACACTGTCAGTGCTCCCCACCACACAGCCAGCACTGTCAGTGTTCCCACCACACAGCCAGCACTGTCAGTGGCCCCACCCCACACAGCCAGCACTGTCAGTGATCCCCCACACAGCCAGCACTGTCAGTGCTCCCCACACAGCCAGCACTGTCAGTGCTCCCCCACACACAGCCAGCACTGTCAGTGCTCCCACCACACAGCCAGCACTGTCACTACTCCACCACAGAGCAAGCACTCTCAGATCTCCCACCACACAGCCAGCACTGTCAGTGCTTCCCCCACACTGCCAGCACTGCCAGTGCTCCCACACACACAGCGAGCACTGTCAGTGCTCCCACCACACAGCCAGCACTGAGAGTGCTCCACCACACAGACAGCACTGTCAGTGCTCCCCAACACAGACAGCACTGTCAGTGCTACCCCACACAGCCAGCACTGTCAGTGCCCCCCACACAGCCAGGACTGACTGTGCTCTCCCACAGAGCTAGCACTGTCAGTGCTCCCCCACACAGCCAGCACTGTCAGTGATCCCACCACACAACCAGCACTGTCAGTGCTCCCACCACACAGCCAGCACTGTCAATGCTCCCCACACAGCCAGCACTGCCAGTGCTCCCACCACACAGCCAGCACTGTCATCCTCCCCCCACACAGCCAGCACTGTCAGTGCTCCCCCACACAGCCAGCGCTGTCAGTGCTCCCCACACAGCCAGCACTGTCAGTGCTCCCCCCACACAGCTAGCACTGTCAGTGCTCCCCACACAGCCAGCACTGTCAGTGACCCCCAACACAGCCAGCACTGTCAGTGCTTTCACCATACAGCCAGCACTGTCAGTGCTCCACCCTCACACCCAGCACTGTCAGTGCTGCCACCAAACAGCCAGCACTGTCAGTGCTCCCCCACAGAGCCAGCACTGTCAGTGCTCCCACCAATCAGCCAACACTGTCAGTGCTCCCACCACACAGCCAGTACTGTCTGTGCCCCCCACACAGCCAGCACCGTCAGTGTTCCCACCCTACACAGCCAGCACTGTCAGTGCTCTCCCCACACAGCCAGCACGGTCAGTGCTCCCACCACACTGCCAGCACTGTCAGTGCTCCCCCCACACAGCCAGCACTGTCAGTGCTCCCCACACAGCCAGCACTGTCATTGCTCCCCCCACACAGCCAGCACTGTCAGTGCTCCCCCCACACAGCCAGCACCGTCAGTGCTCCCACCCTACACAGCCAGCACTCTCAGTGCTCCAACCACACAGCCAGCACTGTCAGTGCTCCCCCACAGAGACAGCACTGTCAGTGCTCCCACCACACAGCCAGCACTGCCTGTGCTCCCCCCACACAGCCAGCCCTGTCAGTGCTCCCACCACACAGCCAGCACTGTCAGTGCCCACACCACACAACCAGCACTGTCAGTGCTCCCCCACACAGCCAGCACAGTCAGTGATCCCCCACACAGCCAGCACTGTCAGTGCTCCCACCACACAACCAGCACTGTCAGTGCTCCCGCACACAGCCAGCACTGTCATTGCTCCCACCACACAGCCAGCACTGTCATGCTCCCCCACACAGCCAGCACTGTCACTGCCCCCCAAACAGCCAGCACTGACTGTGCTCTCCCACAGAGCTAGCACTGTCAGTGCTCCCAAACACAGCCAGCACTGTCAGTGCTCCCACCACACAACCAGCACTGTCAGTGCTCCCACCACTCAGCCAGCACTGTCAATGCTCCCCTCACAGCCAGCACTGCCAGTGCTCCCACCACACTGCCAGCACTGTCATCTTCCCCCCACGCAGCCAGCACTGTCAGTGCTCCCACCACACAACCAGCACTGTCAGTGCTCCCACACACAGCCAGCACTGTCAGTGCTCCCACCACACAGCCAGCCCTGTCTGTGCTCCCACCACACAGCCAGCACTGTCAGTGCCCCCACCACACAACCAGCACTGTCAGTGCTCCCCCACACAGCCAGCACAGTCAGTGCTCCCCCACACAGCCAGCACTGTCAGTGCTCCCACCACACAACCAGCACTGTCAGTGCTCCCCCACACAGCCAGCACTGTCATTGCTCCCACCACACAGCCAGCACTTTCAGTGCTCCCTACACAGCCAGCACTGTCATGCTCCCCCACACAGCCAGCACTGTCACTGCCCCCCACACAGCCAGCACTGACTGTGCTCTCCCACAGAGCTAGCACTGTCAGTGCTCCCAAACACAGCCAGCACTGTCAGTGCTCCCACCACACAACCAGCACTGTCAGTGCTCCCACCACTCAGCCAGCACTGTCAATGCTCCCCACACAGCCAGCACTGCCAGTGCTCCCACCACACTGCCAGCACTGTCATCCTCCCCCCACACAGCCAGCACTGTCAGTGCTCCCCCACACAGCCAGCGCTGTCAGTGCTACCGACACAGCCAGCACTGTCAGTGCTCCCCCCACACAGCTAGCACTGTCAGTGCTCCCCACACAGCCAGCACTGTCAGTGACCCCCAACACAGCCAGCACTGTCAGTGCTCTCACCATACAGCCAGCACTGTCAGTGCTCCACCCTCACACCCAGCACTGTCAGTGCTCCCACCACACAGCCAGCACTGTCAGTGCTCCCCCACAGAGCCAGCACTGTCAGTGCTCCCACCAATCAGCCAACCCTGTCAGTGCTCCCCACCACACAGCCAGCACTGTCAGTGTTCCCACCACACAGCCAGCACTGTCAGTGGCCCCACCCCACACAGCCAGCACTGTCAGTGATCCCCCACACAGCCAGCACTGTCAGTGCTCCCCACACAGCCAGCACTGTCAGTGCTCCCCCACACACAGCCAGCACTGTCAGTGCTCCCACCACACAGCCAGCACTGTCACTACTCCACCACAGAGCAAGCACTCTCAGATCTCCCACCACACAGCCAGCACTGTCAGTGCTTCCCCCACACTGCCAGCACTGCCAGTGCTCCCACACACACAGCGAGCACTGTCAGTGCTCCCAACACAGAGCCAGCACTGAGAGTGCTCCACCACACAGACAGCACTGTCAGTGCTCCCCAACACAGACAGCACTGTCAGTGCTACCCCACACAGCCAGCACTGTCAGTGCCCCCCACACAGCCAGGACTGACTGTGCTCTCCCACAGAGCTAGCACTGTCAGTGCTCCCCCACACAGCCAGCACTGTCAGTGATCCCACCACACAACCAGCACTGTCAGTGCTCCCACCACACAGCCAGCACTGTCAATGCTCCCCACACAGCCAGCACTGCCAGTGCTCCCACCACACAGCCAGCACTGTCATCCTCCCCCCACACAGCCAGCACTGTCAGTGCTCCCCCACACAGCCAGCGCTGTCAGTGCTCCCCACACAGCCAGCACTGTCAGTGCTCCCCCCACACAGCTAGCACTGTCAGTGCTCCCCACACAGCCAGCACTGTCAGTGACCCCCAACACAGCCAGCACTGTCAGTGCTTTCACCATACAGCCAGCACTGTCAGTGCTCCACCCTCACACCCAGCACTGTCAGTGCTCCCACCAAACAGCCAGCACTGTCAGAGCTCCCCCACAGAGCCAGCACTGTCAGTGCTCCCACCAATCAGCCAACACTGTCAGTGCTCCCACCACACAGCCAGTACTGTCTGTGCCCCCCACACAGCCAGCACCGTCAGTGCTCCCACCCTACACAGCCAGCACTGTCAGTGCTCTCCCCACACAGCCAGCACGGTCAGTGCTCCCACCACACTGCCAGCACTGTCAGTGCTCCCCCCACACAGCCAGCACTGTCAGTGCTCCCCACACAGCCAGCACTGTCATTGCTCCCCCCACACAGCCAGCACTGTCAGTGCTCCCCCCACACAGCCAGCACCGTCAGTGCTCCCACCCTACACAGCCAGCACTCTCAGTGCTCCAACCACACAGCCAGCACTGTCAGTGCTCCCCCACAGAGACAGCACTGTCAGTGCTTCCACCACACAGCCAGCACTGCCTGTGCTCCCCCCACACAGCCAGCACTGTCAGTGCTCCCCCCACACAGCCAGCACTGTCAGTGCTCCCCACACAGCCAGCACTGTCAGTGCTCCCTCACACAGCCAGCACTGTCAGTGCTCCCACCCAACACAGCAAGCAATGTCCGTGCTCCCCCCACACAGCCAACACTGCCAGTGCTCCCACCACACAGCCAACACTGTCAGTGCTCCCCACCACACAGCCAGCACTGTCAGTGTTCCCACCACACAGCCAGCACTGTCAGTGGCCCCACCCCACACAGCCAGCACTATCAGTTCTCCCCCAACAGCTAGCACTGCCAGTTCTCCACCCACAGTCAGCACTGCGAGTGCTCCCCACACAACCAGCACTGCCAGTGCTCTCCCACAGAGCCAGCACTGTCAGTGCTCCCACCACACAGCCAGCACTGTCAGTGCTCCCACCACACAGCCAGCCCAGTCAGTGCTCCCACGACACAGCCAGCACTGTCAGTGCCCACACCACACAACCAGCACTGTCAGTGCTCCCCCACACAGCCAGCACAGTCAGTGATCCCCCACACAGCCAGCACTGTCAGTGCTCCCACCAAACAACCAGCACTGTCAGTGCTCCCGCACACAGCCAGCACTGTCATTGCTCCCACCACACAGCCAGCACTTTCAGTGCTCCCTACACAGCCAGCACTGTCATGCTCCCCCACACAGCCAGCACTGTCACTGCCCCCCACACAGCCAGCACTGACTGTGCTCTCCCACAGAGCTAGCACTGTCAGTGCTCCCAAACACAGCCAGCACTGTCAGTGCTCCCACCACACAACCAGCACTGTCAGTGCTCCCACCACTCAGCCAGCACTGTCAATGCTCCCCACACAGCCAGCACTGCCAGTGCTCCCACCACACTGCCAGCACTGTCATCTTCCCCCCACGCAGCCAGCACTGTCAGTGCTCCCACCACACAACCAGCACTGTCAGTGCTCCCCCACACAGCCAGCACTGTCAGTGCTCCCACCACACAGCCAGCCCTGTCTGTGCTCCCACCACACAGCCAGCACTGTCAGTGCCCCCACCACACAACCAGCACTGTCAGTGCTCCCCCACACAGCCAGCACAGTCAGTGCTCCCCCACACAGCCAGCACTGTCAGTGCTCCCACCACACAACCAGCACTGTCAGTGCTCCCCCACACAGCCAGCACTGTCATTGCTCCCACCACACAGCCAGCACTTTCAGTGCTCCCTACACAGCCAGCACTGTCATGCTCCCCCACACAGCCAGCACTGTCACTGCCCCCCACACAGCCAGCACTGACTGTGCTCTCCCACAGAGCTAGCACTGTCAGTGCTCCCAAACACAGCCAGCACTGTCAGTGCTCCCACCACACAACCAGCACTGTCAGTGCTCCCACCACTCAGCCAGCACTGTCAATGCTCCCCACACAGCCAGCACTGCCAGTGCTCCCACCACACTGCCAGCACTGTCATCCTCCCCGCACGCAGCCAGCACTGTCAGTGCTCCCCACACAGCCAGCGCTGTCAGTGCTACCGACACAGCCAGCACTGTCAGTGCTCCCCCCACACAGCTAGCACTGTCAGTGCTCCCCACACAGCCAGCACTGTCAGTGACCCCCAACACAGCCAGCACTGTCAGTGCTCTCACCATACAGCCAGCACTGTCAGTGCTCCACCCTCACACCCAGCACTGTCAGTGATCCCACCACACAGCCAGCACTGTCAGTGCTCCCCCACAGAGCCAGCACTGTCAGTGCTCCCACCAATCAGCCAACCCTGTCAGTGCTCCCACCACACAGCCAGTACTGTCTGTGCACCCCCCACACATCCAGCACTGTCAGCGCTCCCCCCACACATCCAGCACTGTCAGTGCTCCCACCACACAGCCAGTACTGTCATGCTCCCCCCAAACAACCAGCACTGTCAGTGCTCCCCCACACAGCCAGCACGGTCAGTGCTCCCACCACACAGCCAGCACTGTCAGTGCTCCCCCACACAGCCAGCACTGTCAGTGCTCACCACACAGCCAGCACTGTCAGTGCTCCCCCCACACAGCCAGCACCATCAGTGCTCCTAACCCTACACAGCCAGCACTGTCAGTGCTCCAACCACACAGGGAGCACTGTCAGTGCTCCCCAGATACAGCCAGCACTGTCAATGCTCCACCACACAGCCAGCACTGTCAGTGCTCACACCACACAGACAGCACTGTCAGTGCTCCCACCACACTGCCAGCACTCTCAGTGCTCCCCCAACACAGCCAGCACTATCAGTGCTCCCCCCACAGCCAGCACTGTCAGTGCTCCCCCCACACAGCCAGCACTGCCAGTGCTCCCCACACACAGCCAGCACTGTCAGTGACCCCCCACAAAGCCAGCACTGTCAGTGCTCCCCCGCACAGTTAGCACTGTCAGTGCTCCCCCCACACAGCCAGCACTGTCAGAGCTCCCACCACACAGCCAGCACTGTCATTGATCCCCCACACAGCCAGCACTGTCAGTGCTCCCCCACACAGCCAGCACTGTCAGTGCTCCCCCACACACAGCCAGCACTGTCAGTGCTCCCACCACACAGCCAGCACTGTCACTACTCGACCACGGAGCAAGCACTCTCAGATCTCCCACCACACAGCCAGCACTGTCAGTGCTTCCCCCACACTGCCAGCACTGCCAGTGCTCCCACACACACAGCGAGCACTGTCAGTGCTCCCACCACACAGCCAGCACTGAGAGTGCTCCACCACACAGACAGCACTGTCAGTGCTCCCCAACACAGACAGCACTGTCAGTGCTACCCCACAGAGCCAGCACTGTCAGTGCCCCCCACACAGCCAGGACTGACTGTGCTCTCCCACAGAGCTAGCACTGTCAGTGCTCCCCCACACAGCCAGCACTGTCAGTGCTCCCACCACACAACCAGCACTGTCAGTGCTCCCACCACACAGCCAGCACTGTCAATGCTCCCCACACAGCCAGCACTGCCAGTGCTCCCACCACACAGCCAGCACTGTCATCCTCCCCCCACACAGCCAGCACTGTCAGTGCTCCCCCACACAGCCAGCGCTGTCAGTGCTCCCCACACAGCCAGCACTGTCAGTGCTCCCCCCACACAGCTAGCACTGTCAGTGCTCCCCACACAGCCAGCACATGTCAGTGACCCCCAACACAGCCAGCACTGTCAGTGCTCTCACCATACAGCCAGCACTGTCAGTGCTCCACCCTCACACCCAGCACTGTCAGTGCTCCCACCACACAGCCAGCACTGTCAGTGCTCCCCCACAGAGCCAGCACTGTCAGTGCTCCCACCAATCAGCCAACACTGTCAGTGCTCCCACCACACGGCCAGTACTGTCTGTGCACCCGCCACACAGCCAGCACCGTCAGTGCTCCCACCCTACACAGCCAGCACTGTCAGTGCTCTCCCCACACAGCCAGCACGGTCAGTGCTCCCCCACACAGCCAGCGCTGTCAGTGCTACCGACACAGCCAGCACTGTCAGTGCTCCCCCCACACAGCTAGCACTGTCAGTGCTCCCCACACAGCCAGCACTGTCAGTGACCCCCAACACAGCCAGCACTGTCAGTGCTCTCACCATACAGCCAGCACTGTCAGTGCTCCACCCTCACTCCCAGCACTGTCAGTGCTCCCACCACACAGCCAGCACTGTCAGTGCTCCCCCACAGAGCCAGCACTGTCAGTGCTCCCACCAATCAGCCAACCCTGTCAGTGCTCCCACCACACAGCCAGTACTGTCTGTGCACCCCCCACACATCCAGCACTGTCAGCGCTCCCCCCACACATCCAGCACTGTCAGTGCTCCCACCACACAGCCAGTACTGTCATGCTCCCCCCAAACAACCAGCACTGTCAGTGCTCCCCCCACACAGCCAGCACGGTCAGTGCTCCCACCACACAGCCAGCACTGTCAGTGCTCCCCCACATAGCCAGCACTGTCAGTGCTCCCCACACAGCCAGCACTGTCAGTGCTCCCCCCACACAGCCAGCACCATCAGTGCTCCTAACCCTACACAGCCAGCACTGTCAGTGCTCCAACCACACAGCGAGCACTGTCAGTGCTCCCCAGATACAGCCAGCACTGTTAATGCTCCACCACACAGCCAGCACTGTCAGTGCTCCCACCACACAGACAGCACTGTCAGTGCTCCCACCACACAGCCAGCACTCTCAGTGCTCCCCCAACACAGCCAGCACTGTCAGTGCTCCCCCCACAGCCAGCACTGTCAGTGCTCCCCCCACATGCCAGCACTGCCAGTGCTCCCCACACACAGCCAGCACTGTCAGTGACCCCCCACAGAGCCAGCACTGTCAGTGCTCCCCCCACACAGCCAGCACTGTCAGAGCTCCCACCACACAGCCAGCACTGTCATTGATCCCCCACACAGCCAGCACTGTCAGTGCTCCCCCACACAGCCAGCACTGTCAGTGCTCCCCCACACACAGCCAGCACTGTCAGTGCTCCCACCACACAGCCAGCACTGTCACTACTCGACCACAGAGCAAGCACTCTCAGATCTCCCACCACACAGCCAGCACTGTCAGTGCTTCCCCCACACTGCCAGCACTACCAGTGCTCCCACACACACAGCGAGCACTGTCAGTGCTCCCACCACACAGCCAGCACTGAGAGTCCTCCACCACACAGACAGCACTGTCAGTGCTCCCCAACACAGACAGCACTGTCAGTGCTACCCCACACAGCCAGCACTGTCAGTGCCCCCCACACAGCCAGGACTGACTGTGCTCTCCCACAGAGCTAGCACTGTCAGTGCTCCCCCACACAGCCAGCACTGTCAGTGCTCCCACCACACAACCAGCACTGTCAGTGCTCCCACCACACAGCCAGCACTGTCAATGCTCCCCACACAGCCAGCACTGCCAGTGCTCCCACCACACAGCCAGCACTGTCATCCTCCCCCCACACAGCCAGCACTGTCAGTGCTCCCCCACACAGCCAGCGCTGTCAGTGCTCCCCACACAGCCAGCACTGTCAGTGCTCCCCCACACAGCTAGCACTGTCAGTGCTCCCCACACAGCCAGCACTGTCAGTGACCCCCAACACAGCCAGCACTGTCAGTGCTCTCACCATACAGCCAGCACTGTCAGTGCTCCACCCTCACACCCAGCACTGTCAGTGCTCCGACCACACAGCCAGCACTGTCAGTGCTCCCCCACAGAGCCAGCACTGTCAGTGCTCCCACCAATCAGCCAACACTGTCAGTGCTCCCACCATATGGCCAGTACTGTCTGTGCACCCCCCACACAGCCAGCACCGTCAGTGCTCCCACCCTACACAGCCAGCACTGTCAGTGCTCTCCCCACACACCCAGCACTGTCAGTGCTCCCACCACACAGCCAGCACTGTCAGTGCTCCCCCACACAGCCAGCACTGTCAGTGCTCCCACCAATCAGCCAACACTGTCAGTGCTCCCACCACACGGCCAGTACTGTCTGTGCACCCGCCACACAGCCAGCACCGTCAGTGCTCCCACCCTACACAGCCAGCACTGTCAGTGCTCTCCCCACACAGCCAGCACGGTCAGTGCTCCCCCACACAGCCAGCGCTGTCAGTGCTACCGACACAGCCAGCACTGTCAGTGCTCCCCCCACACAGCTAGCACTGTCAGTGCTCCCCACACAGCCAGCACTGTCAGTGACCCCCAACACAGCCAGCACTGTCAGTGCTCTCACCATACAGCCAGCACTGTCAGTGCTCCACCCTCACTCCCAGCACTGTCAGTGCTCCCACCACACAGCCAGCACTGTCAGTGCTCCCCCACAGAGCCAGCACTGTCAGTGCTCCCACCAATCAGCCAACCCTGTCAGTGCTCCCACCACACAGCCAGTACTGTCTGTGCACCCCCCACACATCCAGCACTGTCAGCGCTCCCCCCACACATCCAGCACTGTCAGTGCTCCCACCACACAGCCAGTACTGTCATGCTCCCCCCAAACAACCAGCACTGTCAGTGCTCCCCCCACACAGCCAGCACGGTCAGTGCTCCCACCACACAGCCAGCACTGTCAGTGCTCCCCCACATAGCCAGCACTGTCAGTGCTCCCCACACAGCCAGCACTGTCAGTGCTCCCCCCACACAGCCAGCACCATCAGTGCTCCTAACCCTACACAGCCAGCACTGTCAGTGCTCCAACCACACAGCGAGCACTGTCAGTGCTCCCCAGATACAGCCAGCACTGTTAATGCTCCACCACACAGCCAGCACTGTCAGTGCTCCCACCACACAGACAGCACTGTCAGTGCTCCCACCACACAGCCAGCACTCTCAGTGCTCCCCCAACACAGCCAGCACTGTCAGTGCTCCCCCCACAGCCAGCACTGTCAGTGCTCCCCCCACATGCCAGCACTGCCAGTGCTCCCCACACACAGCCAGCACTGTCAGTGACCCCCCACAGAGCCAGCACTGTCAGTGCTCCCCCCACACAGCCAGCACTGTCAGAGCTCCCACCACACAGCCAGCACTGTCATTGATCCCCCACACAGCCAGCACTGTCAGTGCTCCCCCACACAGCCAGCACTGTCAGTGCTCCCCCACACACAGCCAGCACTGTCAGTGCTCCCACCACACAGCCAGCACTGTCACTACTCGACCACAGAGCAAGCACTCTCAGATCTCCCACCACACAGCCAGCACTGTCAGTGCTTCCCCCACACTGCCAGCACTACCAGTGCTCCCACACACACAGCGAGCACTGTCAGTGCTCCCACCACACAGCCAGCACTGAGAGTCCTCCACCACACAGACAGCACTGTCAGTGCTCCCCAACACAGACAGCACTGTCAGTGCTACCCCACACAGCCAGCACTGTCAGTGCCCCCCACACAGCCAGGACTGACTGTGCTCTCCCACAGAGCTAGCACTGTCAGTGCTCCCCCACACAGCCAGCACTGTCAGTGCTCCCACCACACAACCAGCACTGTCAGTGCTCCCACCACACAGCCAGCACTGTCAATGCTCCCCACACAGCCAGCACTGCCAGTGCTCCCACCACACAGCCAGCACTGTCATCCTCCCCCCACACAGCCAGCACTGTCAGTGCTCCCCCACACAGCCAGCGCTGTCAGTGCTCCCCACACAGCCAGCACTGTCAGTGCTCCCCCACACAGCTAGCACTGTCAGTGCTCCCCACACAGCCAGCACTGTCAGTGACCCCCAACACAGCCAGCACTGTCAGTGCTCTCACCATACAGCCAGCACTGTCAGTGCTCCACCCTCACACCCAGCACTGTCAGTGCTCCGACCACACAGCCAGCACTGTCAGTGCTCCCCCACAGAGCCAGCACTGTCAGTGCTCCCACCAATCAGCCAACACTGTCAGTGCTCCCACCATATGGCCAGTACTGTCTGTGCACCCCCCACACAGCCAGCACCGTCAGTGCTCCCACCCTACACAGCCAGCACTGTCAGTGCTCTCCCCACACAGCCAGCACGGTCAGTGCTCCCACCACACAGCCAGCACTGTCAGTGCTCCCCCCACACAGCCAGCACTGTCAGTGCTCCCCACACAGCCAGCACTGTCATTGCTCCCCCACACAGCCAGCACTGTCAGTGCTCCCCCCACACAGCCAGCACCGTCAGTGCTCCCACCCTACACAGCCAGCACTCTCAGTGCTCCAACCACACAGCCAGCACTGTCAGTGCTCCCCCACAGAGCCAGCACTGTCAGTGCTCCCACCACACAGCCAGCACTGCCTGTGCTCCCCCCACACAGCCAGCACTGTCAGTGCTCCCCCACACAGCCAGCACTGTCAGTGCTGCCCCACAGAGCCAGCACTGTCAGTGCTCCCACCAATCAGCCAACACTGTCAGTGCTCCCACCACACAGCCAGTACTGTCTGTGCACCCCCCACACATCCAGCACTGTCAGCGCTCCCCCCACACATCCAGCACTGTCAGTGCTCCCACCACACAGCCAGTACTGTCATGCTCCCCCCAAACAACCAGCACTGTCAGTGCTCCCCCCACACAGCCAGCACGGTCAGTGCTCCCACCACACAGCCAGCACTGTCAGTGCTCCCCCACACAGCCAGCACTGTCAGTGCTCCCCACACAGCCAGCACTGTCAGTGCTCCCCCCACACAGCCAGCACCATCAGTGCTTCTAACCCTACACAGCCAGCACTGTCAGTGCTCCAACCACACAGCGAGCACTGTCAGTGCTCCCCAGATACAGCCAGCACTGTCAATGCTCCACCACACAGACAGCACTGTCAGTGCTCCCACCACACAGACAGCACTGTCAGTGCTCCCACCACACAGCCAGCACTCTCAGTGCTCCCCCAACACAGCCAGCACTGTCAGTGCTCCCCCCACAGCCAGCACTGTCAGTGCTCCCCCCACACAGCCAGCACTGCCAGTGCTCCCCACACACAGCCAGCACTGTCAGTGACCCCCCACAGAGCCAGCACTGTCAGTGCTCCCCCGCACAGTTAGCACTGTCAGTGCTCCCCCCACACAGCCAGCACTGTCAGATCTCCCACCACACAGCCAGCACTGTCAGTGATCCCCCACACAGCCAGCACTGTCAGTGCTCCCACACACAGCCAGCACTGTCAGTGCTCCCCCACACACAGCCAGCACTGTCAGTGCTCCCACCACACAGCCAGCACTGTCACTACTCGACCACAGAGCAAGCACTCTCAGATCTCCCACCACACAGCCAGCACTGTCAGTGCTTCCCCCACACTGCCAGCGCTGCCAGTGCTCCCACACACACAGCGAGCACTGTCAGTGCCCCCACCACACAGCCAGCACTGAGAGTGCTCCACCACACAGACAGCACTGTCAGTGCTCCCCAACACAGACAGCACTGTCAGTGCTACCCCACACAGCCAGCACTGTCAGTGCCCTCCACACAGCCAGGACTGACTGTGCTCTCCCACAGAGCTAGCACTGTCAGTGCTCCCCCACACAGCCAGCACTGTCAGTGCTCCCACCACACAACCAGCACTGTCAGTGCTCCCACCACACAGCCAGCACTGTCAATGCTCCCCACACAGCCAGCACTGCCAGTGCTCCCACCACACAGCCAGCACTGTCATCCTCCCCCCACACAGCCAGCACTGTCAGTGCTCCCCCACACAGCCAGCGCTGTCAGTGCTCCCCACACAGCCAGCACTGTCAGTGCTCCCCCCACACAGCTAGCACTGTCAGTGCTCCCCACAGAGCCAGCACTGTCAGTGACCCCCAACACAGCCAACACTGTCAGTGCTCCCACCACACAGCCAGTACTGTCTGTGCACCCCCCACACAGCCAGCACCGTCAGTGCTCCCACCCTACACAGCCAGCACTGTCAGTGCTCTCCCCACACAGCCAGCACGGTCAGTGCTCCCACCACACAGCCAGCACCGTCAGTGCTCCCCCACACAGACAGCACTGTCAGTGCTCCCCACACAGCCAGCACTGTCATTGCTCCCCCCACACAGCCAGCACTGTCAGTGCTCCCCCCACACAGCCAGAACCGTCAGTGCTCCCACCCTACACAGCCAGCACTCTCAGTGCTCCAACCACACAGCCAGCACTGTCAGTGCTCCCCCACAGAGCCAGCACTGTCAGTGCTCCCACCACACAGCCAGCACTGCCTGTGCTCCCCCTACACAGCCAGCACTGTCAGTGCTCCCCCCACACAGCCAGCACTGTCAGTGCTCCCCCACAGAGCCAGCACTGTCAGTGCTCCCACCAATCAGCCAACACTGTCAGTGCTCCCACCACACAACCAGTACTGTCTGTGCACCCCCCACACATCCAGCACAGTCAGCGCTCCCCCCACACATCCAGCACTGTCAGTGCTCCCACCACACATCGAGTACTGTCATGCTCCCCCCAAACAACCAGCACTGTCAGTGCTCCCCCCACACAGCCAGCACGGTCAGTGCTCCCACCACACAGCCAGCACTGTCAGTGCTCCCCCCACACAGCCAGCACTGTCAGTGCTCCCCACACAGCCAGCACTGTCAGTGCTCCCCCCACACAGCCAGCACCGTCAGTGCTCCTAACCCTACACAGCCAGCACTGTCAGTGCTCCAACCACACAGCGAGCACTGTCAGTGCTCCCAGATACAGCCAGCACTGTCAATGCTCCACCACACAGCCAGCACTGTCAGTGCTCCCACCACACAGACAGCACTGTCAGTGCTCCCACCACACAGCCAGCACTGTCAATGCTCCCCACACAGCCAGCAGTGCCAGTGCTCCCACCACACAGCCAGCACTGTCATCCTCCCCCCACACAGCCAGCACTGTCAGTGCTCCCCCACACAGCCAGCGCTGTCAGTGCTCCCCACACAGCCAGCACTGTCAGTGCTCCCCCCACACAGCTAGCACTGTCAGTGCTCCCCACACAGCCAGGACTGACTGTGCTCTCCCACAGAGCTAGCACTGTCAGTGCTCCCCCACACAGCCAGCACTGTCAGTGCTCCCACCACACAACCAGCACTGTCAGTGCTCCCACCACACAGCCAGCACTGTCAATGCTCCCCACACAGCCAGCACTGCCAGTGCTCCCACCACACAGCCAGCACTGTCATCCTCCCCCCACACAGCCAGCACTGTCAGTGCTCCCCCACACAGCCAGCGCTGTCAGTGCTCCCCACACAGCCAGCACTGTCAGTGCTCCCCCCACACAGCTAGCACTGTCAGTGCTCCCCACACAGCCAGCACTGTCAGTGACCCCCAACACAGCCAGCACTGTCAGTGCTCTCACCATACAGCCAGCACTGTCAGTGCTCCACCCTCACACCCAGCACTGTCAGTGCTCCCACCACACAGCCAGCACTGTCAGTGCTCCCCCACAGAGCCAGCACTGTCAGTGCTCCCACCAATCAGCCAACACTGTCAGTGCTCCCACCACACAGCCAGTACTGTCTGTGCACCCCCCACACAGCCAGCACCGTCAGTGCTCCCACCCTACACAGCCAGCACTGTCAGTGCTCTCCCCACACAGCCAGCACGGTCAGTGCTCCCACCACACAGCCAGCACCGTCAGTGCTCCCCCCACACAGCCAGCACTGTCAGTGCTCCCCCACAGAGCCAGCACTGTCAGTGCTCCCACCACACAGCCAGCACTGCCTGTGCTCCCCCCACACAGCCAGCACTGTCAGTGCTCCCCCCACACAGCCAGCACTGTCAGTGCTCCCCCACAGAGCCAGCACTGTCAGTGCTCCCACCAATCAGCCAACACTGTCAGTGCTCCCACCACACAGCCAGTACTGTCTGTGCACCCCCCACACATCCAGCACTGTCAGCGCTCCCCCCACACATCCAGCACTGTCAGTGCTCCCACCACACAGCCAGTACTGTCATGCTACCCCCAAACAACCAGCACTGTCAGTGCTCCCCCCACACAGCCAGCACGGTCAGTGCTCCCACCACACAGCCAGCACTGTCAGTGCTCCCCCCACACAGCCAGCACTGTCAGTGCTCCCACACAGCCAGCACTGTCAGTGCTCCCCCCACACAGCCAGCACCGTCAGTGCTCCTAACCCTACACAGCCAGCTCTGTCAGTGCTCCAACCACACAGCGAGCACTGTCAGTGCTCCCCAGATACAGCCAGCACTGTCAATGCTCCACCACACAGCCAGCACTGTCAGTGCTCCCACCACACAGACAGCACTGTCAGTGCTCCCACCACACAGCCAGCACTCTCAGTGCTCCCCCAACACAGCCAGCACTGTCAGTGCTCCCCCCACAGCCAGCACTGTCAGTGCTCCCCACAAACAGCCAGCACTGTCAGTGACCCCCCACAGAGCCAGCACTGTCAGTGCTCCCCGCACAGTTAGCACTGTCAGTGCTCCCCCCACACAGCCAGCACTGTCAGAGCTCCCACCACACAGCCAGCACTGTCAGTGATCCCCCACACAGCCAGCACTGTCAGTGCTCCCCCACACAGCCAGCACTGTCAGTGCTCCCCCACACACAGCCAGCACTGTCAGTGCTCCCACCACACAGCCAGCACTGTCACTACTCCAACACAGAGCAAGCACTCTCAGATCTCCCACCACACAGCCAGCACTGTCAGTGTTTCCCCCACACTGCCAGCACTGCCAGTGCTCCCACACACACAGCGAGCACTGTCAGTGCTCCCACCACACAGCCAGCACTGAGAGTGCTCCACCACACAGACAGCACTGTAAGTGCTCCCCAACACAGACAGCACTGTCAGTGCTCCCACCACACAACGAGCACTGTCAGTGCTCCCACCACACAGCCAGCGCTGTCAATGCTCCCCACACAGCCTGCACTGCCAGTGCTCCCACAACACAGCCAGCACTGTCATCCTTCCCCACACAGCCAGCACTGTCAGTGCTCCCCCACACAGCCAGCGCTGTCAGTGCTCCCACACAGCCAGCACTGTCAGTGCTCCCCCCACACAGCTAGCACTGTCAGTGCTCCCCACACAGCCAGCACTGTCAGTGACCCCCAACACAGCCAGCACTCTCAGTGCTCTCACCATACAGCCAGCACTGTCAGTGCTCCACCCTCACACCCAGCACTGTCAGTGCTCCCACCACACAGCCAGCACTGTCAGTGCTCCCCCACACAGCCAGCACGGTCAGTGCTCCCACCACACAGCCAGCACCGTCAGTGCTCCCCCCACACAGCCAGCACTGTCAGTGCTCCCCCACAGAGCCAGCACTGTCAGTGCTCCCACCACACAGCCAGCACCGTCAGTGCTCCCCCCACACAGCCAGCACTGTCAGTGCTCCCCCACAGAGCCAGCACTGTCAGTGCTCCCACCACACAGCCAGCACTGCCTGTGCTCCCCCCACACAGCCAGCACTGTCAGTGCTCCCCCCACACAGCCAGCACTGTCAGTGCTCCCCCACAGAGCCAGCACTGTCAGTGCTCCCACCAATCAGCCAACACTGTCAGTGCTCCCACCACACAGCCAGTACTGTCTGTGCACCCCCCACACATCCAGCACTGTCAGCGCTCCCCCCACACATCCAGCACTGTCAGTGCTCCCACCACACAGCCAGTACTGTCATGCTACCCCCAAACAACCAGCACTGTCAGTGCTCCCCCCACACAGCCAGCACGGTCAGTGCTCCCACCACACAGCCAGCACTGTCAGTGCTCCCCCCACACAGCCAGCACTGTCAGTGCTCCCACACAGCCAGCACTGTCAGTGCTCCCCCCACACAGCCAGCACCGTCAGTGCTCCTAACCCTACACAGCCAGCTCTGTCAGTGCTCCAACCACACAGCGAGCACTGTCAGTGCTCCCCAGATACAGCCAGCACTGTCAATGCTCCACCACACAGCCAGCACTGTCAGTGCTCCCACCACACAGACAGCACTGTCAGTGCTCCCACCACACAGCCAGCACTCTCAGTGCTCCCCCAACACAGCCAGCACTGTCAGTGCTCCCCCCACAGCCAGCACTGTCAGTGCTCCCCACAAACAGCCAGCACTGTCAGTGACCCCCCACAGAGCCAGCACTGTCAGTGCTCCCCGCACAGTTAGCACTGTCAGTGCTCCCCCCACACAGCCAGCACTGTCAGAGCTCCCACCACACAGCCAGCACTGTCAGTGATCCCCCACACAGCCAGCACTGTCAGTGCTCCCCCACACAGCCAGCACTGTCAGTGCTCCCCCACACACAGCCAGCACTGTCAGTGCTCCCACCACACAGCCAGCACTGTCACTACTCCAACACAGAGCAAGCACTCTCAGATCTCCCACCACACAGCCAGCACTGTCAGTGTTTCCCCCACACTGCCAGCACTGCCAGTGCTCCCACACACACAGCGAGCACTGTCAGTGCTCCCACCACACAGCCAGCACTGAGAGTGCTCCACCACACAGACAGCACTGTAAGTGCTCCCCAACACAGACAGCACTGTCAGTGCTCCCACCACACAACGAGCACTGTCAGTGCTCCCACCACACAGCCAGCGCTGTCAATGCTCCCCACACAGCCTGCACTGCCAGTGCTCCCACAACACAGCCAGCACTGTCATCCTTCCCCACACAGCCAGCACTGTCAGTGCTCCCCCACACAGCCAGCGCTGTCAGTGCTCCCACACAGCCAGCACTGTCAGTGCTCCCCCCACACAGCTAGCACTGTCAGTGCTCCCCACACAGCCAGCACTGTCAGTGCTCCCCCCACACAGCTAGCACTGTCAGTGACCCCCAACACAGCCAGCACTCTCAGTGCTCTCACCATACAGCCAGCACTGTCAGTGCTCCACCCTCACACCCAGCACTGTCAGTGCTCCCACCACACAGCCAGCACTGTCAGTGCTCCCCCACAGAGCCAGCACTGTCAGTGCTCCCACCAATCAGCCAACACTGTCAGTGCTCCCACCACACAGCCAGTACTGTCTGTGCACCCCCCATACAGCCAGCACCGTCTGTGCTCCCACCCTACACAGCCAGCACTGTCAGTGCTCTCCCCACACAGCCAGCACGGTCAGTGCTCCCACCACACAGCCAGCACTGTCAGTGCTCCCCCACACAGCCAGCGCTGTCAGTGCTCCCCACACAGCCAGCAATGTCAGTGCTCCCCCACATAGCTAGCACTGTCAGTGCTCCCCACACAGCCAGCACTGACTGTGACCCCCAACACAGCCAGCACTGTCAGTGCTCTCACCATACAGCCAGCACTGTCAGTGCTCCACCCTCACACCCAGCACTGTCAGTGCTCCCACCACACAGCCAGCACTGTCAGTGCTCCCCCACAGAGCCAGCACTGTCAGTGCTCCCACCAATCAGCCAACACTGTCAGTGCTCCCACCACACAGCCAGTACTGTCTGTGCACCCCCCACACAGCCAGCACCGTCAGTGCTCCCACCCTACGCAGCCAGCACTGTCAGTGTTCTCCCCACACAGCCAGCACGGTCAGTGCTCCCACCACACAGCCAGCACTGTCAGTGCTCCCCCACACAGCCAGCACTGTCAGTGCTCCCCACACAGCCAGCACTGTCAGTGCTCCCCCACAGAGCCAGCACTGTCAGTGCTCCCACCACACAGCCAGCACTGCCTGTGCTCCCCCCACACAGCCAGCACTGTCAGTGCTCCCCCCACACAGCCAGCACTGTCAGTGCTCCCCCACAGAGCCAGCACTGTCAGTGCTCCCACCAATCAGCCAACACTGTCAGTGCTCCCACCACACAGCCAGTACTGTCTGTGCACCCCCCACACATCCAGCACTGTCAGCGCTCCCCCCACACATCCAGCACTGTCAGTGCTCCCACCACACAGCCAGTACTGTCATGCTCCCCCCAAACAACCAGCACTGTCAGTGCTCCCCCCACACAGCCAGCACGGTCAGTGCTCCCACCACACAGCCAGCACTGTCAGTGCACCCCCCACACAGCCAGCACTGTCAGTGCTCCCCACACAGCCAGCACTGTCAGTGCTCCCCCCACACAGCCAGCACCGTCAGTGCTCCAACCACACAGCGAGCACTGTCAGTGCTCCCCAGATACAGCCAGCACTGTCAATGCTCCACCACACAGCCAGCACTGTCAGTGCTCCCACCACACAGACAGCACTGTCAGTGCTCCCACCACACAGCCAGCACTCTCAGAGCTCCCCCAACACAGCCAGCACTGTCAGTGCTCCCCCCACAGACAGCACTGTCAGTGCTCCCCACACACAGCCAGCACTGTCAGTGACCCCCCACAGAGCCAGCACTGTCAGTGCTCCCCCGCACAGTTAGCACTGTCAGTGCTCCCCCCACACAGCCAGCACTGTCAGAGCTCCCACCACACAGCCAGCACTGTCAGTGATCCCCCACACAGCCAGCACTGTCAGTGCTCCCCCACACAGCCAGCACTGTCAGTGCTCCCCCACACACAGCCAGCACTGTCAGTGCTCCCACCACACAGCCAGCACTGTCACTACTCCACCACAGAGCAAGCACTCTCAGATCTCCCACCACACAGCCAGCACTGTCAGTGCTTCCCCCACACTGCCAGCACTGCCAGTGCTCCCACACACACAGCGAGCACTGTCAGTGCTCCCACCACACAGCCAGCACTGAGAGTGCTCCACCACACAGACAGCACTGTCAGTGCTCCCCAACACAGACAGCACTGTCCGTGCTCCCACCACACAACGAGCACTGTCAGTGCTCCCACCACACAGCCAGCACTGTTAGTGCTCCCCACACAGTCAGCGCTGTCAGTGCTCCCACACAGCCAGCACTGTCAGTGCTCCCCCCACACAGCTAGCACTGTCAGTGCTCCCCACACAGCCAGCACTGTCAGTGACCCCCAACACAGCCAGCACTCTCAGTGCTCTCACCATACAGCCAGCACTGTCGGTGCTCCACCCTCACACCCAGCACTGTCAGTGCTCCCACCACACAGCCAGCACTGTCAGTGCTCCCCCACAGAGCCATCACTGTCAGTGCTCCCACCAATCAGCCAACACTGTCAGTGCTCCCACCACACAGCCAGTACTGTCTGTGCACCCCCCACACAGCGAGCACCGTCAGTGCTCCCACCCTACACAGCCAGCACTGTCAGTGCTCTCCCCACACAGCCAGCACGGTCAGTGCTCCCACCACACAGCCAGCACTGTCAGTGCTCCCCCCACACAGCCAGCACTGTCAGTTCTCCCCACACAGCCAGCACTGTCAGTGCTCCCCCACACAGCCAGCACTGTCAGAGCTCCCCCACACACAGCCAGCACTGTCAGTGCTCCCACCACACAGCCAGCACTGTCGCTACTCCACCACAGAGCAAGCAATCTCAGATCTCCCACCACACAGCCAGCACTGTCAGTGCTTCCCCCATACTGCCAGCACTGCCAGTGCTCCCACACACACAGCGAGCACTGTCAGTGCTCCCCCCACACAACCAGCATTGTCAGTGCTCCCACCACACAGACAGCACTGACAGTGCTACCCCACACAGCCAGCACTGTCAGTGCCCCCCACACAGCAAGCACTGACTGTGCTCTCCCACAGAGCTAGCACTGTCAGTGCTCCCCCACACAGCCAGCACTGTCAGTGCTCCCACCACACAACCAGCACTGTCAGTGCTCCCACCACACAGCCTGCACTGTCAATGCTCCCCACACAGCCAGCACTGCCAGTGCTCCCACCACACAGCCAGCACTGTCATCCTCCCCCCACACAGCCAGCACTGTCAGTGATCCCCCACACAGCCAGCGCTGTCAGTGCTCCCCACACAGCCATCACTGTCAGTGCTCCCCCACACAGCTACCACTGTCAGTGCTCCCCACACAGCCAGCACTGTCAGTGACCCCCAACACAGCCAGCACTGTAAGTGCTCTCACAATACTTCCAGCACTGTCAGTGCTCCACCCTCACACCCAGCACTGTCAGTGCTCCCACCACACAGCCAGCACTGTCAGTGCTCCCCCACAGAGCCAGCACTGTCAGTGCTCCCACCAATCAGCCAACACTGTCAGTGCTCCCACCACACAGCCAGTACTGTCTGTGCACCCCCCACACATCCAGCACTGTCAGCGCTCCCCCCACACATCCAGCACTGTCAGTGCTCCCACCACACAGCCAGTACTGTCATGCTCCCCCCAAACAACCAGCACAGTCAGTGCTCCCCCCACACAGCCAGCACGGTCAGTGCTCCCACCACACAGCCAGCATTGTCAGTGCTCCCCCCACACAGCCAGCACTGTCAGTGCTCCCCACACAGCCAGCACTGTCAGTGCTCCCCCCACACAGCCAGCACCGTCAGTGCTCCTAACCCTACACAGCCAGCACTGTCAGTGCTCCAACCTCACAGCGAGCACTGTCAGTGCTCCCCAGATACAGCCAGCACTGTCAATGCTCCACCACACAGCCAGCACTGTCAGTGCTCCCACCCCACAGACAGCACTGTCAGTGCTCCCACCACACAGCCAGCACTGTCAGTGCTCCCACCACACAGACAGCACTGTCAGTGCTCCCACCACACAGCCAGCACTCTCAGTGCTCCCCCAACACAGCCAGCACTGTCAGTGCTCCCCCACAGCCAGCACTGTCAGTGCTCCCCCACACAGCCAGCACTGCCAGTGCTCCCCACACACAGCCAGCACTGTCAGTGACCCCCCACAGAGCCAGCACTGTCAGTGCTCCCCCACACAGCCAGCACTGTCAGTGCTCCCCCACACACAGCCAGCACTGTCAGTGCTCCCACCACACAGCCAGCACTGTAACTACTCCACCACAGAGCAAGCACTCTCAGATCTCCCACCACACAGCCAGCACTGTCAGTGCTTCCCCCACACAGCCAGCACTGACTGTGCTCTCCCACAGAGCTAGCACTGTCAGTGCTCCCCCACACAGCCAGCACTGTCAGTGCTCCCACCACACAACCAGCACTGTCAGTGCTCCCACCACACAGCCAGCACTGTCAGTGCTCCCCCACAGAGCCAGCACTGTCAGTGCACCCACCAATCAGCCAACACTGTCAGTGCTCCCACCACACAGCCAGTACTGTCTGTGCACCCCCCACACTTCCAGCACTGTCAGCGCTCCCCCCACACATCCAGCACTGTCAGTGCTCCCACCACACAGCCAGTACTGTCATGCTCCCCCCAAACAACCAGCACTGTCAGCGCTCCCCCCACACATCCAGCACTGTCAGTGCTCCCACCACACAGCCAGTACTGTCATGCTCCCCCCAAACAACCAGCACAGTCAGTGCTCCCACCACACAGCCAGCACTGTCACTACTCCACCACAGAGCAAGCACTCTCAGATCTCCCAGCACACAGCCAGCACTGTCAGTGCTCCCCCACACTGCCAGCACTGCCAGTGCTCCCACACACACAGCGAGCACTGTCAGTGCTCCCACCGCACAGCCAGCACTGGGAGTGCTCCACCACACAGACAGCACTGTCAGTGCTCCCCAACACAGACAGCACTGTCAGTGCTACCCCACACAGCCAGCACTGTCAGTGCCCCCCACACAGCCAGCACTGACTGTGCTCTCCCACAGAGCTAGCACTGTCAGTGTTCCCCCACACAACCAGCACTGTCAGTGCTCCCACCACACAGCCAGCACTGTCAATGCTCCCCACACAGCCAGCTCTGACAGTGCTCCCGCCACACAGCCAGCACTGTCATCCTCCCCCCAGACAGCCAGCACTGTCAGTGCTCCCCCACACAGCCAGCGCTGTCAGTGCTCCCCACACAGCCAGCACTGTCAGTGCTCCCCCCACACAGCTAGCACTGTCAGTGCTCCCCACACAGCCAGCACTGTCAGTGACCCCCAACACAGCCAGCACTGTCAGTGCTCTCACCATACAGCCAGCACTGTCAGTGCTCCATCCTCACACCCAGCACTGTCAGTGCTCGCACCACACAGCCAGCACTGTCAGTGCTCCCCCATAGAGCCAGCACCGTCAGTGCTCCCACCAATCAGCCAACACTGTCAGTGCTCCCCCCACACAGCCAGCACTGTCAGAGCTCCCACCACACAGCCAGCACTGTCAGTGATCCCCCACACAGCCAGCACTGTCAGTGCTCCCCCACACAGCCAGCACTGTCAGTGCTCCCCCACACACAGCCAGCACTGTCAGTGCTCCCACCACACAGCCAGCACTGTCACTACTCCAACACAGAGCAAGCACTCTCAGATCTCCCACCACACAGCCAGCACTGTCAGTGTTTCCCCCACACTGCCAGCACTGCCAGTGCTCCCACACACACAGCGAGCACTGTCAGTGCTCCCACCACACAGCCAGCACTGAGAGTGCTCCACCACACAGACAGCACTGTAAGTGCTCCCCAACACAGACAGCACTGTCAGTGCTCCCACCACACAACGAGCACTGTCAGTGCTCCCACCACACAGCCAGCGCTGTCAATGCTCCCCACACAGCCTGCACTGCCAGTGCTCCCACAACACAGCCAGCACTGTCATCCTTCCCCACACAGCCAGCACTGTCAGTGCTCCCCCACACAGCCAGCGCTGTCAGTGCTCCCACACAGCCAGCACTGTCAGTGCTCCCCCCACACAGCTAGCACTGTCAGTGCTCCCCACACAGCCAGCACTGTCAGTGACCCCCAACACAGCCAGCACTCTCAGTGCTCTCACCATACAGCCAGCACTGTCAGTGCTCCACCCTCACACCCAGCACTGTCAGTGCTCCCACCACACAGCCAGCACTGTCAGTGCTCCCCCACAGAGCCAGCACTGTCAGTGCTCCCACCAATCAGCCAACACTGTCAGTGCTCCCACCACACAGCCAGTACTGTCTGTGCACCCCCCATACAGCCAGCACCGTCTGTGCTCCCACCCTACACAGCCAGCACTGTCAGTGCTCTCCCCACACAGCCAGCACGGTCAGTGCTCCCACCACACAGCCAGCACTGTCAGTGCTCCCCCACACAGCCAGCGCTGTCAGTGCTCCCCACACAGCCAGCAATGTCAGTGCTCCCCCACATAGCTAGCACTGTCAGTGCTCCCCACACAGCCAGCACTGACTGTGACCCCCAACACAGCCAGCACTGTCAGTGCTCTCACCATACAGCCAGCACTGTCAGTGCTCCACCCTCACACCCAGCACTGTCAGTGCTCCCACCACACAGCCAGCACTGTCAGTGCTCCCCCACAGAGCCAGCACTGTCAGTGCTCCCACCAATCAGCCAACACTGTCAGTGCTCCCACCACACAGCCAGTACTGTCTGTGCACCCCCCACACAGCCAGCACCGTCAGTGCTCCCACCCTACGCAGCCAGCACTGTCAGTGTTCTCCCCACACAGCCAGCACGGTCAGTGCTCCCACCACACAGCCAGCACTGTCAGTGCTCCCCCACACAGCCAGCACTGTCAGTGCTCCCCACACAGCCAGCACTGTCAGTGCTCCCCCACAGAGCCAGCACTGTCAGTGCTCCCACCACACAGCCAGCACTGCCTGTGCTCCCCCCACACAGCCAGCACTGTCAGTGCTCCCCCCACACAGCCAGCACTGTCAGTGCTCCCCCACAGAGCCAGCACTGTCAGTGCTCCCACCAATCAGCCAACACTGTCAGTGCTCCCACCACACAGCCAGTACTGTCTGTGCACCCCCCACACATCCAGCACTGTCAGCGCTCCCCCCACACATCCAGCACTGTCAGTGCTCCCACCACACAGCCAGTACTGTCATGCTCCCCCCAAACAACCAGCACTGTCAGTGCTCCCCCCACACAGCCAGCACGGTCAGTGCTCCCACCACACAGCCAGCACTGTCAGTGCACCCCCCACACAGCCAGCACTGTCAGTGCTCCCCACACAGCCAGCACTGTCAGTGCTCCCCCCACACAGCCAGCACCGTCAGTGCTCCAACCACACAGCGAGCACTGTCAGTGCTCCCCAGATACAGCCAGCACTGTCAATGCTCCACCACACAGCCAGCACTGTCAGTGCTCCCACCACACAGACAGCACTGTCAGTGCTCCCACCACACAGCCAGCACTCTCAGAGCTCCCCCAACACAGCCAGCACTGTCAGTGCTCCCCCCACAGACAGCACTGTCAGTGCTCCCCACACACAGCCAGCACTGTCAGTGACCCCCCACAGAGCCAGCACTGTCAGTGCTCCCCCGCACAGTTAGCACTGTCAGTGCTCCCCCCACACAGCCAGCACTGTCAGAGCTCCCACCACACAGCCAGCACTGTCAGTGATCCCCCACACAGCCAGCACTGTCAGTGCTCCCCCACACAGCCAGCACTGTCAGTGCTCCCCCACACACAGCCAGCACTGTCAGTGCTCCCACCACACAGCCAGCACTGTCACTACTCCACCACAGAGCAAGCACTCTCAGATCTCCCACCACACAGCCAGCACTGTCAGTGCTTCCCCCACACTGCCAGCACTGCCAGTGCTCCCACACACACAGCGAGCACTGTCAGTGCTCCCACCACACAGCCAGCACTGAGAGTGCTCCACCACACAGACAGCACTGTCAGTGCTCCCCAACACAGACAGCACTGTCCGTGCTCCCACCACACAACGAGCACTGTCAGTGCTCCCACCACACAGCCAGCACTGTTAGTGCTCCCCACACAGTCAGCGCTGTCAGTGCTCCCACACAGCCAGCACTGTCAGTGCTCCCCCCACACAGCTAGCACTGTCAGTGCTCCCCACACAGCCAGCACTGTCAGTGACCCCCAACACAGCCAGCACTCTCAGTGCTCTCACCATACAGCCAGCACTGTCGGTGCTCCACCCTCACACCCAGCACTGTCAGTGCTCCCACCACACAGCCAGCACTGTCAGTGCTCCCCCACAGAGCCATCACTGTCAGTGCTCCCACCAATCAGCCAACACTGTCAGTGCTCCCACCACACAGCCAGTACTGTCTGTGCACCCCCCACACAGCGAGCACCGTCAGTGCTCCCACCCTACACAGCCAGCACTGTCAGTGCTCTCCCCACACAGCCAGCACGGTCAGTGCTCCCACCACACAGCCAGCACTGTCAGTGCTCCCCCCACACAGCCAGCACTGTCAGTTCTCCCCACACAGCCAGCACTGTCAGTGCTCCCCCACACAGCCAGCACTGTCAGAGCTCCCCCACACACAGCCAGCACTGTCAGTGCTCCCACCACACAGCCAGCACTGTCGCTACTCCACCACAGAGCAAGCAATCTCAGATCTCCCACCACACAGCCAGCACTGTCAGTGCTTCCCCCATACTGCCAGCACTGCCAGTGCTCCCACACACACAGCGAGCACTGTCAGTGCTCCCCCCACACAACCAGCATTGTCAGTGCTCCCACCACACAGACAGCACTGACAGTGCTACCCCACACAGCCAGCACTGTCAGTGCCCCCCACACAGCAAGCACTGACTGTGCTCTCCCACAGAGCTAGCACTGTCAGTGCTCCCCCACACAGCCAGCACTGTCAGTGCTCCCACCACACAACCAGCACTGTCAGTGCTCCCACCACACAGCCTGCACTGTCAATGCTCCCCACACAGCCAGCACTGCCAGTGCTCCCACCACACAGCCAGCACTGTCATCCTCCCCCCACACAGCCAGCACTGTCAGTGATCCCCCACACAGCCAGCGCTGTCAGTGCTCCCCACACAGCCATCACTGTCAGTGCTCCCCCACACAGCTACCACTGTCAGTGCTCCCCACACAGCCAGCACTGTCAGTGACCCCCAACACAGCCAGCACTGTAAGTGCTCTCACAATACTTCCAGCACTGTCAGTGCTCCACCCTCACACCCAGCACTGTCAGTGCTCCCACCACACAGCCAGCACTGTCAGTGCTCCCCCACAGAGCCAGCACTGTCAGTGCTCCCACCAATCAGCCAACACTGTCAGTGCTCCCACCACACAGCCAGTACTGTCTGTGCACCCCCCACACATCCAGCACTGTCAGCGCTCCCCCCACACATCCAGCACTGTCAGTGCTCCCACCACACAGCCAGTACTGTCATGCTCCCCCCAAACAACCAGCACAGTCAGTGCTCCCCCCACACAGCCAGCACGGTCAGTGCTCCCACCACACAGCCAGCATTGTCAGTGCTCCCCCCACACAGCCAGCACTGTCAGTGCTCCCCACACAGCCAGCACTGTCAGTGCTCCCCCCACACAGCCAGCACCGTCAGTGCTCCTAACCCTACACAGCCAGCACTGTCAGTGCTCCAACCTCACAGCGAGCACTGTCAGTGCTCCCCAGATACAGCCAGCACTGTCAATGCTCCACCACACAGCCAGCACTGTCAGTGCTCCCACCCCACAGACAGCACTGTCAGTGCTCCCACCACACAGCCAGCACTGTCAGTGCTCCCACCACACAGACAGCACTGTCAGTGCTCCCACCACACAGCCAGCACTCTCAGTGCTCCCCCAACACAGCCAGCACTGTCAGTGCTCCCCCACAGCCAGCACTGTCAGTGCTCCCCCACACAGCCAGCACTGCCAGTGCTCCCCACACACAGCCAGCACTGTCAGTGACCCCCCACAGAGCCAGCACTGTCAGTGCTCCCCCACACAGCCAGCACTGTCAGTGCTCCCCCACACACAGCCAGCACTGTCAGTGCTCCCACCACACAGCCAGCACTGTAACTACTCCACCACAGAGCAAGCACTCTCAGATCTCCCACCACACAGCCAGCACTGTCAGTGCTTCCCCCACACAGCCAGCACTGACTGTGCTCTCCCACAGAGCTAGCACTGTCAGTGCTCCCCCACACAGCCAGCACTGTCAGTGCTCCCACCACACAACCAGCACTGTCAGTGCTCCCACCACACAGCCAGCACTGTCAGTGCTCCCCCACAGAGCCAGCACTGTCAGTGCACCCACCAATCAGCCAACACTGTCAGTGCTCCCACCACACAGCCAGTACTGTCTGTGCACCCCCCACACTTCCAGCACTGTCAGCGCTCCCCCCACACATCCAGCACTGTCAGTGCTCCCACCACACAGCCAGTACTGTCATGCTCCCCCCAAACAACCAGCACTGTCAGCGCTCCCCCCACACATCCAGCACTGTCAGTGCTCCCACCACACAGCCAGTACTGTCATGCTCCCCCCAAACAACCAGCACAGTCAGTGCTCCCACCACACAGCCAGCACTGTCACTACTCCACCACAGAGCAAGCACTCTCAGATCTCCCAGCACACAGCCAGCACTGTCAGTGCTCCCCCACACTGCCAGCACTGCCAGTGCTCCCACACACACAGCGAGCACTGTCAGTGCTCCCACCGCACAGCCAGCACTGGGAGTGCTCCACCACACAGACAGCACTGTCAGTGCTCCCCAACACAGACAGCACTGTCAGTGCTACCCCACACAGCCAGCACTGTCAGTGCCCCCCACACAGCCAGCACTGACTGTGCTCTCCCACAGAGCTAGCACTGTCAGTGTTCCCCCACACAACCAGCACTGTCAGTGCTCCCACCACACAGCCAGCACTGTCAATGCTCCCCACACAGCCAGCTCTGACAGTGCTCCCGCCACACAGCCAGCACTGTCATCCTCCCCCCAGACAGCCAGCACTGTCAGTGCTCCCCCACACAGCCAGCGCTGTCAGTGCTCCCCACACAGCCAGCACTGTCAGTGCTCCCCCCACACAGCTAGCACTGTCAGTGCTCCCCACACAGCCAGCACTGTCAGTGACCCCCAACACAGCCAGCACTGTCAGTGCTCTCACCATACAGCCAGCACTGTCAGTGCTCCATCCTCACACCCAGCACTGTCAGTGCTCGCACCACACAGCCAGCACTGTCAGTGCTCCCCCATAGAGCCAGCACCGTCAGTGCTCCCACCAATCAGCCAACACTGTCAGTGCTCCCACCACACAGCCAGTACTGTCTGTGCACCCCCCACACAGCCAGCACCGTCAGTGCTCCCACCCTACACAGCCAGCACTGCCAGTGCTCTCCCCACACAGCCAGCACGGTCAGTGCTCCCACCACACAGCCAGCACTGTCAGTGCTCCCCCCACACAGCCAGCACTGTCAGTGCTCCCCACACAGCCAGCACTGTCAGTGCTCCCCCCACACAGCCAGCACTGTCAGAGCTCCCACCACACAGCCAGCACTGTCAGTGATCCCCCACACAGCCAGCACTGTCAGTGCTCCCCAACACAGCCAGCACTGTCAGAGCTCCCACCACACCGCCAGCACTGTCAGTGATCCCCCACACAGCCAGCACTGTCAGTGCTCCCCCACACACAGCCAGCACTGTCAGTGCTCCCACCACACAGCCAGCACTGTCACTACTCCACCACAGAGCAAGCAATCTCAGATCTCCCACCACACAGCCAGCACTGTCAGTGCTTCCCCCACACTGCCAGCACTGCCAGTGCTCCCACACACACAGCGAGCACTGTCAGTGCTCCCACCGCACAGCCAGCACTGAGAGTGCTCCAACCACACAGCGTGCACTGTCAGTGCTCCCCAGATACAGCCAGCACTGTCAATGCTCCACCACACAGCCAGCACTGTCAGTGCTCCCACCCCACAGACAGCACTGTCAGTGCTCCCACCACACAGCCAGCACTTTCAGTGCTCCCACGACACAGACAGCACTGTCAGTGCTCCCACCACACAGCCACCACTCTCAGTGCTCCCCCAACACAGCCAGCACTGTCAGTGCTCCCCCCACAGCCAGCACTGTCAGTGCTCCCCCCACACAGCCAGCACTGCCAGTGCTCCCCACACACAGCCAGCTCTGTCAGTGACCCCCCACAGAGCCAGCACTGTCAGTGCTCCCCCGCACAGTTAGCACTGTCAGTGCTCACCCCACACAGCCAGCACTGTCAGAGCTCCCACCACACAGCCAGCACTGTCAGTGATCCCCCACACAGCCAGCACTGTCAGTGCTCCCCCACACAGCCAGCACTGTCAGTGCTCCCCCACACACAGCCAGCACTGTCAGTGCTCCCACCACACAGCCAGCACTGTCACTACTCCACCACAGAGCAAGCACTCTCAGATCTCCCAGCACACAGCCAGCACTGTCAGTGCTCCCCCACACTGCCAGCACTGCCAGTGCTCCCACACACACAGCGAGCACTGTCAGTGCTCCCACCGCACAGCCAGCACTGAGAGTGCTCCACCACACAGACAGCACTGTCAGTGCTCCCCAACACAGACAGCACTGTCAGTGCTACCCCACACAGCCAGCACTGTCAATGCCCCCCACACAGCCAGCACTGACTGTGCTCTCCCACAGAGCTAGCACTGTCAGTGCTCCCCCACACAGCCAGCACTGTCAGTGCTCCCACCACACAACCAGCACTGTCAGTGCTCCCACCACACAGCCAGCACTGTCAATGCTCCCCACACAGCCAGCTCTGACAGTGCTCCCGCCACACAGCCAGCACTGTCATTCTCCCCCCACACAGCCAGCACTGTCAGTGCTCCCCCACACAGCCAGCGCTGTCAGTGCTCCCCACACAGCCAGCACTGTCAGTGCTCCCCCCACACAGCTAGCACTGTCAGTGCTCCCCACACAGCCAGCACTGTCAGTGACCCCCAACACAGCCAGCACTGTCAGTGCTCTCACCATACAGCCAGCACTGTCAGTGCTCCATCCTCACACCCAGCACTGTCAGTGCTCGCACCACACAGCCAGCACTGTCAGTGCTCCCCCATAGAGCCAGCACCGTCAGTGCTCCCACCAATCAGCCAACACTGTCAGTGCTCCCACCACACAGCCAGTACTGTCTGTGCACCCCCCACACAGCCAGCACCGTCAGTGCTCCCACCCTACACAGCCAGCACTGCCAGTGCTCTCCCCACACAGCCAGCACGGTCAGTGCTCCCACCACACAGCCAGCACTGTCAGTGCTCCCCCCACACAGCCAGCACTGTCAGTGCTCCCCACACAGCCAGCACTGTCAGTGCTCCCCCCACACAGCCAGCACTGTCAGAGCTCCCACCACACAGCCAGCACTGTCAGTGATCCCCCACACAGCCAGCACTGTCAGTGCTCCCCAACACAGCCAGCACTGTCAGAGCTCCCACCACACCGCCAGCACTGTCAGTGATCCCCCACACAGCCAGCACTGTCAGTGCTCCCCCACACACAGCCAGCACTGTCAGTGCTCCCACCACACAGCCAGCACTGTCACTACTCCACCACAGAGCAAGCAATCTCAGATCTCCCACCACACAGCCAGCACTGTCAGTGCTTCCCCCACACTGCCAGCACTGCCAGTGCTCCCACACACACAGCGAGCACTGTCAGTGCTCCCACCGCACAGCCAGCACTGAGAGTGCTCCAACCACACAGCGTGCACTGTCAGTGCTCCCCAGATACAGCCAGCACTGTCAATGCTCCACCACACAGCCAGCACTGTCAGTGCTCCCACCCCACAGACAGCACTGTCAGTGCTCCCACCACACAGCCAGCACTTTCAGTGCTCCCGCGACACAGACAGCACTGTCAGTGCTCCCACCACACAGCCACCACTCTCAGTGCTCCCCCAACACAGCCAGCACTGTCAGTGCTCCCCCCACAGCCAGCACTGTCAGTGCTCCCCCCACACAGCCAGCACTGCCAGTGCTCCCCACACACAGCCAGCACTGTCAGTGACCCCCCACAGAGCCAGCACTGTCAGTGCTCCCCCGCACAGTTAGCACTGTCAGTGCTCACCCCACACAGCCAGCACTGTCAGAGCTCCCACCACACAGCCAGCACTGTCAGTGATCCCCCACACAGCCAGCACTGTCAGTGCTCCCCCACACAGCCAGCACTGTCAGTGCTCCCCCACACACAGCCAGCACTGTCAGTGCTCCCACCACACAGCCAGCACTGTCACTACTCCACCACAGAGCAAGCACTCTCAGATCTCCCACCACACAGCCAGCACTGTCAGTGCTTCCCCCACACTGCCAGCACTGCCAGTGCTCCCACACACACAGCGAGCACTGTCAGTGCTCCCACCACATAGCCAGCACTGAGAGTGCTCCACCACACAGACAGCACTGTCAGAGCTCCCCAACACAGACAGCACTGTCAGTGCTACCCCACACAGCCAGCGCTGTCAGTGCTCCCCACACAGCCAGCACTGTCAGTGCTCCCCCCACACAGCTAGCACTGTCAGTGCTCCCCACACAGACAGCACTGTCAGTGCTACCCCACACAGCCAGCGCTGTCAGTGCTCCCCCCACACAGCTAGCACTGTCAGTGCTCCCCACACAGCCAGCACCGTCAGTGCTCCCACCCTACACAGCCAGCACTGTCAGTGCTCTCCCCACACAGCCAGCACGGTCAGTGCTCCCACCACACAGCCAGCACTGTCAGTGCTCCCCCCACACAGCCAGCACTGTCAGTTCTCCCCACACAGCCAGCACTGTCAGTGCTCCCCCACACAGCCAGCACTGTCAGAGCTCCCCCACACACAGCCAGCACTGTCAGTGCTCCCACCACACAGCCAGCACTGTCGCTACTCCACCACAGAGCAAGCAATCTCAGATCTCCCACCACACAGCCAGCACTGTCAGTGCTTCCCCCATACTGCCAGCACTGCCAGTGCTCACACACACACAGCGAGCACTGTCAGTGCTCCCCACACACAACCAGCATTGTCAGTGCTCCCACCACACAGCCAGCACTGAGATTGCTCCACCACACAGACAGCACTGTCAGTGCTCCCCAACACAGACAGCACTGACAGTGCTACCCCACACAGCCAGCACTGTCAGTGCCCCCCACACAGCAAGCACTGACTGTGCTCTCCCACAGAGCTAGCACTGTCAGTGCTCCCCCACACAGCCAGCACTGTCAGTGCTCCCACCACACAACCAGCACTGTCAGTGCTCCCACCACACAGCCTGCACTGTCAATGCTCCCCACACAGCCAGCACTGCCAGTGCTCCCACCACACAGCCAGCACTGTCATCCTCCCCCCACACAGCCAGCACTGTCAATGATCCCCCACACAGCCAGCGCTGTCAGTGCTGCCACACAGCCAGCACTGTCAGTGCTCCCCCCACACAGCTACCACTGTCAGTGCTCCCCACACAGCCAGCACTGTCAGTGACCCCCAACACAGCCAGCACTGTAAGTGCTCTCACCATACATCCAGCACTGTCAGTGCTCCACCCTCACACCCAGCACTGTCAGTGCTCCCACCACACAGCCAGCACTGTCAGTGCTCCCCCACAGAGCCAGCACTGTCAGTGCTCCCACCAATCAGCCAACACTGTCAGTGCTCCCACCACACAGCCAGTACTGTCTGTGCACCCCCCACACATCCAGCACTGTCAGCGCTCCCCCCACACATCCAGCACTGTCAGTGCTCCCACCACACAGCCAGTACTGTCATGCTCCCCCCAAACAACCAGCACAGTCAGTGCTCCCCCCACACAGCCAGCACTGTCAGTGCTCCCCCCACACAGCCAGCACCGTCAGTGCTCCTAACCCTACACAGCCAGCACTGTCAGTGCTCCAACCACACAGCGAGCACTGTCAGTGCTCCCCAGATACAGCCAGCACTGTCAATGCTCCACCACACAGCCAGCACTGTCAGTGCTCCCACCCCACAGACAGCACTGTCAGTGCTCCCACCACACAGCCAGCACTGTCAGTGCTCCCACCACACAGACAGCACTGTCAGTGCTCCCACCACACAGCCAGCACTCTCAGTGCTCCCCCAACACAGCCAGCACTGTCAGTGCTCCCCCCACAGCCAGTACTGTCAGTGCTCCCCCACACAGCCAGCACTGCCAGTGCTCCCCACACACAGCCAGCATTGTCAGTGACCCCCCACAGAGCCAGCACTGTCAGTGCTCCCCCGCACAGTTAGCACTGTCAGTGCTCACCCCACACAGCCAGCACTGTCAGAGCTCCCACCACACAGCCAGCACTGTCAGTGATCCCCCACACAGCCAGCACTGCCAGTGCTCCCCCACACAGCCAGCACTGTCAGTGCTCCCCCACACACAGCCAGCACTGTCAGTGCTCCCACCACACAGCCAGCACTGTAACTACTCCACCACAGAGCAAGCACTCTCAGATCTCCCACCACACAGCCAGCACTGTCAGTGCTTCCCCCACACTGCCAGCACTGCCAGTGCTCCCACACACACAGCGAGCACTGTCAATGCTCCCACCACACAGCCAGCACTGTCATCCTCCCCCCACACAGCCAGCACTGTCAATGATCCCCCACACAGCCAGCGCTGTCAGTGCTCCCCACACAGCCAGCACTGTCAGTGCTCCCCCCACACAGCTACCACTGTCAGTGCTCCCCACACAGCCAGCACTGTCAGTGACCCCCAACACAGCCAGCACTGTAAGTGCTCTCACCATACATCCAGCACTGTCAGTGCTCCACCCTCACACCCAGCACTGTCAGTGCTCCCACCACACAGCCAGCACTGTCAGTGCTCCCCCACAGAGCCAGCACTGTCAGTGCTCCCACCAATCAGCCAACACTGTCAGTGCTCCCACCACACAGCCAGTACTGTCTGTGCACCCCCCACACATCCAGCACTGTCAGCGCTCCCCCCACACATCCAGCACTGTCAGTGCTCCCACCACACAGCCAGTACTGTCATGCTCCCCCCAAACAACCAGCACAGTCAGTGCTCCCCCCACACAGCCAGCACTGTCAGTGCTCCCCCCACACAGCCAGCACCGTCAGTGCTCCTAACCCTACACAGCCAGCACTGTCAGTGCTCCAACCACACAGCGAGCACTGTCAGTGCTCCCCAGATACAGCCAGCACTGTCAATGCTCCACCACACAGCCAGCACTGTCAGTGCTCCCACCCCACAGACAGCACTGTCAGTGCTCCCACCACACAGCCAGCACTGTCAGTGCTCCCACCACACAGACAGCACTGTCAGTGCTCCCACCACACAGCCAGCACTCTCAGTGCTCCCCCAACACAGCCAGCACTGTCAGTGCTCCCCCCACAGCCAGTACTGTCAGTGCTCCCCCACACAGCCAGCACTGCCAGTGCTCCCCACACACAGCCAGCACTGTCAGTGACCCCCCACAGAGCCAGCACTGTCAGTGCTCCCCCGCACAGTTAGCACTGTCAGTGCTCACCCCACACAGCCAGCACTGTCAGAGCTCCCACCACACAGCCAGCACTGTCAGTGATCCCCCACACAGCCAGCACTGCCAGTGCTCCCCCACACAGCCAGCACTGTCAGTGCTCCCCCACACACAGCCAGCACTGTCAGTGCTCCCACCACACAGCCAGCACTGTAACTACTCCACCACAGAGCAAGCACTCTCAGATCTCCCACCACACAGCCAGCACTGTCAGTGCTTCCCCCACACTGCCAGCACTGCCAGTGCTCCCACACACACAGCGAGCACTGTCAATGCTCCCACCACACAGCCAGCACTGAGAGTGCTCCACCACACAGACAGCACTGTCAGTGCTCCCCAACACAGACAGCACTGTCAGTGCTACCCCACACAGCCAGCACTGTCAGTGCCCCCCACACAGCCAGCACTGACTGTGCTCTCCCACAGAGCTAGCACTGTCAGTGCTCCCCCACACAGCCAGCACTGTCAGTGCTCCCACCACACAACCAGCACTGTCAGTGCTCCCACCACACAGCCAGCACTGTCAGTGCTCCCCCACAGAGCCAGCACTGTCAGTGCACCCACCAATCAGCCAACATTGTCAGTGCTCCCACCACACAGCCAGTACTGTCTGTGCACCCCCCACACTTCCAGCACTGTCAGCGCTCCCCCCACACATCCAGCACTGTCAGTGCTCCCACCACACAGCCAGTACTGTCATGCTCCCCCCAAACAACCAGCACTGTCAGCGCTCCCCCCACACATCCAGCACTGTCAGTGCTCCCACCACACAGCCAGTACTGTCATGCTCCCCCCAAACAACCAGCACAGTCAGTGCTCCCACCACACAGCCAGCACTGTCATTACTCCACCACAGAGCAAGCACTCTCAGATCTCCCAGCACACAGCCAGCACTGTCAGTGCTCCCCCACACTGCCAGCACTGCCAGTGCTCCCACACACACAGCGAGCACTGTCAGTGCTCCCACCGCACAGCCAGCACTGAGAGTGCTCCTACACACAGACAGCACTGTCAGTGCTCCCCAACACAGACAGCACTGTCAGTGCTACACCACACAGCCAGCACTGTCAGTGCCCCCCACACAGCCAGCACTGACTGTGCTCTCCCATAGAGCTAGCACTGTCAGTGCTCCCCCACACAGCCAGCACTGTCAGTGCTCCCACCACACAACCAGCACTGTCAGTGCTCCCACCACACAGCCAGCACTGTCAATGCTCCCCACATAGCCAGCTCTGACAGTGCTCCCGCCACACAGCCAGCACTGTCATCCTCCCCCCACACAGCCAGCACTGTCAGTGCTCCCCCACACAGCCAGCGCTGTCAGTGCTCCCCACACAGCCAGCACTGTCAGTGCTCCCCCCACACAGCTAGCACTGTCAGTGCTCCCCACACAGCCAGCACTGTCAGTGACCCCCAACACAGCCAGCACTGTCAGTGCTCTCACCAAACAGCCAGCACTGTCAGTGCTCCACCCTCACACCCAGCACTGTCAGTGCTCGCACCACACAGCCAGCACTGTCAGTGCTCCCCCATAGAGCCAGCACCGTCAGTGCTCCCCCCATACAGCCAGCACCGTCAGTGCTCCCACCCTACACAGCCAGCACTGCCAGTGCTCTCCCCACACAGCCAGCACGGTCAGTGCTCCCACCACACAGCCAGCACTGTCAGTGCTCCCCCCACACAGCCAGCACTGTCAGTGCTCCCCACACAGCCAGCACTGTCAGTGCTCCCCCCACACAGCCAGCACTGTCAGAGCTCCCACCACACAGCCAGCACTGTCAGTGATCCCCCACACAGCCAGCACTGTCAGTGCTCCCCAACACAGCCAGCACTGTCAGAGCTCCCACCACACAGCCAGCACTGTCAGTGATCCCCCACACAGCCAGCACTGTCAGTGCTCCCCCACACACAGCCAGCACTGTCAGTGCTCCCACCACACAGCCAGCACTGTCACTACTCCACCACAGAGCAAGCAATCTCAGATCTCCCACCACACAGCCAGCACTGTCAGTGCTTCCCCCACACTGCCAGCACTGCCAGTGCTCCCACACACACAGCGAGCACTGTCAGTGCTCCCACCGCACAGCCAGCACTGAGAGTGCTCCAACCACACAGCGTGCACTGTCAGTGCTCCCCAGATACAGCCAGCACTGTCAATGCTCCACCACACAGCCAGCACTGTCAGTGCTCCCACCCCACAGACAGCACTGTCAGTGCTCCCACCACACAGCCAGCACTTTCAGTGCTCCCACGACACAGACAGCACTGTCAGTGCTCCCACCACACAGCCACCACTCTCAGTGCTCCCCCAACACAGCCAGCACTGTCAGTGCTCCCCCCACAGCCAGCACTGTCAGTGCTCCCCCACACACAGCCAGCACTGTCAGTGCTCCCACCACACAGCCAGCACTGTAACTACTCCACCACAGAGCAAGCACTCTCAGGTCTCCCACCACACAGCCAGCACTGTCAGTGCTTCCCCCACACTGCCAGCACTGCCAGTGCTCCCACACACACAGCGAGCACTGTCAATGCTCACACCACACAGCCAGCACTGAGAGTGCTCCACCACACAGACAGCACTGTCAGTGCTCCCCAACACAGACAGCACTGTCAGTGCTACCCCACACAGCCAGCACTGTCAGTGCCCCCCACACAGCCAGCACTGACTGTGCTCTCCCACAGAGCTAGCACTGTCAGTGCTCCCCCACACAGCCAGCACTGTCAGTGCTCCCACCACACAACCAGCACTGTCAGTGCTCCCACCACACAGCCAGCACTGTCAGTGCTCCCCCACAGAGCCAGCACTGTCAGTGCACCCACCAATCAGCCAACATTGTCAGTGCTCCCACCACACAGCCAGTACTGTCTGTGCACCCCCCACACTTCCAGCACTGTCAGCGCTCCCCCCTCACATCCAGCACTGTCAGTGCTCCCACCACACAGCCAGTACTGTCATGCTCCCCCCAAACAACCAGCACTGTCAGCGCTCCCCCCACACATCCAGCACTGTCAGTGCTCCCACCACACAGCCAGTACTGTCATGCTCCCCCCAAACAACCAGCACAGTCAGTGCTCCCACCACACAGCCAGCACTGTCACTACTCCACCACAGAGCAAGCACTCTCAGATCTCCCAGCACACAGCCAGCACTGTCAGTGCTCCCCCACACTGCCAGCACTGCCAGTGCTCCCACACACACAGCGAGCACTGTCAGTGCTCCCACCGCACAGCCAGCACTGAGAGTGCTCCTACACACAGACAGCACTGTCAGTGCTCCCCAACACAGACAGCACTGTCAGTGCTACACCACACAGCCAGCACTGTCAGTGCCCCCCACACAGCCAGCACTGACTGTGCTCTCCCATAGAGCTAGCACTGTCAGTGCTCCCCCACACAGCCAGCACTGTCAGTGCTCCCACCACACAACCAGCACTGTCAGTGCTCCCACCACACAGCCAGCACTGTCAATGCTCCCCACACAGCCAGCTCTGACAGTGCTCCCGCCACACAGCCAGCACTGTCATCCTCCCCCCACACAGCCAGCACTGTCAGTGCTCCCCCACACAGCCAGCGCTGTCAGTGCTACCCCCACACAGCTAGCACTGTCAGTGCTCCCCACACAGCCAGCACTCTCAGTGACCCCCAACACAGCCAGCACTGTCAGTGCTCTCACCATACAGCCAGCACTGTCAGTGCTCCACCCTCACACCCAGCACTGTCAGTGCTCGCACCACACAGCCAGCACTGTCAGTGCTCCCCCATAGAGCCAGCACCGTCAGTGCTCCCCCCATACAGCCAGCACCGTCAGTGCTCCCACCCTACACAGCCAGCACTGCCAGTGCTCTCCCCACACAGCCAGCACGGTCAGTGCTCCCACCACACAGCCAGCACTGTCAGTGCTCCCCCCACACAGCCAGCACTGTCAGTGCTCCCCACACAGCCAGCACTGTCAGTGCTCCCCCCACACAGCCAGCACTGTCAGAGCTCCCACCACACAGCCAGCACTGTCAGTGATCCCCCACACAGCCAGCACTGTCAGTGCTCCCCAACACAGCCAGCACTGTCAGAGCTCCCACCACACAGCCAGCACTGTCAGTGATCCCCCACACAGCCAGCACTGTCAGTGCTCCCCCACACACAGCCAGCACTGTCAGTGCTCCCACCACACAGCCAGCACTGTCACTACTCCACCACAGAGCAAGCAATCTCAGATCTCCCACCACACAGCCAGCACTGTCAGTGCTTCCCCCACACTGCCAGCACTGCCAGTGCTCCCACACACACAGCGAGCACTGTCAGTGCTCCCACCGCACAGCCAGCACTGAGAGTGCTCCAACCACACAGCGTGCACTGTCAGTGCTCCCCAGATACAGCCAGCACTGTCAATGCTCCACCACACAGCCAGCACTGTCAGTGCTCCCACCCCACAGACAGCACTGTCAGTGCTCCCACCACACAGCCAGCACTTTCAGTGCTCCCACGACACAGACAGCACTGTCAGTGCTCCCACCACACAGCCACCACTCTCAGTGCTCCCCCAACACAGCCAGCACTGTCAGTGCTCCCCCACAGCCAGCACTGTCAGTGCTCCCCCCACACAGCCAGCACTGCCAGTGCTCCCCACACACAGCCAGCACTGTCAGTGACCCCCCACAGAGCCAGCACTGTCAGTGCTCCCCCGCACAGCTAGCACTGTCAGTGCTCACCCCACACAGCCAGCACTGTCAGAGCTCCCACCACACAGCCAGCACTGTCAGTGATCCCCCACACAGCCAGCACTGTCAGTGCTCCACCCTCACACCCAGCACTGTCAGTGCTCGCACCACACAGCCAGCACTGTCAGTGCTCCCCCACAGAGCCAGCACCGTCAGTGCTCCCACCAATCAGCCAACACTGTCAGTGCTCCCACCACACAGCCAGTACTGTCTGTGCACCCCCCACACAGCCAGCACCGTCAGTGCTCCCACCCTACACAGCCAGCACTGCCAGTGCTCTCCCCACACAGCCAGCACGGTCAGTGCTCCCACCACACAGCCAGCACTGTCAGTGCTCCCCACACAGCTAGCACTGTCAGTGCTCCCCCACACAGCCAGCACTGTCAGTGCTCCCCCCACACAGCCAGCACTGTCAGAGCTCCCACCACACAGCTAGCACTGTCAGTGATCCCCCACACAGCCAGCACTGTCAGTGCTCCCCAACACAGCCAGCACTGTCAGAGCTCCCACCACACAGCCAGCACTGTCAGTGATCCCCCACACAGCCAGCACTGTCAGTGCTCCCCCACACACAGCCAGCACTGTCAGTGCTCCCACCACACAGCCAGCACTGTCACTACTCCACCACAGAGCAAGCAATCTCAGATCTCCCACCACACAGCCAGCACTGTCAGTGCTTCCCCCACACTGCCAGCACTGCCAGTGCTCCCACACACACAGCGAGCACTGTCAGTGCTCCCCCCACACAGCCAGCACTGTCAGTGCTCCCACCACACAGCCAGCACTGAGAGTGCTCCACCACACAGACAGCACTGTCAGTGCTCCCCAACACAGACAGCACTGTCAGTGCTACCCCACACAGCCAGCACTGTCAGTGCCCCCCACACAGCATGCACTGACTGTGCTCTCCCACAGAGCTAGCACTGTCAGTGCTCCCCCACACACAGCCAGCACTATCAGTGCTGGCAGTGTGGGGGAAGCACTGACAGTGCTGGCTGTGTGATGGGAGATCTGAGATTGCTTGCTCTGTGGTGGAGTAGTGACAGTGCTGGCTGTGTGGTGGGAGCACTGACAGTGCTGGCTGTGTGTGGGGGAGCACTGACAGTGCTGGCTGTGTGGGGGATCACTGACAGTGCTGGCTGTGTGGTGGGAGCTCTGACAGTGCTGGCTGTGTTGGGGAGCACTGTCAGTGCTCCCACCACACAGCCAGCACTGTCGCTACTCCACCACAGAGCAAGCAATCTCAGATCTCCCACCACACAGCCAGCAATGTCAGTAGTTCCCCCACACTGCCAGCACTGCCAGTGCTCCCACACACACAGCGAGCACTGTCAGTGCTCCACCCTCACACCCAGTACTGTCAGTGCTCCCACCACACAGCCAGCACTGTCAGTGCTCCCCCACAGAGCCAGCACTGTCAGTGCTCCCACCAATCAGCCAACACTGTCAGTGCTCCCACCACACAGCCAGTACTGTATGTGCACCCCCCACACATCCAGCACTGTCAGCGCTCCCCCCACACATCCAGCACTGTCAGTGCTCCCCCACACAGCAAGCACCGTCAGTGCTCCTAACCCTACACAGCCAGCACTGTCAGTGCTCGAACCACACAGCGAGCACTGTCAGTGCTCCCCAGATACAGCCAGCACTGTCAATGCTCCACCACACAGCCAGCACTGTCAGTGCTCCCACCCCACAGACAGCACTGTCAGTGCTCCCACCACACAGCCAGCACTCTCAGTGCTCCCCCAACACAGCCAGCACTGTCAGTGCTCCCCCCACAGCCAGCACTGTCAGTGCTCCCCCACACAGCCAGCACTGCCAGTGCTCCCCACACACAGCCAGCACTGTCAGTGACCCCCCACAGAGCCAGCACTGTCAGTGCTCCCCCGCACAGTTAGCACTGTCAGTGCTCCCCCCACACAGCCAGCACTGTCAGAGCTCCCACCACACAGCCAGCACTGTCAGTGATCCCCCACACAGCCAGCACTGTCAGTGCTCCTCCAACACAGCCAGCACTGTCAGAGCTCCCACCACACAGCCAGCACTGTCAGTGATCCCCCACACAGCCAGCACTGTAAGTGCTCCCCCACACACAGCCAGCACTGTCAGTGCTCCCACCACACAGCCAGCACTGTCACTACTCCATCACAGAGCAAGCACTCTCAGATCTCCCACCACACAGCCAGCACTGTCAGTGCTTCCCCCACACTGCCAGCACTGCCAGTGCTCCCACACACACAGCGAGCACTGTCAGTGCTCCCCCCACACAGCCAGCACTGAGAGTGCTCCACCACACAGACAGCACTGTCAGTGCTCCCCAACACAGACAGCACTGTCAGTGCTACCCCACACAGCCAGCACTGTCAGTGCCCCCCACACAGCCAGCACTGACTGTGCTCTCCCACAGAGCTAGCACTGTCAGTGCTCCCCCACACAGCCAGCACTGTCAGTGCTCCCACCACACAACCAGCACTGTCACTGCTCCCACCACACAGCCAGCACTGTCAATGCTCCCCACACAGCCAGCACTGCCAGTGCTCCCACCACACAGCCAGCACTGTCATCCTCCCCCCACACAGCCAGCACTGTCAGTGCTCCCCCACACAGCCAGCACCGTCAGTGCTCCCCACACAGCCAGCACTGTCAGTGCTCCCCCCACACAGCTAGCACTGTCAGTGCTCCCCACACAGCCAGCACTGTCAGTGACCCCCAACACAGCCAGCACTGTCAGTGCTCCCCCACACAGCCAGCACCGTCAGTGCTCCCCACAGAGCCAGCACTGTCAGTGCTCCCACCACACAGCCAGCACTGTCTGTGCTCCCCCCACACAGCCAGCACTGTCAGTGCCCCCACCCCACACAGCCAGCACTATCAGTTCTCCCCCACAGCCAGCACTGCCAGTTCTCCACCCACAGCCAGCACTGCGCGTGCTCCCCACACAGCCAGCACTGCCAGTGCTCTCCCACAGAGCTAGAACTGTCAGTGCTCCCCCACAGAGCCAGCACTGTCAGTGCTCCCACCACACAACCAGCACTGTCAGTGCTCCCCCACACAGCCAGCACTGTCAGTGCTCCCACCACACAGCCAGCACTTTAAGTGCTCCCCACACAGACAGCACTGTCAGTGCTCCCACAAATCAGCCAACACTGTCAGTGCTCCTCCCACACATCCAGCACTGCCTGCGCACCCCCCACACAGCCAGCACTGTCAGTGCTCCCACCACACAGCCAGCACTGTCATGCTCCCCGCACACAACCAGCACTGTCAGTGCTCCCCCACACAGCCAGCACGGTCAGTGCTCCCACCACACAGCCAGCACTGTCAGTGCACCCTCCACACAGCCAGCACTGTCAGTGCTCCCCACACAGCCAGCACCGTCAGTGCTCCCACACTACACAGCCAGCACTGTCAGTGCTTCAACCACACAGCGAGCACTGTCAGTGCTCCCCTGATACAGCCAGTACTGTCAATACTCCCCCACGCAACCAGCACTGTCAGTGCTCGCACCACACAGACAGCACTGTCAGTGCTCCCACCACACAGCCAGCACTGTCAGTGCTCCCCAACACAGTCAGCACTGTCAGTGCTCACCCCACAGCCAGCACTGTCAGTGACCCCCCCACAGAGCCAGCACTGTCAGTGCTCCCACCACACAGCCAGTACTGTCTGTGCACCCCCCACACATCCAGCACTGTCAGCGCTCCCCCCACACAGCCAACACTGTCAGTGCTCCCATCACACAGCCAGCACTGTCATGCTCCACCCACACAACCAGCACTGTCAGTGCCCTCCCCCCACACAGCCAGCATGGTCAGTGCTCCCACCACACAGCCAGCACTGTCAGTGCTCTCCCCACACAGCCAGCACTGTCAGTGCTCCCCCCACACAGCCATCACTGTCAGTGCTCCCCACACAGCCAGCACTGTCAGTCCTCCCCCCACACAGCCAGCACTGTCAGTGACCCCCCCCCCACAGAGCAAGCATTGTCAGTGCTCCCACCACACAGCCAGCACTGTCAGTGCTCCCACCACACAGCCAGCACTGTCAGTGCTCCCCCACACTGCCAGCACTGTCAGTGCTCCCACCACACAACGAGCACTGCCTGTGCTCCCGCCACACATCCAGCACTGGCAGTGCTCCCCACACAGCCAGCACTGTCAGTGCCCCCACCCCACACAGCCAGCACTGTCACTGCTCCCCCACAGCCAGCATTGTCAGTGCTCCCACCACACAGCCAGCACTGCCAGTTCTCCACACACAGCCAGCACTCAGAGTGCGCCCCACTTAGCCAGCAGTTTCGGTGCTCCCCTCCATACAGCCAGCACTGTCAGTGCTCCCCCACCCAGCCAGCACTGTCAGTGCTCCCACCACACAGCCAGCACTGTCAGTCCTCCCTCCACACTGCCAGCACTGTCAGTGCTCCCCCACACAGCCAGCGCTGTCAGTGCTCCCCCCACATAGCCAGCACTGTCAGTGCTTCCCCACACAGCCAGCACTGTCAGTGCTCCCACCACACAACCAGCACTGTCAGTGCCACCCCCCCACACACTGCCAGCATGGTCAGTGCTCCCACCACACAGCCAGCACTGTCAGTGCTCCCCCACACAGCCAGCACTGTCAGTGCTCCCCCCACACAGCCAGCACTCTCAGTGCTCCCCAGATACAGCCAGCACTTTCAGTGCTCCCCCCACACAGCCAGCACTGTCTGTGCTCCCACCACACAGCCAGCACTGGCAGTTCTCCCCACACAGCCAGCACTGTCAGTGCCCCCACCCCACACAGCCAGCACTGTCACTGCTCCCCCACAGCCAGCATTGTCAGTGCTCCCACCACACAGCCAGCACTGCCAGTTCTCCACCCACAGCCAGCATTCAGAGTGCGCCCCACTTAGCCAGCACTGTCGGTGATCCCCTCCATACAGCCAGCACTGTCAGTGCTCCCCCAGACAGCCAGCACTGTCAGTCCTCCCTCCACACTGCCAGCACTGTCAGTGCTCCCCCACACAGCCAGCGCTGTCAGTGCTCCCCCCACACAGCCAGCACTGTCAGTGCTCCCCCACACAGCCAGCACTGTCAGTGCTCCCACCACACAGCCAGCACTGTCAGTGCTCCCCACACACAGCCAGCGCTTCCAGTGCTACCCCACACAACCAGCACTGTCAGTGCTCCCACACACAGCCAGCACTGTCAGTGCTCCCACCACACAGTCAGCACTGTCAGTGTTCCCACCACACAGCCAGCACTGTCAGTGCTCACCCCACACAGCCAGCACTGTCAGTGCTCCCACCACACAGCCAGCACTGTCAGTGCTCCCACCACACAGCCAGCACTGTCAGTGCTCCCACCACACAGCCAGAACTGTCAGTGCTCCCACCACACAGCCAGCACTGTCAGTGCTCCCACCACACAGCCAGCAATGTCAGTGCTCCCACCACACAGTCAGCACTGTCAGTGCACCCCCACACAGCCAGCACTGTCAGTGCTCCCCCACAAAGCCAGCACTGTCAGTGCTCCCACCACACAGCCAGCACTGTCAGTGCTCCCACCACACAGTCAGCACTGTCAGTGCTCCCCCACACAGTCAGCACTGTCAGTGCTCCTCACACAGACAGCACTGGCAGTGCTCCCACCACACAGCCAGCACTGTCAGTGCTCCCCACACAGACAGCACTGTCAGTGCTCCCACTACACAGCCAGCACTGTCAGTGCTCCCCCCACACAGCCAGCACTGTCAGTGCTCCCACCACACACCCAGCACTGTCAGTGCTCCCCCACACAGCCAGCACTGTCAGTGCTCCCCTCACACAGCCAGCACTGTCAGTGCTCCCCCACACAGCCAGCACTGTCAGTGCTCCCCACACAGCCAGCACTGTCAGTGCTCCCCCGACACAGCCAGCACTGTCAGTGCTCCCACCACACAGCCAGCACTGTCAATGCTCCCCCCACACAGCCAGCACTGTCAGTGCTCCAACCACACAGCGAGCACTGTCAGTGCTCCCCAGATACAGCCAGCACTGTCAGTGCTCCCCACACAGCCAGCACTGTCAGTGACCCCCCCACAGAGCCAGTACTGTCAGTGCTCCCACCACACAGCCAGCACTGTCAGTGCTCCCACCACACAGCCAGCACTCTCGGTGCTCCCACCACACAGCCAGCACTGTCAGTGCTCCCCCACACAGCCAGCACTGTCAGTGCTCCCACCACACAGCCAGCACTGTCAGTGCTCCCACCACACATTCAGCACTGTCAGTGCTCCCCCACACAGTCAGCACTGTCAGTGCTCCTCACACAGACAGCACTGGCAGTGCTCCCACCACACAGCCAGCACTGTCAGTGCTCCCCACACAGACAGCACTGTCAGTGCTCCCACTACACAGCCAGCACTGTCAGTGCTCCCCCCACACAGCCAGCACTGTCAGTGCTCCCACCACACACCCAGCACTGTCAGTGCTCCCTCACACAGCCAGCACTGTCAGTGCTCCCCCACACAGCCAGCACTGTCAGTGCTCCCCACACAGCCAGCACTGTCAGTGCTCCCCCCACACAGCCAGCATTGTCTGTGCTCCCACCACACAGCCAGCACTGTCAATGCTCCCCCCACACAGCCAGCACTGCCAATGCTCCAACCACACAGCGAGCACTGTCAGTGCTCCCCAGATACAGCCAGCACTGTCAGTGCTCCCCACACAGCCAGCACTGTCAGTGACCCCCCCACAGAGCCAGCACTGTCAGTGCTCCCACCACACAGCCAGCACTGTCAGTGCTCCCCCACACAGCCAGCACTGTCAGTGCTCCCACCACACAGCGAGCACTGTCTGTGCTCCCACCAAACAGCCAGCACTGTCAGTGCTCCCCACACAGCCAGCACTGTCAGTGACCCCCCCACAGAGCCAGCACTGTCAGTGCTCCCACCACACAGCCAGCACTGTCAGTGCTCCCCCACACAACCAGCACTGTCAGTGCTCCCACCACACAGCGAGCACTGTCTGTGCTCCCACCAAACAGCCAGCACTGGCAGTGCTCCCCACACAGACAGCACTGTCAGTGCCCCCACCCCACACAGCCAGCACTGTCACTGCTCCCCCACAGCCAGCATTGTCAGTGCTCCCACCACACAGCCAGCACTGCCAGTTCCCCACCCACAGCCAGCACTCAGAGTGCGCCCCACTTAGCCAGCACTGTCGATGATCCCCTCCATACAGCCAGCACTGTTAGTGCTCCCCCACACAGCCAGCACTGTCAGTCCTCCCTCCACACTGCCAGCACTGTCAGTGCTCCCACCACACAGCCAGCACTGTCAGTGCTCCCACCACACAGTCAGCACTGTCAGTGCTCCCCACACAGCCAACACTGTCAGTGCTCCCCCACACAGCCAGCGCTGTCAGTGCTCCCACCACACAGCCAGCACTGTCAGTGCTCCCAGCACACAGTCAGCACTGTCAGTGCTCCCCGACACAGTCAGCACTGTCAGTGCTCCCCACACAGACAGCACTGGCAGTGCTCCCACCACACAGCCAGCACTGTCAGTGCTCCCCACACAGACAGCACTGTCAGTGCTCCCACCACACAGCCAGCACTGTCAGTGCTCCCCCCACACAGCCAGCACTGTCAGTGCTCCCACCACACAGCCAGCACTGTCAGTGCTCCGCCACACAGCCAGCTCTGTCAGTGCTCCCCCCACACAGCCAGCACTGTCAGTGCTCCCACCACACAGCCAGCACTGTCAGTGCTCCCCCGTCACACAGCCAGCACTGTCAGTGCTCCCACCACACAGCCAGCACTGTCAGTGCTCCCACCACACAGCCAGCACTGTCAGTGCTCCCACCACACAGCCAGCACTGTCAGTGCTCCCCCCACACAGCCAGCACTGTCAGTGCTCCCACCACACAGCCAGCACTGTCAGTGCTCCCACCACACAGTCAGCACTGTCAGTGCTCCCCCACACAGCCTGCACTGTCAGTGCTATCCCACACAGCCAGCACTGTCAGTGCTCCCGCCACACAGCCAGCACTGTCAGTGCTCCCACCACACAGTCAGCACTGTCAGTGCTCCCCCACACAGTCAGCACTGTCAGTGCTCCTCACGCAGTCAGCACTGGCAGTGCTCCCACCACACAGCCAGCACTGTCAGTGCTCCCCACACAGACAGCACTGTCAGAGCTCCCACCACACAGCCAGCACTGTCAGTGCTCCCCCCACACAGCCAGCACTGTCAGTGCTCCCACCACACAGCCAGCACTGTCAGTGCTCCCCCACACAGCCAGCACTGTCAGTGCTCCCCTCACACAGCCAGCACTGTCAGTGCTCCCCCACACAGCCAGCACTGTCAGTGCTCCCCACACAGCCAGCACTGTCAGTGCTCCCCCCACACAGCCAGCACTGTCAGTGCTCCCACCACACAGCCAGCACTGTCAATGCTCCCCCCACACAGCCAGCACTGTCAGTGCTCCAACCACACAGCGAGCACTGTCAGTGCTCCCCAGATACAGCCAGCACTGTCAGAGCTCCCCACACAGCCAGCACTGTCAGTGACCCACCCACAGAGCCAGCACTGTCAGTGCTCCCACCACACAGCCAGCACTGTCAGTGCTCCCACCACACAGCCAGCACAGTCAGTGCTCCGACCACACTGCCAGCACTGTCAGTGCTCCCCCACACAGCCAGCACTGTCAGTGCTCCCACCACACAGCGAGCACTGTCTGTGCTCCCACCACACAGCCAGCACTGGCAGTGCTCCCCACACAGCCAGCACTGTCAGTACCCCCGCCCCACACAGCCAGCACTGTCACTGCTCCCCCACAGCCAGCATTGTCAGTGCTCCCACCACACAGCCAGCACTGCCATTTCTCCACCCACAGCCATCACTCAGAATGCGCCCCACTTAGCCAGCACTGTCGATGATCCCCTCCATACAGACAGCACTGTCAGTCCTCCCTCCACACTGCCAGCACTGTCAGTGCTACCACACACAGCCAGCGCTGTCAGTGCTCCCCACACAGCCAGCACTGTCAGTGCTCCCCCACACAGCCAGCACTGTCAGCGCTCCCACCACACAGCCAGCACTGTCAGTGCTCCCCACACACAGCCAGCACTATCAGTGCTCCCACCACACAGCCAGCACTGTCAGTGCTCCCCCACACAGCCAGCACTGTCAGTGCTCCCACCACACAGCCAGCACTGTCAGTGCTCCCCCACACAGCCAGCACTGTCAGTGCTCCCCCCACACAGCCAGCACTTCCAGTGCTATCCCACACAGCCAGCACTGTCAGTGCTCCCACACACAGCCAGCACTGTCAGTGTTCCCACCACACAGTCAGCACTGTCAGTGCTCCCACCACACAGCCAGCACTGTCAGTACTCCCCCCACACAGCCAGCACTGTCAGTGCTCCCACCACACAGCCAGCACTGTCAGTGCCCCCACCACACAGCCAGCACTGTCAGTGCTCCCACCACACAGCCAGCACTGTCAGTGTTCCCACCACACAGTCAGCACTGTCAGTGCTCCCACCACACAGCCAGCACTGTCAGTACTCCCCCCACACAGCCAGCACTGTCAGTGCTCCCACCACACAGCCAGCACTGTCAGTGCCCCCACCACACAGCCAGCACTGTCAGTGCTCCCACCACACAGCCAGCACTGTCAGTGCTCCCACCACACAGCCAGCACTGTCAGTGCTCCCACCACACAGCCAGCACTGTCAGTGCTCCCCCACACAGCCAGCTCTGTCAGTGCTACCCCCACACAGCCAGCACTGTCAGTGCTCCCCCGCACAGCCAACACTGTCAGTGCTCCCCCACACAGCCAGCACTGTCAGTGCTCCCACCACACAGCCAGCACTGTCAGTGCTCCCACCACACAGTCAGCACTGTCAGTGCTCCCCGACACAGTCAGCACTGTCAGTGCTCCCCACACAGACAGCACTGCCAGTGCTCCCACCACACAGCCAGCACTGTCAGTGCTCCCCACACATACAGCACTGTCAGTGCTCCCACCACACAGCCAGCACTGTCAGTGCTCCCCCCACACAGCCAGCACTGTCAGTGCTCCCACCACACAGCCAGCACTGTCAGTGCTCCCCCACACAGCCAGCTCTGTCAGTGCTACCCCCACACAGCCAGCACTGTCAGTGCTCCCACCACACAGTCAGCGCTGTCTGTGCTCCCCACACAGACAGCACTGGAAATGCTCCCGCCACACATCCAGCACTGGCAGTGCTCCCCCCACACAGCCAGCACTGTCAGTGCTCCCACCACACAGCCAGCACTGTCAGTGCTCCCCACACAGACAGCACTGGAAATGCTCCCCCCAAACTCTGTCTGTGTCGCTCTGTCTGTCTGTGTCTCTCTATCTGTCTCTCTCTCTGTCCCTGTCTCTGTCTCTGCCTGTGTCTCTGTCTGTGTCGCTCTGTCTGTCTGTGTCTCTCGATCTGTCTCTCTCTCTCTGTCCCTGTCTCTGCCTGTGTCTCTGTCTGTATCTCTGTCTCTGTCCCTGTCTCTGTCCCTGTCTCTGTCTCTGCCTGTGCCTCTGTCTGTGTCGCTCTGTCTGTCTGTGTCTCTCTATCTGTCTCTCTCTTTGACCCTGTCTCTGTCTCTGTCTGTGTCTCTGTCTGTGTCGCTCTGTCTGTCTGTGTCTCTCTATCTGTCTCTCTCTCTGTCCCTGTCTCTGTCTCTGCCTGTGTCTCTGTCTCTCTCTGTGTCTCTGTCTGTATCTCTGTCGCTGTCCCTGTCTCTGTCTGTGTCCCTGTCTCTGTCTGCGTCTCTGTCTGTGTCTCTGTCTCTGTCTGTGTCCCTGTCTATCTCTCTGTCTCTGTCTGTGTCTCTGTGTCTGTCTGTGTCTTAGTCTCTGCCTGTGTCTCTGTCTTTGTCTGTGTCTCTGTCTGTATCTCTGTCTGTGTCGCTGTCTGTCTGTGTGTCTCGCTGTGTCTCTGTGTCTGTCTGTGTGTCTCGCTGTGTCTCTGTGTCTGTCTGTGTCTCTGTCTCTGTCTGTATCTCCGTGTCTGTCTGTGTCTCTGTCTCTGTCTCTGTCTGGGGCACATTCTGCTGCACAGACTGTGTTTAGGTGTGAGGCACACATCCAGCTGATCGGCATTGGGAGAGTCACACACACCCAGCTGATCGGCATTTGGAGAGTCACACACACCCAGCTGATCGGCATTGGGAGAGTCACACACACCCAGCTGATCGGCAATGGGGGTGAAGCACACACCCAGCTGATCGGCCATGGTGGGAGCACATACCCAGCTGATCGGCAATGGGGAGAGGCACACACCCAGCTGCTCGGCACTGGGAGAGTCACACACACCCAGCTGATCGGCCATGGTGGGAGCACATACCCAGCTGATCGGCAATGGGGAGAGGCACACACCCAGCTGATCGGCATTGGGGGAGTCACACACTCCCAGCTGATCGGCAATGGGGAGAGGCACACACCCAGCTGATCGGCATTGGGGGAGTCACACACACCCAGTTGATCGGCAATGGGGGGAAGCACACACTCAGCTGATCGGCAATGGGGGGAAGCACACACACAGCTGACGGGCCATGGGGGAGTCACACTGAACCAGCTGATCGGCTATGGGAGAGTCACACTGACCCAGTTGATCGGCCATGGGGGAGTCACACAGACCCAGCTGATCGGCCATGGGGGAGTCACACAGACCCAGCTCATCGGCCATGGGGGAGTCACACTGGCCCAGCTGATCGGCCATGGGGGAGTCACACTGATCCAGCTGATCTGCCATGGGGGAGTCACACCCACCCACCGACAGTCTCTCCTGGTAATGCAGAATGGTAAATCTCTGCCTGTGTCTCTGCCTGGATCTGTCCAATTCTCTGTCTGTGTTTCTGTCTGTGTTTCTGTCTGTTTCTCTGTCTGTGTCTCCGTGTCGGTCTATATCTCTCTCTGTGTCTCCGTCTTTGTCTGTGTCTCTGTCTGTGTCTGTGTCTCTCTGTGTCTGTGTCCCTGTTGAGGCTGTGTCAGTGTCTCTCCCTGTGTCTCTATCTATGTCTCTATCTGTATCTCTGCCTGTGTCTCTGGCAGTGTCTCTTTCTCTGTCCGTGTCTGTCTCTGTATCTCTGTCTGTGTCTCTGTCTGTGTCACTGCCTCTCTCTCTGTCTGTGTCTCTGTCTCTGTCTGTTTCTGTGTTTGTGTCTCTACCTGCGTCTATGCCTCTGTCTGTGTCTGTGTGTGTGTCTGTGTCTGTATCTCTCTGTGTCTGTGTCCCTGTTGAGGCTGTGTCAATGTCTCTCCCTGTGTCTCTATCTGTGTCTCTATCTGTATCTCTGTCTGTGTTTCTGTCTGTGTCTCTGGCAGTGTCTCTTTCTCTGTCCGTGTCTGACTCTGTATCCCTGTCTGTGTCTCTGTCTGTGTCACTGCCTCTGTCTCTGTCTGTGTCTCAGTCTCTGTCTGTTTCTGTGTTTGTGTCTCTATCTGCGTCTATGCCTCTGTCTGTGTCTGTGTCTGTCTCTGTATCTCTGCCTCTGTCTCTGTCTGTTTCTGTGTGTTTGTCTCTATCTGTGTCTCTGTCTGTGTCTCTGTCTGTGTGTCTGTCTCTGCCTCTGTCTGTGTCTCTGTCTCTGTCTGTGTATCTGTCTGTGCCCCTGTCTCCGTCTGTGTCGATCTGTACCTCTGTCTGTGTCTCTGTGTCTGTCTATGTCTGTGTCTGTCTCTGTATCTCTGTCTGTGTCCCTGTCTCTGTCTGTGTCTCCCTGTATCTCTGTCTGTGTCCCTGTCTATGTCTGTGTCTCTCTGTACCTCTGTCTGTGTCTCTGTGTCTGTCTGTGTCTCTGTCTCTGTCTCTGTCTGGGGCACATTCTGCTGCACAGACTGTGTTTAGGTGTGAGGCACCCACCCAGCTGATCGGCATTGGGAGAGTCACCCACCCAGCTGATCGGCATTGGGGAGAGGCACACACACCCAGCTGATCGGCATTTGGAGAGTCACACACACCCAGCTGACCGGCCATGGTGGGGGCACATACCCAGCTGATCGGCCATGGTGGGGGCACATACCCAGCTGATCGGCATTGGGGGAGTCACACACCCAGCTGATCGGCCATGGTGGGGGCACATACCCAGCTAATCGGCCATGGTGGGGGCACATACCCAGCTGATCAACATTGGGGGAGTCACACACCCAACTGATCGGCAATGCGGGGAAGGAAACACCCAGCTGTTCGGCAATGGGGGGAAGGACACAACCAGCTGATCGGCAATGGGGGGAAGCACACACGCAGCAGATCGGCAATGGGGGGAAGGACACAACCAGCTGATCGGCAATGCGGGGAAGCACGCACCCAGCTGATCGGCAATGGGGGGAAGCAAACACCCAGCTGATCGGCAATGGGGGGAAGCACACACGCAGCAGATCGGCAATGGGGGGAAGGACACAACCAGCTGATCGGCAATGCGGGGAAGCACGCACCCAGCTGATCGGCAATGGGGGGAAGCACACACCCAGCTGATCGGCAATGGGGGGAAGGACACAACCAGCTGATCGGCAATGGGGGGAAGCACACACCCAGCTGATCGGCAATGGGGGGAAGGAGACAAGCAGCTGATCGGCAATGGGGGGAGGCACACACCCAGCTGTTCGGCAATGGGGGGAAGCACACACCCAGCTGATCGGCAATGGGGGGAAGGACAGACCCAGCTGATCGGCAATGCGGGGAAGCACACACCCAGCTGATCGGCAATGGGGGGAAGCACACACCCAGCTGATCGGCATTGGGGGGAAGGACAGACCCAGCTGATCGGCAATGCGGGGAAGCTCACACCCAGCTGATCGGCAATGGGGGGAAGCACACACCCAGCTGATCGGCAATGGGGGGAAGGACAGACCCAGCTGATCGGCAATGGGGGGAAGGACAGACCCAGCTGTTCGGCAATGGGGGGAAGGACACAACCAGCTGATCGGCAATGGGGGGAAGCACACACGCAGCAGATCGGCAATGGGGGGAAGGACACAACCAGCTGATCGGCAATGCGGGGAAGCATGCATCCAGCTGATCGGCAATGGGGGGAAGCACACACCCAGCTGATCGGCAATGGGGGGAAGGACACAACCAGCTGATCGGCAATGGGGGGAAGCACACACCCAGCTGATCGGCAATGGGGGGAAGGAGACAAGCAGCTGATCGGCAATGGGGGGAGGCACACACCCAGCTGTTCGGCAATGGGGGGAAGCACACACCCAGCTGATCGGCAATGGGGGGAAGGACAGACCCAGCTGATCGGCAATGCGGGGAAGCACACACCCAGCTGATCGGCAATGGGGGGAAGCACACACCCAGCTGATCGGCATTGGGGGGAAGGACAGACCCAGCTGATCGGCAATGCGGGGAAGCTCACACCCAGCTGATCGGCAATGGGGGGAAGCACACACCCAGCTGATCGGCAATGGGGGGAAGGACAGACCCAGCTGATCGGCAATGGGGGGAAGGACAGACCCAGCTGATCGGCATTGGGGGGAAGGACAGACCCAGCTGATCGGCAATGCGGGGAAGCACACACCCAGCTGATCGGCAATGCGGGGAAGGACAGACCCAGCTGATCGGCAATGGGGGGATGCACACACGCAGCTGATCGGCAATGGGGGGAAGCACACACCCAGCTGATCGGCAATGCGGGGAAGCACACGACCAGCTAATCGGCAATTGGGGGAAGCACACACCCAGCTGATCGGCAATGGGGGGAAGGACACACCCAGCTAATAGGCAATGGGGGGGAAGCACACACCCAGCTGATCGGCAATGGGGGGAAGGACAGACCCAGCTGATCGGCAATGGGGGGAAGGTCACACACCCAGCTGATCGGCAATGGGGGGAAGGACAGACCCAGCTGATCGGCAATGGGGGGGAAGCACACACCCAGCTGATCGGCAATGGGGGGAAGGTCACACAGCCAGCTGATCGGCAATGCGGGGAAGCACACACCCAGCTGATCGGCAATGGGGGGGAAGCACACACCCAGCTGATCGGCAATGGGGGGAAGGTCACACCCAGCTGATCGGCAATGGGGGGAAGCACACACCCAGCTGATCGGCAATGGGGGGAAGTACACACCCAGCTGATCCGCAATGGGGGGAAGGACAGGCCCAGCTGATCGGCAATGGGGGGAAGCACACTCCCAGCTGATCGGCAATGGGGGGAAGGACAGACTCTGCTGATCGGCAATGCGGGGCAGCACACACCCAGCTGATCGGCAATGCGGGGAAGCACACACCCAGCTGATCGGCAATGCGTAGAAGCACACACCCAGCTGATCGGCAATGCGGGGCAGCACACGCCCAGCTGATCGGCAATGGGGGGAAGGACAGACCTAGCTGATCGGCAATGCGGGGCAGCACACACCCAGCTGATCGGCAATGGGGGGAAGCACACACCCAGCTGATCGGCAATGGGGGGAAGGACAGACCCAGCTGATCGGCAATGCGGGGCAGCACACACCCAGCTGATCGGCAATGGCGGGAAGCACACACCCAGCTGATCGGCAATGGGGGGGAAGGACAGACCCAGCTGATCGGCAATGCGGGGAAGCACACACCCAGCTGATCGGCAATGCGGGGAAGGACACACCCAGCTGATCGGCAATGGGGGGTAGGACAGACCCAGCTGATCGGCAATGCGGGGAAGCACATACCCAGCTGATCGACAATGCGGGGAAGGACAGACCCAGCTGATCGGCAATGCGGGGAAGAACACACTCAGCTGATCGGCAATGGGGGGAAGCACACACCAAGCTGATTGGCAATGGGGGGAAGCACACCCCCCGCTGATCGGCAATGTGGGGAAGGACAGACCCAGCTGATCGGCAATGCGGGGAAGCACATACCCAGCTGATCGGCAATGCGGGGAAGCACACACCCAGCTGATCGGCAATGGGGGGAAGGACAGACCCAGCTGATCGGCAATGGGGGCAAGGACACACCCAGCTGATCGGCAATGGGGGGAAGCACACACCCAGTTGATCGGCAATGGGGGGAAGCACACACCTAGCTGATCGGCAATGGGGGGGGGGGAAGCACACACCCAGCTGATCGGCAAAGGGGGGGAAGGACAGACCCAGCTTATCGGCAATGCGGGGCAGCACACACCCAGCTGATCGGCAATGGGGGGAAGGACAGACCCAGCTGATCGGCAATGGGGGCAAGGGCACTCCCAGCTGATCGGCGATGCGGGGAAGCACACACCCAGCTGATCGGCAATGGGGGGAAGCACACACGCAGCTGATCGGCAATGGGGGGGAAGCACACACCCAGCTGATCGGCAATGCGGGGAAGCACACACCCACCTGATCGGCAATGGGGGGGAGTTCACTCCCAGCTGAGCGGCAATGGGGGGAAGCACAACCCACCTGATCGGCAATGCGGGGAAGCACACACCCAGCTGATCGGCAATGGGGGGAAGCACACACCCAGCTGATCGGCAATGGGGGAAGAACAGACCCAGCTGATCGGCAATGGGGGGAAGCACACACCCAGCTGATCGGCAATGGGGGAAGGACAGACCCAGCTGATCGGCAATGGGGGGAAGGACACTCCCAGCTGATCGGCAATGGGGGGAAGGACAGACCCAGCTGATCGGCAATGCGGGGAAGCACACACCCAGCTGATCGGCAATGGGGGGGAAGCACACACCCTGCTGATCGGCAATGCGGGGAAGCACACTCCCAGCTGATCGGCAATGCGGGGAAGCCCACTCCCAGCTGATCGGCAATGGTGGGAAGGACAGACCCAGCTGATCGGCAATGGGAGGGAGGACACTCCCAGCTGATCGCCAATGGGGGGAAGGACAGACCCAGCTGATCGGCAATGCGGGGAAGCACACACCCAGCTGATCGGCAATGGGGGGGAAGCACACTCCCAGCTGTTCGGCAATGCGGGGCAGCACACACCCAGCCGATCGGCAATGGGGGGAAGGACACACCCAGCTGATCGGCAATGGGGGGAAGGACAGGCCCAGCTTATCGGCAATGGGGGCAAGGACACTCCCAGCTGATCGGCAATGCGGCGAAGCACACACCCAGCTGATCGACAATGGGGGGAAGCACACACCCAGCTGATCGGCAATGGGGGGGAAGCACACACCCAGCTGATCGGCAATGCGGGGAAGGACACACCCAGCTGATAGGCAATGGGGGGAAGGACACTCCCAGCTGATCGGCATGCGGGGTGTCACACCCACCCACCGATAGTCCTGGTAATGCAGAATGGTAAGTCAGGGTGAGGCTGGCTGCGGAGGGTCAGTTTTACCGGCAGTGCGAGGAGAGAGATGCCGATTGGGTGGGGTTTCCTCTCAGGATTTGATGAATTGAAGAATTGAACGAAAGGGAACTTTCAGCACATTTTTCAACTGCTGCCTGAACTGAGTCTGTGTCACGGCGTAAATCGCAGTGTTTGTGCAACAACTCAGGAGCTGCAGCATGAAGCCCAATTCCTGAACATAACCATCTAACCATACAGAGTAATACCCCAGATAATACATCCGGCTCCATATAGAATAAACCATTAACGTTGACCATAACAGGATGAAGTTGGCGGAGATAACGAAGAGTAAGATGATGGATTTGCTCCGACTCTCCATCTCTGGGTCTCTGGCACTGTGCCCACTGCTGTGAGCCCGGAGTCTCCTGCGGGCCCTGCTGCTCAGGACAATGTGCCTGACGGTGAGAACATTGAGCAGCAGAATCAGGGCGAATGGAACACACGGGGTTAGAATGTGGTGGAGGAACTCGATTGGTCCCCAGACCGGAGATTGCACAGCACCGTCTGTGACATCACAAAACCAGGGGTTGTTCTCCAGCCGATACCCACCGGCCAGCATCACCCCCCAGGAAATGTCCTTCAGACAGCTCAGCACAGCCACTGTTCCCAGAACCACAGCCGCCGCTTTCTCGCTGCAATATTTACTTTTCAGCCTCGGGCAACAAATGGCCACAAATCGATCAAAGGTGAAAGTGACGGTGAACCAGACAGAACAGTCAGTGGCTGCATAAAGCAGGGCGGCGTGGATATTACACACGGGGATGGAGTACAGGAAATTAAACTGTTCCCAAAAAACAATGGGAATGTGTCTGAATATCAGGTCGAGAATCACGACCAGGAGATCCCCCACTGCCATGGCCAACAGGTAACAAGTCACACATTTGGACAGCCCACAGTTTCTTCTCTTCAGGACCACAATTGTGATGAGGTTCACTGTGAGGAAGGGAAATACACAATGAAATTATACATCAGCCTGGGAAAGACATCACAAGTATGGTCGGCGTGGTGTTGAGGGAGTGAAATAAATATATACTAATACACACACTCACACACAGAGACAGTAACACACTCACACACAGACACAGAGACAGTAACACACACTCACACACACACATACAGAGACAGTAACACACACTCACACACACACAGAGGTAGTAACACACACACACGAACCCACAGACAGTAGTACACACACACACATACACTTCCACACTCACACAAACACAGACACTAACACACATACAGACACTGACACACTCTCTCTCACACACACACAGACAGTAACACACACACACAGACACTGACACACTCTCTCTCACACACACACACAGACAGTAACACACACACACGCACACTCACAGAGACAGAGACACTAACACACTCACACACACACACAGACAGTAACACACTCACACTCACTAACACACTCACACACAGACAGTAATACACTCACACACACAGACACAGACACTAACACACTCACACACAGACAGTAATATACTCACACACAGACACTGACACACTCACACAAACACAGACACTAACACACAGACACACTAACACACACACACACAGACAGTAACACACACACACAGACACTGACACACTCTCTCTCACACACACACACAGACAGTAACACACACACACGCACACTCACAGAGACAGAGACACTAACACACTCACACACACACACAGACAGTAACACACTCACACTCACTAACACACTCACACACAGACAGTAATACACTCACACACACAGACACAGACACTAACACACTCACACACAGACAGTAATATACTCACACACAGACACTGACACACTCACACAAACACAGACACTAACACACAGACACACTAACACACACACACACAGACAGTAATGCACTCACACACAGACACTAACACACACACAGACACACACAATAACACGCGCACACACTCACACACAGACAGTAATACACTCACTCACACACTCACACACAGACAGTAATACACTCACACACACACTCACACACAGACACTAACACAATCACACAAACACAGACACTAACACACACACAGACACCAACACACAGACACACTAACACACTCACACACAGAGAGTAATACACACACACAGACACTAACACACACACACACAATAACACACACACACTAACACACAGACAATAATACACTCACTCACACACAGACACTAACACACTCACACACAGACAGTAATACCCATACAGACACTAACACACACACATTAACACACTCACACACAGACACTAACACACTCACAGACACTAACACACACACAGACACTCACACACTCACTAACACACTCACACACAGACAGTTATACACACACAGACACTACCACACACAGACAGTAATACACTCACACACACACTAACACACTCTCACACACACAGAGACACTAACACACTCACACACACACACATACAGAGACAGTAACGCACTCACACACACACACAAACTAACACACTCACACTCACTAACACACTCACACACAGCCAGTAATACACTCACACACACACACACAGACACTAACACACTCACACAAACACAGACACTAACACACAGACACACTAACACACACACACAGACAGTAATGCACTCACACACAGACACTAACACACACACACAATAACACGCACACACACTCACACACAGACAGTAATACACTCACTCACACACTCACACACAGACAGTAATACACTCACACACACACTCACACACAGACATTAACACACTCACACAAACACAGACACTAACACACACACAGACACCAACACACAGACACACTAACACACTCACACACAGACAGTAATACACACACACAGACACTAACACACACACACACAATAACACACACACACTAACACACTCACACACAGACAATAATACACTCACTCACACACAGACACTAACACACTCAGAAACACAGACACTAACACACACTCAGACACTAACACACTCACACACAGACAGTAATACACACACAGACACTAACACACACACATTAACACACTCACACACAGACAGTAATACACTCACTCACACACTCACACACAGACACTAACACACTCACAAACACAGACACTAACACACACACAGACACTCACACTCTCACTAACACACTCACACACAGACAGTTATACACACACACACACTAACACACACAGACAGTAATACACTCACACACTAACACACTCTCACACACACAGAGACAGTAACACACTCACTGACACTTTGACACTAACACACTAACACTATCAATCACACAGACACTAACACACACACACACACTAACACACTCACACACAGACAGTAATACACTCACACACACACAGACACTAACACACACACACACAGAGACAGTAACACACTCACACACAGGCAGTAATACACTGACACACACAGACACCTCCCGTCCTAGCCTCCCCGAACAGGCGCCGGAATGTGGCGACTGGGGGCTTTTCACAGTAACTTCATTTGAAGCCTCCTTGTGACAATAAGCGATTTTCATTTCATTTCATTTCACTAACACACTCACACATACAGAGACAGTAACACACTCACACACACACACTAACACACACACACTAACACACCCACACACAGACAGTAATACACTCACATACACACACAGGCAGTAATACACTCACACTCACACAGACACTAACACACTCACACACACATACGGAGACATTAATACACTCACACTTACACAGACACAAACACACACTGACACACATACAGTAATACACTCACACACACACGGACAGCGACAGTTATGCATTCACACTCACAGACACTAAACCACACACATGCATACAGTCACACACTCACATACACACACAGACAGAGACAGTAATACACTCACACTCACAGACACTGACACACACTCACACACACATACAGAGGCAGTAATATACACACACACAGACACTAACACACACATACACACATACAGAGACAGTAATACACTCACACACACATACAGAGAGAGTAATACACTCACACTCACACATACAGAGACATACCCTTGCATACCCACACAGACACTCACACACACATACAGTAATACACTCACACACACAGGCAGATACAGTAATACACTCACACTCACACAGATACTAACACACACACACAGTAATGCACAAACATGCACAGACAGAGGCAGTAATGCACTCACACAGAGACTAACACACACACACATATACAGAGACAGTAATACACTCACACACACACAGACACTACACACTCACATTCACTCATACAGAGATAGTAATACACTCACACACAGACACTGACACACACACACACACGCAGAGACAGTAATAAATTCACACTCAAACAGACACTAACACACTCACACACACGCATACAGAGACAGTAATACACTCACACACACACACACACACAGACAGTAATACACTCACACACAGACACTCACACACACACACACATGCAGAGACAGTAATACACTCACACTCAAACAGACACTAACACACTCACACACACACATACAGAGACAGTGATACACTCACACACACACACACAGACAGTAATACACTCACACTCACACAGACACTAACACACTCACACAGAGACAGTAATACACTCAGGCACAAAGGCACTAATACACATTCACAGAGACACTAATGCACACACTCACGCAAACAGACACAAAGACACACACTCACTGGCACTGATACACTAATACAAACACTCACAGAAACAGAGACACTAATACACACACTCAAAGACACACAGAGACACTAATACACACACTCACTGACACGCAGATACACTAATACAAACTCACAGACACACACAGACACTAATACACACACACAGACAATAATACACACACACAGACACATAGAGAAAGAAATATACACGCTCACAGACACACATTGACACTAATACACACACACGGACACATAGAGAAAGAAATATACACACAGACATTAATACACACTCACACACACACACACTGACACTGATAAACACACTCACAGGCACAGAGACAATAATACACATACTCACACATAGACTCTAATACACACTCACAGACAGACTGTGACACTAATACACACACTCACACACAGATACACTAATTCTCACAATCACTGGCTCACACAGACATTAATACATACACACACAGACACAGAGAGACACGAATACACACACACAGAAACTAATAGACACACACACAGCCGCACACAAAGACTCTAATACACACATTCACACACACACAAATACACACACTCTCAGACACACAGATAGAACATAGAACATTACAGTGCAGTACAGGCCCTTCAGCACTCGATGTTGCGCCGACCTGTAGATAGACTAATACACACACGCACTGACACGCAGATACACTAATACATACTCACAGGCACACACACATGCACAGTATTACACACACACACTAATGCACACACACACACAGACAGTAACACACACTCACAGACACACACAGGGACACAAATACACACTCACACCGAGACAGCAAACACAAATACACACACTCACAGACACACAGATAGACCCTAATACACACACTCACTCACACACACAAAGACACCAATGGGCACAATCTCACACACAGATGCACTAATACACATCCACTCACAGATCTAAACAGAGACTCGAATACACACACACACTCACACACAGACACTAACACACACACACAGATACACTAATGCACACACTCACACACAGACACTAATACACACGCACAGATACACTCATGCACACACTCACAGACAAACACACAGACATCAATACGCACACTCACACACAGAAACACTAACACACACACTCACACAAATCAGACACACACAGGGACACTAATTCACACTCACAGACACAGAGACACAAATACACACACACTCACACAGAGACAATAATACACACACTCACAGACACAAACACAGACATTAATACACACACTCACACACATAGACACTAACACACACACACACAAAGACACAGGCAGAGGCACGAATACACAAACTCATAAACACACACAGCCACACACAGATACACTAATGCACACACACAGACATACACAGACACTAATACACACACTCAACGACACACAGAGACACTAATACACACACTCACTGACAAGCAGATACACTAATACATACTCTGACACACACACACACACTAATACACACACAAACAGACACTCACAGACACACACACACGCACACTAATACACACACTCTCAAACACAAGCACGAATGCACACACTCACAGACACACACACTAATACACACGCACACACAGATGCTTATACACACACTCACTGACACATAGAGACAGTAATATACACACTCAGAGACACAGACACAATAATACACATACTCACCCACAGGCACTAATACACACTCACAATCTCACAGATTCACTAATACACACACTCACAGACACACACAGATACGAATACACACACTCACACACACAGGCGCACTAATACATACACTCACAGACACACACTCACTAATACACACACTCACAGACACCCAGAGACACTAATTCACACACTCACTGACACACAGAGACACTAATGTACACACTTAAAGACCCAGAGACACAAAACTCACACACACAGACATACACAGGTACATTGATAGATAAATTGAGACACATAGGGACACTAATACACACAATCACACACACACACTAATGCACACACTCACAGACATACAGAGACACGAATACACTATCTGACTGACACATAGAGACACTAATATACACACTTACATACACAGAGACACTAAAACACACACACAGACACACACAGATACAATGATACACACATAGGGACAGTAATAAACACAATCGCAGACTCACACAGACACTAGCACACACACACACAGAAACACTAATACACACACTCACAGGCACACACAGAGACACTAATACATACACTCACAGACTCACACAGACAGTAGCACACACACTCACAGACACACAGAGACACCAATACACACACTCACACACACACACAGACACTAATACATACACTCACAGACTCACACAGACAGTAGCACACACACTCACAGACACACAGAGGCATTAATACACACATTCACAGACACACAAATACACACACTTACATACACACAGAGACACTAACACACTCTCAGTCACAGAAACACTAATACACACACTCACAGACACACAGAGACACTAATACACACACTCACAGACACAAATACAGACACTCACAGGCACACAGAAACACTAACACACACTCGTAGACACACAGACACGCTAATACACACACTCGCAGACACACAAATACACACACTCACATACACACAGATACACTAACACACTCTCAGACACACAGAGACACTAATACACACACTCACAGCCACACAGAGACACTACTACACACACTCACATACACACAGAGATACTAATACTATATTCACACACAAACAAACCCTAATACACGGACTCATACACACATACAGACACTAATACACACATACAGTCACAAACAGACACAAATTCACAGAGAGACTAATACACACAGTCACAGATGCAAAGGCAATGCTACACACACTGAGAGACACACACATATGCTAATACAGACACTCACAGACACACATAGACACTAAAACACACACATACACCGATACACTGATACACACAGACACACAGATACTCGTATATATGTACACACGCACTCACACACAGAGACACTAGTACACAGCTCACAGACAGGCAGAGACACGAGTACTCACACACACACTAATAGAGACACTCACACTCACAGACACTAAGACACTCACACACACAAACACAGGCACTAATGCACACATTCTCACACACACACAGACACTCGCAAATTCACTAATACATACAGAAACACAGACACACAAAGACTCTAATACACACATTCACAGGCACACATAGAGACACTAATACACACACACACTTATTCACATTCTCACAGACACACAGAGACATCCATCCACACACCCACAGGCACACAGACACGCTAATACACACACTCGCAGACACACAAATACACACACTCACATACACACAGAGACACTAACACACACTCTCAGACACACAGAGACACTAATACACACACTCACAGCCACACACAGACACTAATACACACACACACTGACATGCAGGTAAACTAATACAGACACTCACACAAACACAGACACGAATGCACACACTCACACACACACAGACACTAATACATTCACACAGACACACACATACACTAATGCACAAACTCAAATACACACACAGAGACACTAATACACACACACAGACACACAGAGTCACGCATACACCACTCACACATAGACACTAATACACTCACTCACTGGCACGCAGATGCACTAAAACACACACTCACACAACACACAGAGACACTAATACACACACTCTCACACACACATCAACACTAATATACACACTCACCGACACATAGATATACTAATACACACTCACAGACAGACATACTGTCACTAATACACACACGCACACACACGCACATATAGTAATGCATACACTCAAAGACACAGACACTAACACACAAACTCACAAACACACACAACCACACACAGACACTAATGCACAAACCCAAAGACACACACAGAGACACAGATACACACACACAGACACTAAAACACACACACACAGACACACTAATACACACACTCACCGACACATAGATACACTAATACACACTTATAGACACACATACAGTCACTAATACACACACTCAAACACATAGACACTAATACACGGATTGGAAATTAGCAAACGTGACACCACTGTTTAAAAAAGGAGGTAGGCAGAAAGCGGGTAATTATAGGCCAGTGAGCTTAACTTCGGTAGTAGGGAAGATGCTGGAATCTATCGTCAAGGAAGAAATAGCGAGGCATCTGGATGGAAATTGTCCCATTGGGCAGATGCAGCATGGGTTCATAAAGGGCAGGTCGTGCCTAACTAATTTAGTGGAATTTTTGAGGACATTACCAGTGCGGTAGATAACGGGGAGCCAATGGATATTGTTTATCTGGATTTCAGAATACCATTGACAAGGTGCCACACAAAAGGTTACTGCATAAGATAAAGATGCATGGCATTAAGGGGAAAGTAGTAGCATGGATAAAGGATTGGTTAATTAATGGAAAGCAAAGAGTGGGGATTAATGGATGTTTCTCTGGTTGGCAATCAGTAGCTAGTGGTGTCCCTCAGGGATCAGTGTTGGGCCCACAACTGTTCACAATTTACATAGATGATTTGGAGTTGGGGACCAAGGGCAATGTGTCCAAATTTGCAGACGACACTAAGATCAGTGGTAAAGCAAAAAGTGCAGAGGATACTGGAAGTCTGCAGAGGGATTTGGATAGGCTAAGTGAATGGGCTAGGGTCTGGCAGATGGAATACAATGTTGACAAATGTGAGGTTATCCATTTTGGTAGGAATAATAGCAAAAGGGATTATTATTTTCATGATAAAATATTAAAACATGCTGCTGTGCAGAGAGACCTGGGTGTGCTAGTGCATGAGTCGCAAAAAGTTGGTTTACAGGTGCAACAGGTGATTAAGAAGGCAAATGGAATTTTGTCCTTCATTGCTACAGGGATGGAGTTTAAGACAAGGGAGGTTCTGCTGCAATTGTATAAGGTGTTAGTGAGGCCACACCTAGAGTATTGTGTTCAGTTTTGGTCTCCTTACTTGAGAAAGGACGTACTGGCACTGGAGGGTGTGCAGAGGAGATTCACTAGGTTAATCCCAGAGCTGAAGGGGTTGGATTACGAGTAGAGGTTGAGGAGACTGGGACTGTACTTGTTGGAATTTAGAAGGATGAGGGTTGATCTTATAGAAACATTTAAATTATGAAGGGAATAGATAGGATAGATGCGGGCAGGTTGTTTCCACTGGCGGGTGAAAGCAGAACTAGGGGGCATAGCCTCAAAATAAGGGGAAGTAGATTGAGGACTGAGTTTAGGAGGAACATCTTCACCCAAAGGGTTGTGAATCTATGGAATTTCTTGCCCAGTGAAGCAGTAGAGGCTCCTTCATTAAATGTTTTTAAGATAAAGATAAATAGTCTTTTGAAGAATAAAGAGATTAAGGGTTATGGTGTTCGGGCCGGAAAGTGGAGCTGAGTCCACAAAAGATCAGCCATGATCTCACTGAATGGTGGAGCAGGCTCGAGGGGACAGATGGCCTACTCCTGCTCCTAGTTCTTATGTTCTCACAGACACACGCTGGCACTAATACACACTCACAGGCTCAAAGAAACACTAATACACACTCGCAGACACACAGATGCACTAATACACACTCACAGAAACACATACAGACACTAATACACACACACAGACACTATTACACCCACTCACAGACACACACTGGCACCAGATATTAACACACACACACAGAGACACTAATACACACACTCACTGATACACAGAGACAACAATATACACACTCACAGACACAGGGAGATTGTCATGTACACACTCACAGACACACAGAGACACTAATACACAGACACACAGAGGCACTAATACAGACACTCTCAGACACTAACACACACTCACAGACACACAGAGACACTAATACACACACTCACAGACACACAGAGACACTAATACACACACTCACAGACACACAGAGACACTAATACAGACACTCACAGACCCACAGACACTAACACACACTCACAGACACACAGAGACACTAATACACACACTAACACTAATACACATTCACAGACACACAGATACACTAATACACCAACTCACACACAGAGAGGCACAAGTACACAGCTCACAGACCGACAGAGACACTAATACACAAACACACACACACTAATAGAGGCACTCACAGACATAGCCACTAATGCACTCACACAAACAGACACTAATGCACACATTCTCACACACGCTCAGACACACACAGACACTAATACACACACTCACACACACACAGGCACTAGTACACACACTCACTGACACTTAGTTACACTAATACACACACTCACAGAAACACATACAGACATTAATACAAACACTCACAGACACAGACAATAATACACGCACTCACAGACAGACACTGGAACCAATACACACATACACTCTCACACACACACTGGCATTAATACACACACACACTAACGCACAGACACAGATAGCAATACACACACAGTGATACACAGAGACAATAATATACACACTCACAGACACAGGGAGACTCTAATGCATACACTCACACACACACACAGCGACACTAATACACACACTCACACACACACATGCACTAATAAACACTCTAACACAAACACACAGATACTAATACACATACTTACTGATACACAGAGGCAATACCACACACTCACATACACACAGATACTAATACAGACACGCACACACAGAGAGACTAATACACACTCACAGACACACACAGACACTAATACACATTCACAGACACACACAGACACTAATACAGACACGCACACACAGAGAGACACTTGTACACAGCTCACAGACCGACAGAGACACTACTACACAGACACACACACACTAATTGAGACACTCACACACATAGACACTAATACACTCACACACACAGACTAATGCACACATTCTCACACACACACCGATACTCACAGATACACCAATATACACAGAAATACAGACACACACAGACTCTAATACACACACTCAAACGTCCCTCCACACACACACACCACCCTCCACACACACTACCCTCTCCACACACACTAACCCCCTCAACCACAGACATACTAACCTCCCACAAATACTAACCCACCCCACACACACTAACCCCTCCACACACACGAACCCCCCCACACACTGACCCCACCCCACACACACTGACCCCCTCCCACACACACTAACCCCCCCACACAGACTAACACCCCCACTCACACTAACACCCATCCACACTGTTCCTCCTCCCACCCACGCACACTAATCCCCCCACACACACACTAACCCCCCACACACACACTCCCCCACCCCACACACACTAACCCCCCACACACACACTCACCCCCACACACACTAGCCCTCCCTCACACACACTAACCCCCCACACACACTAACCCTCCCTCACACACACTAACCCCCCCACACACACACTAACACACATACCAACCCCCCACACACACATTAATCCCCACCCCTCACACACACTAACCCGCTCACACACTAACCCCCCACACACACTAACCCCCCACACATACACTCCTCCACCCCACACATACTAACCCTCCCTCACACACACTAACCCCCCACACACACTAACCCCCCACACATACACTCCCCCACCCCACACACACTAACCCTCCCTCACACACACTAATCCCCCACACACACTAATACACATACTAACCCCCCCCACACACATTAATCCCCACCCCTCACACACACTAACCCCCTCACACACTAACCCCCACACACACTAACCCTCCCTCACACACACTAACCACCCCCCGCCACACAAACACACATACTAACCCCCCACGCACACATTAATCCCCCCACACACACACTAACCCCCTCACACACTAAGCCCCCCCCCACACACTAACCCTCCCTCGCACACACTAACCACCCCCCGCCACACAAACACACATACTAACCCCCCACGCACACATTAATCCCCACCCCTCACACACACTAACCCCCCACACACACTAAACCTCCCTCACACACACTAACCCCCCCACACACACTAACACACATACTAACCCCCCACACACACATTAATCCCCACCCCTCACACACACTAACCCCCTCACACACTAACCCCCCACACACACTAACCCTCCCTCACACAGACTAACCACCCCCCGCCACACAAACACACATACTAACCCCCCACGCACACATTAACCCCCCCACACACACACTAACCCCCCCCCCACACACTAACCCCCCACACACTAACCCTCCCTCACACACACTAACCACCCCCTGCCACACAAACACACATACTAACCCCCCGCACACACATTAATCCCCACCCCTCACACACACTAACCCCCTCACACAGTAACCCCCCCCCCCCCCACACACACTAACCCCCCCCAAATACACACACACACTAACACCCCCCCACACACACTAACACCCCCTCACACTAACATCCCCACTACACACACACTAACCCCACACACACTAACCTCCCCAACAAACACACTAAACCCACCCCACACACACTAACCCCCCTCACACACTCACACTCTAAAACCCCCACCACACACACACACATTAACGCACCCACACACACTGACACCCCCACACACTAACCGCCCCACACACAAACTAAACCCACCACACACACGAACCACACACACATGCACTAATCACAGCCAACGCACACACTAACCCTCCCACACACACTAACACCCCCACACACACTAACCCTCCCACACACACACTAACCCCCCTCACACATACACTAATCCCCCACACACACACTAACCCCCCACCCAAACACACTAACCTCCCCCATACACACTAACCCACCCCACACACGCACTAAACCGCCCACACACACACTAACTCCCACACACACTAACCCTCCCACACACACTAATCCCCCCCACACACACTAACCCTCCTACACACTCAACCCCCCCCCCCTTCCCCCAGGCACACATTACCCCTCCCACCCACACACACTAACACCCCCACACACACACCAACCCTCCCATACACACACTAGCCCCCTGTGGTGGTATGTATTAGGGGTATTGCGGTACCCTGTGATGCCGAGAGGCTATTAGTGTATAGACGCTGGGTCCCGAGTGGATCAGCCGCCTACTGGCTCCACCCAGTAAGGTGGAGTATAAGAGCCCGGGTTCTCCCAGCAGCCGCATTCTGTAATTGTGCTGCTGGGTTGGCCATCCTGGGATATGTAGTGCGCAATGGGATAATAGGCCCCGATCCCGAACGCATGCCCCCCCTCATGGAATTTCCCCTCCCCCACTGCTCCAAAGCCTTGAAATGTTGCCTGGGGTTCTTTTCATACTACGCCCAGTGGGTCCCCCAGTACGCAGACAAGGCCCGCCCCCTAACACAGACCACGACCTTCCCCCTGTCGACAGAGGCTCGCCAGGCCTTCAGCCGCATCAAAGCGGATATCGCAAAGGCCACGATGCGCGCCATCGACGAGTCCCTCCCCTTCCAGGTCGAGAGCGACGCCTCCGGTGTAGCTCTAGCGGCCACCCTTAACCAAGCGGGCAGACCTGTGGCCTTTTTCTCCCGAACCCTCCACGCCTCAGAAATCCGCCACTCCTCAGTGGAAAAGGAGGCCCAGGCCATAGTGGAAACGGTGCGACATTGGAGTCATTACCTGGCCGGCAGGAGATTCACTCTCCTCACTGACCAACGGTCGGTAGCCTTCATGTTCGATAATGCACAGCGGGGCAAAATTAAAAATGACAAGATCTTAAGGTGGAGGATCGAGCTCTCCACCTTCAACTACGAGATCTTGTACCGTCCCGGAAAGCTGAACGAGCCGTCCGATGCCCTATCCCGCAGCACATGTGCCAACGCACAAATAGACCGTCTCCAAGCCCTCCACGAGGACCTCTGCCACCCGGGGGTCACTCGGCTCTACCATTTTATAAAGTCCCGCAACCTCCCTTACTCTGTGGAGGAGGTCCGTACAGTCACCAGGAACTGCCACATCTGCGCAGAGTGCAAACCGCACTTTTTCAGGCCGGATAGAGCGCACCTGATCAAGGCTTCCCGCCCCTTTGAACGCCTCAGTCTGGATTTCAAAGGGCCCCTCCCCTCCACCGACCGCAACACATGCTTCCTGAACGTGGTGGACGAGTACTCCCGTTTCCCCTTCGCCATCCCCTGCCCCGACATGACAGCGGCCAGAGTCATTAAAGCCCTTGGCACCATATTCACACTGTTCGGTTGCCCCCATATATCCATAGTGATAGGGGGTCCTTCTTGATGAGTGATGAGCTGCGCCAGTTCCTGCTCAGCAAGGGCATAGCCTCGAGCAGGACGACCAGCTACAACCCCCGGGGGAACGGGCAAGTAGAGAGGGAGAACGGCACGGTCTGGAAGACCGTCCTACTGGCCCTACGGTCCAAGGATCTCCCAGTTTCCCGGTGGTATATAGTTAACCATTTACTGCTCAATAATCCCTGGGAGCAGGGGACAGGCAGTGTGGCCTCGGGAGCCCCCAATTAAAAAGCTGTTTCAGAGACCTCTGCGCCTGTAGAGAGTTAACCATTTACTGCTCAATAATCCTATGGTTAACCATTTACTGCTCAATAATCCCTGGGAGCATGGGGCAGGCAGTGTGGCCTCGGGAGACCCCAGTTAAAAAGCTGTTACAGAGACCTCTGCGCTGTATATAGATGCCCATTTATCTTCTCAATAATCCCTGGGAGCAGAGGACAGGCAGTGTGGCCTCGAGAGCCTTCGATTAAAAAGCTGTTTCAGAGACCTCTGTGCTGTATATAGTTAACCATTTACTGCTCAATAATCCCTGGGAGCAGGGGACAGGCAGTGTGGCCTCGGGAGCCCCCAATTAAAAAGCTGTTTCAGAGACCTCTGTGCTGTATATTGTTAACCATTCACTGCTCAATAATCCCTGGGAGCAGGGGACAGGCAGTGTGGCCTCGTGCGACCCCAATTAAAAAGCTGTTTCAGAGCCCTCTGTGCCTGTATCTAGTTAACCATTTGCTGCTCAATAATCCCTGGGAGCAGGGGGCAGGGAGTGTTGCCTCGGGAGCCCCAAATTAAAAAGCTGTTTCAGAGACCTCTGTGCTGTATATAGTTAACCATTTACTGCTCAATAATCCCTGGGAGCAGGGAACAGGCAGTGTGGCCTCGGGAGCCCCCAATTAAAAAGCTGTTTCAGAGACCTCTGTGCTGTTTCTAGTTAACCATTTACTGCTCAATAATCCCTGGGAGCAGGGGACAGGCAGTGTGGCCTCGGGAGCTCCCAAATAAAAAGCTGTTTCAGAGACCTCTGTGCTGTATATAGTTAACCATTTACTGCTCAATAATCCCTGGGAGCAGGGGCCAGGCAGTGTGGCTCCGGGAGCCCCCAATTAAAAAGCTGTTTCAGAGACCTCTGTGCTGTATCTTCTTAACCATTCACTGCTCAATAATCCCTGGGAGCAGGGGACAGGCAGTGTGGCCTCGTGCGACCCCAATTAAAAAGCTGTTTCAGAGCCCTCTGTGCTGTATATAGTTAACCATTTACTGCTCAATAATCCCTGGGAGCAGGGGACAGGCAGTGTGGCCTCGGGAGCCCCCAATTAAAAAGCTGTTTCAGAGACCTCCGTGCCTGTATCTAGTTAACCATTTGCTGCTCAATAATCCCTGGGAGCAGGGGGCAGGCAGTGTGGCCTCGGGAGCACACAATCAAAAGGCTGTTACAGAGACCTCTGTGCTGTATATAGTTAACCATTTACTGCTCAATAATCCCTGGGAGCAGGGGACAGGCAGTGTGGCCTCGGGAGCTCCCAATTAGAAAGCTGTTTCAGAGACCTCTGTGCCTGTATATAGTTAACCATTTACTGCTCAATAATCACTGGGAGCAGGGGACAGGCAGTGTGGCCTCGGGAGCCCCCAATTAAAAAGCTGTTTCAGAGACCTCTGTGCTGTATATAGTTAACCATTTACTGCTCAATAATCCCTGGGAGCAGGAGACAGGCAGTGTGGCCTCGGGAGCTACCAATTAAAAAGCTGTTTCAGAGACCTCTGTGCCTGTATATAGTTAACCATTTACTGCTCAATAATCCCTGGGAGCAGGGGACATGCAGTGTGGTCCGGGAGCCCCCAATTAAAAAGCTGTCTCAGAGACCTCTGTGCCTGTATGTAGTTAACCATTTACTGCTCAATAATCCCTGGAAGCAGCGGACTGGCAGTGTGGCCTCGGGAGCCCCCAATCAAAAAGCTGTTTCAGAGACCTCTGTGCTGTATATAGTTGTTATAACCTGCCTACTTACGATTGGCTGGGGACTAATGACTATCCCACAATCCTGTGGGAGTATGAACTTCCCCAATGAGGTGGGCGGAGAAACTCCTAGTATAAATAAGATGGCCAGTTCAGGAACCAGCACGAAGGAGAAGGTAGCAAGGGAAGTTACTACTACTGTTATGTATATATTGTTATAGTAAATAAATTTTATTATTTTGTATCCTTAAAACTCGTGCTGGATTCTTGGTGGCCCTCACAAAACTGGCGACGTGGGTTAAAGTGAATAGCTGTCTACACTGCTGAAGCCACCTCCCTGGATTTTTGTTGGATACAGGTTGGAAGTTGTTTTCTATTATACCATGCCTCTGTACGGACGTTTGGATGTTTTTGATGCTGTGCTGGAAAGCTGGAACCAGTACACACAACGGATGCGTTACTATTTCCGGGCAAACAATATCACTGAAAACGAGCGGCAGGTGGTCATATTGCTCACCGCCTGCGGACCGCATACGTTTGGGGTGATTAGGAGCCTTACGTACCCAGCTGCGCCGGACACCAAAACGTTTGATGAACTCGTGAATATAGTGGGGCAACATTTTAACCCAACCCCGTCCACGATAGTCCAGCGTTACCGGTTTAATACCGCTGAGAGGACCCCTGGAGAATCCCTTGCCGATTTTTTTATCCAGGCTACGCAGGATTGCGGAATACTGTGACTATGGTGAGACCTTGTCAGAAATGTTACGTGACCGTTTGATTTGCGGTATTAACAATGCAGCAACCCAGAGAAAGTTGTTAGTGGAGCCAACATTGACTTTTCAACAGGCAATACAAATAGTCTTGTCCCGAGGGTGTGCAGAACGAGAAGTGCAGGAGCTACAGGGAATGGAAGTGCATGCCTTGGGGCGCAACCCTTTCCGCCCAAAAATGTCCCGCCGCACTCCTGAGGTACCTTGGGCGAGGCAACGACCGGACCTACGCCAGTGGCCGTCGGACATTCCTTCCCGAAGGGAGCCTTCTCCAGAGCCAATGGATGAGGAGCCATGTCCGTGCCAGACTTGTAGGCGCCGATCCCGTCGCGGATGGCGGTCCTGGGGACGCCAGAGGCGCCGTCGTTCCGACCGAAACTGGGACCAGCCCAGGGGCCGTAACTGGGACCAGCCCAGGGGCCGTACCTTCCATGTGGGTGAACCTGCGGCGACCACTCCTGAGGACGTGGAGACGGAGGGCGACTGCCTGCAGCTGCATTGTGTGGCAGCTCCCCGTGTTACCCCCATTAAGGTGACAATACGGGTCAATGGCCACCCGCTTGAGATGCAGTTGGACACTGGCGCAGCGGTCTCCGTGATCGCCCAGAGGACATTCGACCGCATCAAGCAGGGTATACAGACCCTTACATTAACCGACACACAGGCCATGTGGGCCACCTACATGGGGGAACCATTGGACATTGCAGGAACTACGCTGACCCCTGTTGTTTATGGACACCAGGAGGGGCGTTTCCCACTTATCGTGGTGCGCGGCCATGCACCCAGCCTGTTGGGTCGGGACTGGTTGCGCCATTTGCGGTTGCAATGGCAGCACATCCTCCAAACAGTTTCTGGAGGGTTGACTGAGGAGCTAGGACGATACCCAGTGGTATTCCAGCCTGGTTTGGGGAAAATAAAAGGGGCCGTAGCCCGTATCCAAGTTGAACCAGGAGCCACACCGTGCCATTTCCGGGCGCGCCCAGTGCCTTACGCTTTGCTCGAGAAGGTAGAAGGGGAGCTCACTCGTTTAGAGAGTTTGGGTATTATCAGGCCCGTCCGTTTTGCTGACTGGGCAGCACCAATTGTACCAGTATTGAAGCCAGATGCCACAGTTCGCTTGTGTGGCGGCCATAAACTTACAGTGAATACAGTTTCCCGACTCGACCGATACCCAATGCCTCGCATAGAGGATCTCTACGCGAAACATGCAGGTGGACTCTCATTCACAAAATTAGATATGAGTCACGCCTACCTGCAGTTGGAGCTGGACCCTGCCTCCCGACCATATGTAACGATTAACACACACTGGGGCCTGTATGAATATACACGGTTGCCCTTTGGAGTATCCTCTGCCTGCGCAATTTTTCAACGTGTTATGGAAGGCATTTTGAGAGGTTTACCACGTGTGGCTGTCTACCTAGATGACGTGTTGATTACAGGGACGTCGGAGCAAGAGCATTTGGAAAATCTGGAGGCGGTCCTTAGACGCCTTTCGGAGGCTGGAGTCCGTTTACGTCACACAAAGTGCGTATTTCAGGCAAAACAAGTCTACCTAGGTTATCGGGTGGACCGCGAGGGTCTGCACCCCGTCGCAGAGAAGGTGCGTGCAATTCAACATGCCCCCACCCCGACTGACACTTCGCATCTTCGTTCTTTTCTCGGTCTCGTAAACTATTACGGGAAGTTCCTCCCCAATCTGGCAACTACGCTGGCCCCTTTGCACCTTCTGCTAAAGAAAAATCACACCTGGGTTTGGGGTCAGCCGCAAGAAACCGCTTTCCGGCGGGTAAAGCAACAATTGTCCTCGTCTGGGTTACTAACCCACTATGATCCGGGAAAGCCTTTGCTCGTCACATGTGATGCATCCCCGTATGGTATTGGGGCCGTCCTGTCCCACAAGATGGAGAACGGGGCCGAGCGACCGATAGCGTTCGCCTCCCGCACATTGACTGCAGCGGAGAAAAAGTACGCGCAGATCGAGAAGGAGGGCCTGGCAGTGGTTTTCGCGGTGAAACGCTTCCACCAGTATGTGTACGGCCGCCGTTTCACTATCGTGACTGATCATAAGTCTCTGCTGGGACTTTTCAGGGAGGATAAGCCAATACCGCCCATTGCTTCTGCACGGATCCAGCGCTGGGCTTTGTTGCTTGCTGCATACGAGTATTCTCTGGAGCACAAACCAGGAACACAGATAGCAAATGCCGACGCACTGAGCCGATTGCCTTTACCGACCGGCCGCATGTCGACTCCCACGACTGGTGAGGTGGTTGCAACCCTAAAT